>NC_083700.1:105966171-106266171 GCF_033118175.1 Dama dama
AAACACAGAAACACTGAGCCGTCACGGGGTGAGGGAGGGGTGTGTCGGGAGCCACCCTCCTCCAGGAGGGACCAAGAAACTGGTGTTTCCTCAGGAGCTGATGGAAAGGAGTGGGCAGAGTGAGAGAAAGGACAGAGCCAGGCCCAGGTTCCCCCTCTTCGGACCTGGCTGCTCCATCAAACCCTACACTGGAAGCCTTAAGGATGGGTACCAAAACTGTTGATCCTTCTAGCCACGGCACTGCCCTGCCCAGCCAATGACCTGAACTGTTCCATCTGAGGAGGACTAATGGAGGAAACTGGGGCGAGAGAGGAGGATCCAGGGAACTGAAGTCTAACAAATGAAGTTGGAATGGCCACACTAATGAGGAAAGGTAAATTTACTGAGTGTTCCACACATGGTCTCAATTATTCTCCCCACTTTACAGATGTGAACACTGAGGTCCAGAGAGGTTAAGTAACTTGTCCAAAGTAACACAGCAGAAAGGCATGGAACCTGGCTGAAATCCTAGTGGTCTCACCCTTAATCTTTACCCTTAATCTCTGCCTTTAATCATTACTCTTTGCAACACTGTACCCAAGCCTTCACAAGGACAACCACATGGACAACCTTGGTTGTCTGTGGTTGGCTCACATCTGCTGCTGCAGTTCCTATGAATTCCCACTCCACAAAGCTGCATTAAGGAAATTTACAAGGGTGGAGAAGCATGGGTGACCCATTGAGTAAATTCTCTAGAACTGGTAAAAAAGATACCCCATAAGGAGCCTGGACCACTGTGCCAAGTAGGCTCAACAGGATAGCAGTGGTGCAGGTACCAATCCTTGGCAAAATTCCTCAGCACATTATTCAGCAGATATTCAGTGATATATTCAGTGATAGCAGATATATTCAGATATATTCAGTGATAACACTGGCAGTAAAGTGGGGAAGCCAAGAGCAGGCCCCGGAGGCAAACAGACTCAGACTTTAAGCAGGGTTCTGCCCCCTACAAGCTGTGTGGCCTCAGGCAAATTACTTCACCTATCTGAGACAGCTTTCCTTACCTATAAGTTGGAGGTGGTAATAGTACCTTCCTTATAAGGTTATTTGGGAGAGAAAAATGACCTTAGGTGAGTCCATAACCATACCCAGCAGGTAGACTGCTCACTGTGGTTTGTGGTTACTCATTTATGAACATTTCAGGAAGAAAAGAGAAGTCCCCAGGAGCCAACAATTCACTTAAAAAACTTATGTCCTGCAAACCTCTACATCGAATAGCAGTTCCAAGAGAAGACACTTTATATCTTTCAGAAACGCATGCAATACTCTCCTGGGAGAGCCACATTGATTTCTGTAATATGTGGGTTGGGTAAAAATATTGTCGTATGTTGATTGAAGCTGTGCTGAGTGTTGATTAAATGGTTCGGAGGCCATGTCATTGGAGAGGATCATTGCAAATACATCTGAAGATGACAAGATGTCATAAAGCTGGAAGAGTCAACAGAAGAATGTCGACTGACCCTTAAAGTCCCAAACAGTGCATTCGGGCCAAGAAAGCAAAACGCAACAGGACAAGGTAAAATATCTGCTCTTTGAAAACGGACTGGTAAAGGGTTCCACTGTGTGCTGTTTAGCGAACAAAGTAGGTAAATAGAAATGAGGGTGGGAGACTTCCCTGGTAGGCCGGTAGTTAAGAATTCACCTGTGATCCCCGGTCTGTAGGAAAATGCCACATCCCACGGAGCAACTGAGTCCGCGTGCCATGACTACTGATGCAGCACACCTAAAGCCCATGTTCCACAAGAGAAGCCCACTGCAGTGAGGAGCCCGCTGCAACTAGAGAGTAGCCCTTGTTCACTGAAAGTCGAGAAAGCCTGAGCACAGCAACAAAAACCCAGTGCAAACAAAAAATAAATAAATAAATCAACTATACTCCAATAAAATTTTTTTTTTTTTAAATGAGGTTGGGGAGGGAAAAGTGTATGTGTGTGTGTATCTTTATAAAGCTTAAAATATCCTTTAAAATAGCCTAATATTATCTTAAAAGATCTTAAAATAGCCTTCTATACCTTAAAATATCCCTGGAAACTTGCATAAGAAATTAATAACTATTTTTCAGTCTGTGAGGAGGAGAACTAAGGTTAGAGGACAGGAGCGTGGGAGGGAAATTTTTCCCTGAATAATACTCTTTTATAATTTTTTAAATTTTGAACCCTGTGAATGTATTGCCTATTCAAAAATTAAATTAAAGGATGTTAACACTGGTTATCTCTGGTTGCTGGGGTGATGGGTTGTTTTACGTTCTTCTTTGTATTTTTCTGTATTGTCTGAATTTTTCTAACGACCATGTGTTACATTTTTAAATCAAGAAAAATAATAAAGCTATTAACAGGTTCTTTAAAAGTCTGCCTCGCTTGTATAGGCTGAGGACCTGACTGCACCACAATTCAGGTAACAAAAGAAATATTGGAGGCTTGCTGTTCCCCAGAAAAACCATTTAGAAATGGAAGTGGGCTTGCTGAATAGCCATAGAGGGTAGAAGGAAGAAGCATGGGCAGAATGATATGCTAGTACTCAGGGCAGCACTCAGAAAGAACTTCCTATCAAGGTTGCTCTGAGAGGAAATGAGCTCCCCGTCACTGAAGGTATGCAAGAAAATATGACAAGTGTAGACACAATCTCCTCAGCCATCAGTACAGAGCAGGAAGCCCACCTTAGAGACCTGGGCCAAGTTCATAGCCTCTGGCTACCTCGACCTACTACTCATTACAAGGCACAGAATCACCGATAATGCAGCAAATGTAAAACTCAATAATATATATTAATACTAAGAAGTGACCACAAAACAGCCAATATTTATTGAACACTTACTGTGTGCCAGGAACTACCCTAAGAACTTCCGTAGATTAACTGGTTGATTTTCACAACAACTCTATATGGGAGGTACAGTTATTATCCCCGTCTTACAGATGAGGAAACAGAAGCAGAGTTGGTTCAAGGTGTTTTCTACAGAGAACATTGTGCTGGAGAGTTTCTCCCAGGTTTTGGGGGGTTTGTGTCCCCCAAAACTTCTGTGTTGACATTCTCATTCCCAGTACCTCAAATGTGACTGTTTTTGGAGAGAGGGTTTTTTGTTTTGTTTATTTGTTTCTATGCTGGGGCTGCACCATGAGGCAGGCAGGATCTTAGTTCCCCTCCCAGGGACCGAACTCACAAACCCTGCAGTAGACGTGCAGTGTCCCAACTACTGGACAGGCAGGGAAGTCCTGGAGAGAGAGTCCTTAAAGAGGCAGTGAAGGTAAAATGAGGTCTTCAGGGTGGGCCCTCATCTGATGTATGTATGGCTGGTGTCCTTGTAAGATGGGTGACTAGGACATAGACACACAAGACCACGTGAGGACACGGGGAGAAGTCAGCCGCCCACAAGCCAAGCAGAGAGGCCTCAGTGGAAACCACCCGTTTCGACACCTTGATCTCAAAATTCTAGCCTCCACAGTTGAGAAAATTAACTTCTGTGAAACCACCCAGTCTCCAGTATGTTGTTAGAGTAGCAGCCCTGGGAAACTGACAAATCTGTTAGTGATGGACGGGCACCCAGGGATAGAGCGTGGTTTAGCCTCTGTCAATTGCAGGGCCGGGGAGTACCTGGGCTAGTGCACAGATGTGAGTATCTGGATGAAACAGGGCCAGCATGGAAGTGGGAGGGTGCATACATCTGCACTGGGGGGTGTGGGTAAGTGCACTGACCTGAGTGTGCATGTGTGAAACCACAGGTGTGGCCATGTGGGTGGTGTGTGTACACTCAGGTGCATGGAGTTGTCTGTACACAGGTGTGTGTTCATTCAGCCCAGCCTGGAAACAGATTCAGAGAAAGACACTGCTGTGCACACACACTCACTCTCACGTATGCACCTCCCCAACGACCTCTCCTCCTGAGTGCCCAGAACACCTCGGCTGGGAAGACACTTCGGCACCACCCTGGAGTCTAATGCCATCCTGGGAGGGCCCAGGGCCAGCTTCATTATCCCAGCACAAGGCGAGCACTCATTAAACACTGACCATGTTTACCATGATCATTTCAGCACAAATTTACAGATAAGGAAACAGGTACAATGGCCTGCTCAAGGTCACCCATAACAAACATATGGTGGAAACAGCAACCAAACTCACAGAACGCAGTTCCCAGTCAAGTGCGTTTGTCCTCCAATCGGCTCTTAATACACAGACCTCAACAGGCCCGGGGGGCCATGACACACGGGCACACGCATGGGTGCCCATCACAAAGACACTCATCCACAGGTCATGAGTGAGGACACTCATGTGTCCCTCACAGTACACACATACACAGTGTCCATCACACACACACACAGGGGTGTTGTCTCACATACATACACACACACATATGCAAACACCTGAGTGTAACAATATTGTGTGTGTGTGTGTGTGTGTGTGTGTGTGTGCGCACGTGTGCTCAGTCATGTCTGACTCTTTGCAACCCCATGGACTGTAGCCCACCAGGTTCCTCTGTCCATGGGATCTCCAGGCAAGAATATTGAAGTGGATTGTTTCCTCCTCCAGAGGATCTTCCTGACCTCCTTCATTGGCAGGCGGATTCTTTACCGCTGAGCCACCAGGGAAACCCTGTAACCAATATAGTAATAGTTACTGTTTTACTCCACAGCAGGCTTAGCGTGCTTAGCACTTAGTGTGCATAATTCCATTTCATTCTCACAACACCCTGCAAAGAAAGTATCATTCTTTTCTTACGGATGAGAAAACTGAGGCACAGAGTGGCTCAGAAACTTATGCAGGGCTACCCTGCTGTTAGCAGATGAGCCAAGCCATGTGCTTCTGACCCTCTGCACTCTGCCTGCCCATGCACACCTCCCGTCTCTCACGTGATCTGTGGAGGGATGTAATTATTCATTATATAATAGCCTGATATTAAAATGAAATTAGTAGCAACCTAGGCATGGGCAGACACTTTCAAACCCTGCTCCTTCCCCCATTCTCCTCCCAGGGAAAGTCAGAGCAGTGTTAAATGATCATACATCTGCATCACGGATTCCTTTGTTCTTTTTCTTCCCAACTAAATTGGCCAGAATTCACACCTCTATTAAACACAGAGGCCTCCAACCTGAGTCTAATTACTGCCACCTGTTAACCTGGGTCACAGTCGGGGAAGGTAGAAACGTCCCTTTCTGTCTGACTGGGCTGCATGGTCTAGAATTCAGGAATTTTCAAGTTTGGCTGAGGGCACCAAGAGGTCAACTGAAGGCCAGCTTGAAAGGTGAAAAGTTGGGCTAAGAGCCTCCAGGATGAAGAGCAAAAGTCATGGCTGCAAATTGTCTCTCCTGCCAGGGCCCAGATGTCTGGTTGAGATGCAGCTGACATTGGGAGAAGAAGACATGGACGTTATGGTCCCTTTGGGACTTCTAAAGCCTGTGCAAAACCCTTCTCTCTGGGTGAGGCTGCACCCAGGACTTCGCTGCCCCTCACTGTGTGGAACACTCCACCTGTCAACAAAACACCCAGAACATTCTACCAGCCAAGCAGTCTCAGTCTTAGCTTTCCTCACTCCACGTGCAGCACTGAAGCTACACCTATGGGAGAATGGACCCTGGTGTCCAAACAGTTTTGTGAAATGAACACTGAGCACCTATTTATGTGCCAGGAGCTAAGAATGCCTCCGGAAAAGAAGCCACAGTCCAGGCCTTCATGGGGTTTGTGGTCTTGCCTCTGAGCAGGAGGAGCCCCACTCCCCAGGGACAGGTCAGGGGCAGAGAGGGTCTTATCTGGCCACGGCCCTCCCTAGGACTTCCTGGGGGAGACACTGGACAGAGGGCAAGAGCCTTTCCGTGTGCATGGCCTCTACTCACAGCCTGGAATCCCTTGCGCAGAGAGAGAGAAAGAGGCGGGCAGGTTCCCAGAAACGGCAGTAACCCCAGTGATGTCCCTGCAGGGGGTGGAAAGGACCCAGCTTGAGGGGATGAGGGGTTCTGCACAGGCTTTATAGGCCTGAAGGGACCATAACGTCTATGTCCCCTCCTCCCAGTGTCATCTCCATCTCAACCAGACATCTGGACCCCGGCAGGAGAGACGATTTGCAGCCATGACTTTTGCGCTTCATCCTGGAGGCTCTTAGCCCAAGTTTTCACCTTCCAAACTGGCCTTCAGTCCACCCCGTGGTGCCCTCAGCCAAACTCTCACGTCCCCTCACTACTGAGTCCTGTCTTCTGTTTCCAGCACTTCCTTCCTTCCTCTCTCTGCTTCTCTCTCTCTCTCATACACACACACACACACACACACACACACACACACACACACATGACCTCTGGTTCTAAGGACAAATGGTCACCCCCAAAACAAAGAGGTGAAACGAAGGGACCAAAGTGTCCCCCACAGAGCTTTCAGACCCAGACACACCCTGACCCTCACGGCCACCCAACAGAGGTGGTGCTGCCCCGTGGGCCCTCACCCAGGGCCGGGCACTGAGCAAGCGCTTCACACGCCTGTCTCACTGGTCCTCCCCGTACCCCGATACCCATGGCCACTGGTGTTGGGGGGTGAATTTTAACAAGGTCCCCCTTTAGGCTAAAGGATTAGAAAAAAGGTGCTGTCTAGGAGGGCATGGGGTATGGTGAGCAGAAGGCCTCTTTGTGATTTTATGTTTTTTTTTTTATTACTTAAAATATTTTAATTTCTAAAAAAGTTTAAACCATATTAAAATTTAAATAACTGTACAGTACTTGATAATACATTCAATAAACTGGAAAGTAAAACAAACCAATTAAATCAGTTTACTTTCCACTTTATGTACACTCTTCTGCTCCCCCAGGAGGATATAAAAATCGACAGCGAAAATGGAAAATTTAAATACAGCGTACGATATAAGGCCAAAAGAATTTCTAAAACTAAATTTCATCTAGTAATACCCTACCACTACCAGTATGCTTACAACAGACAGGAAATTAAAACAAAACAAATTCAATTTGATTAAATCCACAATTAACAGACATTTTCATTTCATTCATTTGAATAAAATAGCAACCACTGTTTTATCCAATAAACCATTATCAGTGGCAGAAGAAATGATCTGCCTAGTTGTGCAAAACAATAACAGATATCTTCTGAAAGGATGTGAGCTTTTCAAACTCGGTTCTTTTTCATTTGTGTCATAATTTTCAAAATAATAAACAGTTCCAGTTAATGTCTTAGCAGTCCACTTCACTATGCGAGTGTATCCTCCATGAATTCATCATATAACCACTTACAGGTATCATCTTTCGAACATTCTATGGTTTCAAAAAGGCGCTGAAAGTCTTCAGGGTACATATCTATTATTCTCACATCTTTATGTTTTTTTATTTGCTTCAATATATGCACTGCATCAATTGGACTCAATGAACCTATGCCTTTGCCTTTCCAGCTGTCCCTTGATGGTATACATGTCAAATGATGAGGAAGGCTCCGTACACAGGACCTTAATCCCACAAGCTATTTGACCGAGCACACTTAATGATTGATACAAGCCTGGAGTTTGGGGATTTGCCGTTAGTTTCCGGCATTCCTTTTCAGAGATAAACAAATTTAGTTCTGCTCGTCCATATTTATATACAGAAGAACAGGAATACAGGTCATGTAAAATTTTCCAAAGTGTGTTTCTCTCAGTTTTAATTGGTAAGATCCCAACTACTTTTAAAGGGAAACCTTTTTTCCAAGGATGTGCTTTCATTCCCAAATACTGAAAGAGCATATCTGAAGTCATAACGGGCGGTGTCACTGTGCCATGACTTCTAGGGTCCAGTTTAAAGAAGTCACAATAGATCACTTCTAGTCTTCCATTCACACTGTCTCTTAAGGACTTCAATTCTGGAATAAAACTTTTGTCGCTTTCAAGGGCAACCACTCTGGCACCACTTTCAAGCAATGCTCGGGTCAGTACTCCAGGACCTGGATTGCACTCCAGGATTAGCTGGCCAGCTTTTCGTTTTCCCCGCAGCATGCGCACCATGGTCTCAGCCAATCTCGGACTGGTTACGTACCGCTTGGGCTCGGAGCGGGACTTGTACAGGCGCGAGGACGATTTTACAAATCCCACATCGGACTCCAGCTGAGGATGGAAATCATACAAGCCACGACAGTTCTCTGCCGGGACGTCCTTCCACCTCGCCGCTACGGAATTCAGAACGCAAAATCGCCCAGCGCGGGTAAAGGCTGAAAGCGTCAGCCGAGAGGGAATTCTCGCCCCTGGGACCCACATTCTCACCCTCTAAGGCCTGTCCCAGGGTCGACCAGGATCGTTACATTGTCGACTAACTCCATACAGGGTACACCACACGTGCCACTGAGCCCTACTCCAGAACTAGGCCGGCGGAAGTGTCTTTGTGATTTTAAAAAAGGCATCTCCTACAGCCCATTGGCCAGGGCCTCAAGCAGCACCCTGGCTTTGTGCAAGCTGTTACTCCCTCCATCTTCCCTGAGGGATTCAGAGGAAGGGGAACCCAGCTGAGGTCATAGCTAGTCAATCACCACATGTGGGATTTGAACCCAGGTCTTGAAAGCCTAGATGAAACTTTGCTCTTCAGCTTCCAAAGGTTCATGCACGCCGGTGTGCCTTCAACCAGATGTGTATTCACAGTGTGCGAGCTGGAGGGGGCCTGGGGCAAGCCTAGGGATATTGACACTCTCTTGAGGGGTCTTCCAGTCTAAGAGGAAATATCCCCACCTTCAAGGAAGGGGGAAAGAACTGTGTCCTCTGGAGCTTCAGCCTGAGGAGGGAGATGTAGCCAACCTCAAGAAGACCACTCTGAGGGGGAGACATGGCCTGTCCTCAGGGAGCCCAGTCTGAGGGGAGAGACTTGGTCTGCCCTCAGGGAGCAGAGTCTGAGGGAGAAGACATGGTCTATCCTCACGGAGCAGAGCCTGAGAGAGGAGAGATGGCCTGTTCTCAGGAAGCAGAGTCTGGTGGGGGAAGATATGGCCTATTCTCAGGCAGCCCAGTCTGAGGGGTGAGACACAGTCTCTCCTCAGGGAGCCCAGTCTGCGAGGGAAGACATGGTCTGTCTTCAGGGAGCCCAGTCTGAAGGGGGAGATATGGCCCTGTCCTCAGGGAGCCCAGTCTGAGGGGGGCGATATGGCCTGTCCTCAGGGAGCCCAGTCTGAGGGGGGAGACATGGTCTGTCCTCAGGGAGCCCAGTCTGGGGGGGAAGACATGGCCTGTCCTCAGGGAGCCCAGTCTGAGGGGGGAGACATGGCCCTGTCCTCAGGGAGCCCAGTCTGAGGGGGGAGACATGGTCTGTCCTCAGGGAGCCCAGTCTGGGGGGGAAGACATGGCCTGTCCTCAGGGAGCCCAGTCTGAGGGGGGAGACATGGCCCTGTCCTCAGGGAGCCCAGTCTGAGGGGGGAGACATGGTCTGTCCTCAGGGAGCCCAGTCTGAGGGGGGAGACATGGCCCTGTCCTCAGGAGCCCAGTCTGAGGGGGGAGACATGGTCTGTCCTCAGGGAGCCCAGTCTGGGGGGGGAGACATGGCCTGTCCTCAGGGAGCCCAGTCTGGGGGGGGAGACATGGCCTGTCCTCAGGGAGCCCAGTCTGAGGGGGGAGATATGGCCCTGTCCTCAGGGAGCCCAGGCTGAGGGGGGAGATATGACCCTGTCCTCAGGGAGCCCAGTCTGAGGGGGGAGATATGGCCCTGTCCTCAGGAGCCCAGTCTGAGGGGGGAGACATGGTCTGTCCTCAGGGAGCCCAGTCTGAGGGGGGAGACATGGCCCTGTCCTCAGGAGCCCAGTCTGAGGGGGGAGACATGGTCTGTCCTCAGGGAGCCCAGTCTGAGGGAGGAGATATGGCCCTGTCCTCAGGGAGCCCAGTCTGAGGGGGGAGATATGGCCCTGTCCTCAGGGAGCCCAGGCTGAGGGGGGAGATATGGCCCTGTCCTCAGGGAGCCCAGGCTGAGGGGGGAGATATGGCCCTGTCCTCAGGGAGCCCAGGCTGAGGGGGGAGATATGACCCTGTCCTCAGGGAGCCCAGTCTGAGGGGGGAGATATGGCCCTGTCCTCAGGGAGCCCAGTCTGAGGGGGGAGATATGGCCCTGTCCTCAGGGAGCCCAGTCTGAGGGGGGAGATATGGCCCTGTCCTCAGGGAGCCCAGTCTGAGGGGGGAGATATGACCCTGTCCTCAGGGAGCCCAGTCTGAGGGGGAAGACACTGTCTGTCCTCAGGGAGTCCAGACTGAGGGCACAGCATGAGGGACTGGACATACTTTGCATGCATTCGACGGGAACATGGAGCCCTTTACTGGGGCTCTCCAATCTGAAGAGAGTGGCGAGACAAATACCAAGCAAGGAAGCTCTGGCAGACCAACTCTGCCCTTCACCCTCCAAACAGCCACGGAGACGGGGCCCAGGTGCCCCCGCCTGTGGGCCAGAACGAGCGGCGTCAGCCCAGGGCCACAGGAGGAGAGCCGGGTGGGGAGGCGGGAGCGGGGACAGGCTGTCACTCAGCCGCTGCAGCTCCCCAGGGAACACTTTACAACTTCACCTATTCCGCGTCGCCTGCTTGACGGAGCATCCAAAGCAATTCCAGGACTATATTTCATTGTCACATTTATTTGCAAGGGGTGTCAGTCAGGCCCGGAAGTGGGTTGCCCTGCTGCTCTTCGCTCTTCCTTACGTGTGCGCGTGCGTGCACACACACACAAACACACACACACATGTCCTGAGCACACACAAAGAACACCCAAAAACACACAATCAGGCACATGTCATGGACACACAGACCCAGGGTCCGTGAATCGGGACCACCCCGTTGCACAACCCCAGGTATACCCGTCACGTCACTGTTGCTCTCATATACGATCTCTTACACCCACACAGCAAAGCACACAGATTAGTGTCCTTGGTGTACACAGGCCCGTGAGCACATGAGCACCCACACACACAGAATCACACCCTCAGTCACACTCAGACCCCCAGAGGGCCAGAGAAGTCAGGCCAAGGGCACCTCAACCAGGCCCTTCCTAGGCAGGCGGGCACACCACACACCAGCCCTCTGGAGCCCCCAAATCAGGAGACATGGAGAGAGAGAAGAGCAAGGAGCTACAAAGCCCACGTACTCTCCCCAGGAGTTTCCAGAGCTGAGAAGGCCCTGCTCCACACACACATACCCCACCATTCCCAACACCCCCCCCCCCCCCCACACACACACACACAGCAGGAACCTCTTCAGCTGCCAACCATTAGCACTAATTACCACACTTGTTGGGAAAGGGATTTAATTAACTCTCCGCTGGAGCTGGAAGGGGAGCCAGGGCCCAGGGCAGGCATGTTAGGCCTCCCTCCACTCACTCATGTGGCTTTTCAGGTATGGGGGAAGGGCCTCCAGCGAGGGGGCGGAGTGGATTACATGTCTGGACACCTGAATGTATACCGACATCTATCAGACACATTCAGATGTGCACAAGTGTACACAGACATACTGGGGAGCATTCCAACATACATGTGACCCCACACTTAAAAACAGGTCATAGATGATAGATAATGAATGGATGGATGGCAGATTAGCTAGTAGTTGAATACATAGACAATGGATGGATGGATGGTGGATGGATGGATGGATAAATAGATAATAGATGGGTGGGGGAGGGGGAAGGTGAAAGGAGAGAGGGATGTAAGCGGGTAGCTGGGTGGTGGAAGGACAGACGAGTGAACAGATGCAGCCAGGTACGCAAGGAACACACACAGCCATGGCTAGACACGAAGACCAACGTCATCATCACTCACATACTTACGTGTGCACGATCTCCCTCCCTCTCCCTTCTTCCCTTTCTCTTTCCAACGAAAGGAGGCTTTGTAGCTGAGTGGTTGAGAAGTAGATTTGAGTGTCTTGCCATTTCCTAGGTATGTGCACATGGACAAGTTTCTTCAGCTCTCTGGGCCGGTTCTTCCTCATCTATCAAATGGGTCTGTGTGAGGAATAAAGTAAATGTAAAGTCCTTAAAGTACAGTTACACGTGAACAAGTTTTGAGAGCATGTAAGTCCAATTTGTTCATAAGTCCAACAAATTTAGACTAGGTACCCATCACACAAACAGCTATATAGTACTGTACTGTAATAGGTTTATAATACTTTTCACCCAAATAATACATTAAAAAACACACACACGCAAAATAAAGGAAACGCTTAGTCTTACAATACAGTATCTTGAAAAGTACAATAGTGCAGTGCAACAGCTGGCATACAGGGGCTGGCATCAAGGTAACAGGCAAGAAGAGTTACTGGAGGTGGGAGACGGTGGAGCTGAAGGATTGTCAGCAATAGGAGAGACTCACACGTGAAGATGGATGTTTGTATCTTTGAAAGCTTGCAACTTGAAGGTCCATATGTAGAGGACTTATTATACATGAAAAGTGCTTGGAAGAGTACCTGGCACATAGGAAAGGCTCAATACACCCTAGCTATTAACACTGAAGTGGGTCTTTCTCCTACAGAGAATAATCTGGGGTCCCAGAAATATCCAGAACAGGTCCATGTCCCCAGGGAAGGAAGTTGAGGGGCTGTGGCTCCACCTCTTATCCCCTCCCCGGGAGGACCCCCCACATACACACCCAGGAGACCAGGTCCCAGACGGACCCCAGAGGCGGGAGGAAGATCCCCGGGGGGTGTCATGGGGCATCCTCATTTGCCAAGATACGCTGAGCCAGGCCTGAGCAATCAGCCAGGGAGAACCAGGCACCAGGGCGTCAGAGCCCCTAGCCCCAAACAATGATATATATTTTCAATTTTCTCAAAGATTATATTTTTTTTCCTCCAGACGTTCATCTTGTGCTTTTTGACCAGGATAAACTGAAAAATAATAGAATCCAGATGGGAAAGAGATAGTCATTCGTCCTACACAGATTGCAGTGCCAGCCTCCCCCCCACCTCTGGGGTTCTCTGGGGAACAAGTGGTAAGGCTGGAGCAGAATGAGGGATTGGGTGGGAGGGTGGCTTGCAGCCAGAGGCCATTGCAGCCCCTGGTGGCCTTCTCACTAGGGTGTGAACTTAACTAACCCATTTCCCTCTTCAAGACTCATTTTCCTCATCTGCAAAATGGGGACAATAATTCCTCAGTTGTCTACCCAAAGAGGCTAGAAAAATTAATGAGCTGCACATAGAACATTTTCAGGAGATGTGACCCCACCCACACGGCAGCATCTGCATCCCAAACAGCCCTGGCTTCTCCCACCCACACGCTCTGGGCCCCGGGGCTGGGTCCAACAAACAGCCTCCTCATCTCTTCTGCAATTTGCCCTGTCTAGTGTCCCTGACTCTGGCACATCCCACTCCCAGGACCCTCGAGCTCCATTGGACAGATTTCCATAACTCCAGCACCTCGTCTAGTTTAGAAGGACTGCCAAGATGGTCCCTGTTGTTCTGAAAGAACATCAAAGAAGGCAAAACCACAGACGTGAGAGTCTCTGTTAATGCTCACTTCTTTGGGAAGTCCTTCCCAGTGTCTAACTTGAATCTAATTTTCTGCAATATACTTGTTTACTGTTACTGTGATGCCAATAGAATCAAAGCCTGATTGACCAAAGTTTGTCATTTTCCTCCAAACAGAATCTTTTCCAAAGTTCTGTTCATGGTGACAAGGTTGGGTAATGAATAAAAAAGACACTGGAGTTGAGAGTTCAAGAACCAGCTCTGTCACTTATTGGCTGTGTGACCTTGGACAAGTTATGTAACTTCTCTGAGCCCTGATCTCCACAGGTCTCAGAATCGTGCTCTGCCTGCCTCCAAGGCTGCTGTGAGATGCAGAAGCCCTGGGTAAACTGAAATAATCCCCGCAGACAGGAGGCATGCTGGCTCCTGGGGATGTGGCCCCTCCTCCATCCCCCCACCACCCCAGCTCCATCCTTCCTGCCAAGGGTGAGACTTTATCTCCCCGGAGCAGGAAGGAGGTGATGTGAAGGAGAGAAGCAGAGCTGCTCCCTCTCCGCCCCAGAGTAATTGGTGGTAATCCCGCAGCCAGCCTATCGCCTCACTCCCAGCTGCGGGGAAGCTGTGGCCTCACCATCCGTCATTAACTGGGGCTCTTCTGGCGGCTCAATTGTAGAACAAGATTTTAATAACCCTGGCAGGAGGGGATCATTTTTCTCTTGTCACTTAACTCCGATTCTGCTGGAGAGAGACAGAGACACGGAAGGAGAGAAGGACGAGCTGACAGAGCAGCAGAGACAGAGGAAAAGGAAGAACTAAGGGGCAGAGAGTCGGGAGGGCAAGGCATCCAGAGAGCTGAGAACAGGAATGCAGTCGGGCAGAGCGAGAGGGACGGGAGGGGAGAAGCAGGTGAGGAAGCGGAGGGCTGGGAGAGCACCCCTTCTGGCCCGTGGTTCCCACGGCTGCTCCCTCACCTGACCCCCACCCTTCGCACCTGCAGCAGGGGTGGGGTGGTCAGGACAAGACACGCTGACCAGGCAGGCCCACGCTGCTCTTCGAGGCCGTCCCTTCTCGCTCATCTTAGGACCTCACATAGATGGACAAAGTCCCCCAGGATTAGGGTGAAGGAGGATGAAAGAAGGCTCCCACATTTGGAGCCCTTTGCCTAAGATCAGTAATTCCTCCAGGACATGGCTACAGTCCAGTGCAAGAACACTGCTGTGGGTCAGACAGATGTCAGATTACAGGCCCACATGCTAGCTGGGTATCCTTTCCTGATGTTGATGTTCTCATCTGTGCAAGCGGTAGCTACTTCACACAGTTGTGTGATGAATACGTGAGTTGATATGTGGGCTGCACCCCCATGCACGGCACATAGAAATAGATGGGAAATGAAACACCCAGGCCCACAGAGAACAGACAGCCTGGGCAGCGAGAGGCCTGTCAGGAAAGCAAGGAGCAAGGGGCTTGCCATGAAGCTTGTGCTCGAACTTCTCAAGGCCTGGCTCTGCCAGCCCTGAGAGACGTCCCACTCCACCTGAAGCCCTCAGCAGAGGCAGGAAGAGAGCCACAAAGGGGCCTTGGCAGGATTCATGGGCTCTTCCTGGGCTGCGACCCTGCCCCCAGCAAGGACAGAGCAGAATTTGCAGAGCAGGTCTTGAGATGGGCAGAGCTGGGGGCATAGTGCCACCTGCTGGCCATTATGGGAAATACATAAGAGACCGACTAGAGAGAGAAGGCGTGCTTCTCCAGACCTCAGGGGCACCAGCATTGAGGGCCTGACCTGAACTGGACTCCCGGGTTCTTCTTCCTGGCTCAGGGACCACCCAGATATTCCAGTGGTGACCAGGGCACAGGACTCCAAGTTGGGGGTTACAGCGGAGGCAGCTTTCCCGCCAAGCCCCAGGGTATGGGCTCAGCACAGGGAAAGGAACATCTTTTTCAACCCAACTCTGCAAGGCTTTGCTGAGGACCTGGGTCTCAGAGAAGAGGAAAAATCCAGTTCCCGACTTGGGGGGCCATAGTCTGGCTGGTGTGAAGAGGGCGAAAGCAGAACCTGCAGTGGGAGGGCTTGGGAGGCAGGCTGGACAGGGACCCACAAGCCAAGGTCTGCAGGTGAGAAAGAGCCTGGGGGGTGTGGGGTGCAGCTGGCGGGGTTCTGTAAGTGAGGGGAACCCCATCCAGACTCTCCTTAACATGGTGAGATTCCAAGGGCCAGGTAGGTGGACAGGGTCATGCCCAGTGCTGTCCAGTGATTGGACATGTCACCCCCCTCTGGGTCTCTGTGTCTGCCTCTGTGAAATGGGACAAGCAGGGGACACCCAGGTCTGTATCCCGAGCTTAGGGCTCACAGCCCAACGGTGCCACTTCTGATTTCTGCTTTCTCATGTCCAGGAGGAAGCCGTGCTGTTTTGAGACCTGCTGGTAATTCCTCTTTCCCAGGAATGGCAGTGAAATCAGACGCTGGGCAGGAAGAGGGGGCACCGATGTCAATCAGCCCAGAGTTTGAGCAGGGGAGGAAGGAATTGACCAGCCTACTCTCAGGCCAGGAAGTAAACGCTCACAGTCATCAGACCGGCAGGTCTGGTCTCTGTGACTGAGGAGCCCAGTCTGGGTCTCTGGGGACCCTGGAGAGCTTCCAGGACCAGCCTGATGGAAAGGTCTGTGGCCTGCTGAGGCCTCTGTCCTTAGGCTCAGACTTGAGTGGGAAGCCTTGCGCTTATCAGATGGGGTCCCCAGAGCTCCCAGGACACCTCCACGCCTTTTACCTGGTGTGGGAGCTCCTCTGGGCTCACCCACATGCCCTTTGACTCCAGAGTTCTAGCAGCCTGGAAGAGGGCAGGAGGCAGGCTCCAGGGCACCCCTGACCTCCAGCAGAGCCTGCTCATCCCTTGCCTCTGCCCAGAAGCCTTCTCTGAACCATAGTGTGGTCTGCAATGTGGGGACTTGCCCCCAGAAAGCCCTCCTAGGCTGTGGCTGCCCGAGTCACGCTTGGGATCATTGTCATCTCTTCCTCCCACTGGAAAGAAAATGTGTCCATGTCACGTGTCCCTGGTCACATCCAGTCAGTGTCCAAGCCCTCATTATCCTCCCCCCTTGAAATCTCTCCAGCCCATGCTTTTCTCTCATCCCCATGGCCTGGGCCACCTAAGACAGCCTCTGCACGACCCCAGGTCCTCCCCTGTGTGGAGAGACTCAAGTTCCTTCACTTTCCCCAAACCCCTCGGTGAGTAATTCTCAAAGCAGAGCAGAATCCAATCCCCGGCCTGAGAAGCTGCTGCCCCCACAGCACAACCTGACTCTTGCTGGCTTATCCTCACCTCTTGTTCCTTGGAAGGTTGGGGTCACAATCCTCATGTTCAGTCTATGGGTGCCCCTATTGCCTGCCATGATGGTCCACAACCACCTTGAGCTGCACTGGGGAAACTTCTCATCCTCAGGGCAATCTGTCACTTTTTCTGGGGTTCGCCCCAGCCTGCCCCTTGAACACTGGCAAAATCCCAAGTCTCCTCGCTTGCCATGAGGTAAGAGGCAGCTTCTGGGCCTGGTCCGCTTTATGCTTCCAGCCCCAGGTTGAGCTGAGACACTGCACGCTGAGCAGGGTCCAGCATCACCCAGGGCTGGCCCTGCTTATGATGCAGCAAATGGTACCCGCAGTCAACTCATTCCATCCCTTAACCTACTCACTCCTGAGGTGGGTGGCCCTGCTAAGCCACCCCACCCCCCAGTGAAGGACAGCAGCAGAAGAAGCCGAGAGCAGTGGCCCCCGGCCAGCGACGGACAGAACAGCCCAGGAGCTGAGAGCACGCATTTTAAAGCTAGGCTGCCTGGGTTCATCCTTCTTCAGCTACTTTCTGGGCAACTCCACGTTGGTTACTTAACCTCTCTTGTTCATCTCTAAAACAGTGATGTTGCTAGAACCTGCCTCATCGATTCTCATAAAGACTAAATGAGTTAGTACAAATAAAACACTCAGAATAGTGACCAGAACAAAGCAAGCCATATATGAACATGACATGAATCCAAAATGCCATCATGAATCCAAAATGCTTCCCTGGTGGTCCAGTGGTTAAGAATCTGCCTGCCAATGTGAGGGGAGTTTGGGGGAGAATGGATACATGTGTGTGAGTGTGTGTGTGTGTGTGTGTGTATGGCTGAATCTCTTCACTGTTCACCTGAAACTCCAATATGAAATTAAAAGTTAAAAAAAAAAGAATGGATAAACTACAAGGTCCTATTGTATAGCGCAGGGAATTATATTCAATATTCTGTAGCAAACCATAACAGAAAAGAAAAAAAATTCAACCTATTACAAATCGCAATAGATTTGAGGCTGTCAAGAGTGACTTTTCAGTAATGAAGTGTTACAGTAACTCGATTATTATTTTGGTAACCAGCTTGATACTATGTATGCTAAATAAAGAGCTAAAAAAATCTTTAAATGCTCTCAGGGACCTCCTTGGCGGTCCAGTGGTTAAGAATCCACCTGCCCACCAGAGAGGAGTTTACGGGAGCATGGATACATGTGTATGTATGGCTGAGTCTGCTTGCTGTCCGCCTGAAACTATTACAACATTGTTAATCAGCTACACTCCAACAGAAAATAGCATAGAAAAGAATCCACCATGCAAGGAACACGGGTTCCACGCCTGGTCCAGGAAGATCCCACATGCTGCGGAGCAACTGAGCCCCAGTGCCTGGAGCCCGTGCTCCCCAACAAGAGAAACCACCACAGTGAGTAGCCCCCACTCGCCACAACTAGAGAAAGCCCGTGTGCAACAACAAAGACCCAGCACAGCCAAAAATAAATTTTCTTTTAAAATGCTATCAATTGGTTCCCCTGTCCTGTTGCTCAAGTCAAGATATCTCCACATATGTATCCAGGTTCCATTAACCACCACCTCCTGTTGACACAGGTCCCCTCCCCCCAAATAAAACCCACGTGGCCCAACCTCACTTGCGAGTAGGTCTGGCACATCACTATGCCCGGGCTCTGCAGTGTGCTGTGGCGGCTTCTGGGACTCTACTTGAAAGAAAGCTGGAGCTCGCCTTTTGCAGCCCATCACCCCATCCTCCAATCTGTTTCCTAAAACAGGGATCTGCCATCTGCAACCACGAGGATGAGAGCTACTCCCAGAGGGTAAGGAGCAATAACGTGCAAGAAGCTTGTTCCATAAACACCCCAAGCCCCTCACCAGTCCTGGACCTCTATATGACAGAGAAAAAATGTCTCTCTTGTTTAAGCCCCCAAACAAACAGATATACTTTCTCAGTTGTCATGTAGATGGAACCAGGTGACCTGGACTTGGGTATTCCAAGCAGAGGAGCATTTCTCACAGTCAGCAGCCTTCATAAATCTCCCAGTTCAATTCCACAGGGAACCCACATGCTGACGGATGCCTCCCTCACACCACGGAGGCCACCCAAGTGCCATCTGATCCCCACCCCGAAGGATAAGCCCAGGTGTTGTAGGAAGCTGATCAACTCCAACCAAGAGGTTTTTGGCACAAACTTCGGAGGCTCCATGCCTGAAAGGTTCTCTGATGAGTTTCTCATGTGAGTCTCTTCCATCAGAAATCAGGTTTCCCGTTGGTCCTTGACATCCTCTGCCATCTTGGAACAGGGAAGAACAAGCCCAGCTAGTTAAGAGTTCTGCCCCTCACCAAGCAGTCAAAGCCATCCTGTGGGGCTCAGAAGGGCAAAGGGCAGTATTTAGGGGCAACCAGGTCTTTCCTGCTTGTTCCCACTGTCCTTGGCAGTTTCTCATTAGTGAGTTTGTCTACCCCAGTCCCCAGAACAACATAGAGAAGCCCTGGGGCAGGTCTCGCTCCTTCCAGTCAGGGGCCCTGTTCTTCCCTTTGACTCTCACTCTCATCCAGGGGCCTGATCAGCCCACTGCTCCTTCCTCCCTGAAGCTGGAAGCTGCAGATAAGTACGAGGGCACCACATGGTGAAAAGTTGCAGTTCCTCATCACCTCTAAAACCCCGACTCCTTCAAGAATCCCATTTACCCAGGGAGTCACTTCAGTGGCCTCTAAATAAGTCCCATGAGACAAAGTATCTTCATTCCTGAATCTGCTTTGACATGTTTGAAGGCCCAGAACTTGCTGGACATAGAATTGACCTCAGTCTCAGGCTGCCTATCATGTGAGTGGGCCCATCACCGTTCCACGTTTTAAGACCTCACCCACCCATCGTTCTAGACCTCTCCTGAGTGTAACCCACGTTTGTCACATCTCTGATTCTTCAGCTCTTTGGCTTCCCTGAGGACAACCCTGTGGTACTCCCTGGAGTTCTCAAAACCCTAAAGGTGATGGCAGCTTTAGGAGGAGTTTCCCCTGGATCCATCTCTGACCCCAGACTTGAGCTGTTAGTACACCTGAGCCAGGTGAGAGGCTGAATGCCTCTGGTACCTGGACCCATGCAAACTGCCATGAACGTGCAAATCTTGCTGCAATCTCTGATCCTGCCTGTTAGCATCCCCAGCAGAGACCCAACAGCAGCTCTCTCACCCACCATAGTGATTGTAGCCAAATGACTGTGCCTTTCATCTTCCAAACAGCATTTTATTATGGAAAATTCCAACCAGAAGGGTAGCAGCTCTTGTGTTCTCCCTGCCTCCATATTTCTCTGGACAAGTCCCAGGGCTGAAGTTCCCCTCTTGTTCCACCTCCCTTCCCCAGACTCCTCCTCATCCCCTTTCTGCAGGGCAGTGGCTCACAGTCGCCTCTCTGCTCAGGTCCACTCTGACACCAGCTCTTTTTCTTCTCCCCTTTTGGCCAGCCCCATAGCACCCAACCTCTGCCCTAGCGATGATCCCTCTGATTGTTTTATTCCCTATGTCAGCTGTTGGAAAAATTCTGAGGCCTAAGTACCAGGGTTAGGCCCAAAGGGACACCTGACCTTGAGCTGGATTTATCAGTCCCCAGGAGGCCAGTCACAGACAGGACCAGCTGGTGCTGGCTTTCCTGGACCCATCCAGCCATCACAGGAGACATTAGAAAGTTTGGGGCCTGGTAGTGAATGCCTCTGGCTATCCCAGTGCTGCAGAGACATCAGCCATATGGTGGGACCAGGGACAGTTGAACCACAAGCAGAAAGATGGGGCCCCACCTTCTCTACTAGCCTTCACCTACCCCAACCCCATCACTGCCAGTAATCCTTACAATAAACCAACTCCTGGGGGTCCCCATCCTCCAAACTCAGCCAGGTTTGCCAGGGGACCTGCTCTGGGCCACACACATGGGGGGAAGGGAAGATTGCTCTATGGGGGCCTCACCCCAAAGCAACCTCAAAACAAAACAACTGTTCCCATCACCCACAGGTTCTCTGTCCCTCTGAGTCAGGCGTGGACCATTCACCTTCATTCCACATCCCCAGGTCCCTTCCTACCTCTGAAATCTCCTCCACTCGATGGCTTCCTGGAGAAAGCAGCTCTGCACGGCTGCCTCCCCTCCCCCTGGTCCCCTGGACACTCAGGGGCTCAGCCTGTGGACCCTGATGCTTGTTCCTCCTGTGACTGCATGTCTGGCCCAGCTAGATTGCCCAGTGGTTGCCCTCAAGAGCAATGAGCATCTTTCTACCTTTCTCCAGACCTGCTTCCCCAGATCCATCCCGTCCACTCTCACCTCCATGTAGCTCAGAAACACCAAGTTTCTGAACAAGTTGTCAGTGCCACCACCAAAGACCAGACCCAGGACGAGATGAAGGGCGTGACTCTGGGTGGAGCCTCCATCCACAGGACCCCCTGGAGAGAGATACCCAGCCAGAGGGTGCAGCTCACTCCCAGTGCAGAGCACTCCCTCCGCCCCGCCGAGCAGGAAGTCCTGACTTCTCTCCTCCTTTTTCTCTCCCCATCCTCACCCACCCCAGAGGTCAGTCCCCTGACCTAGGAGTCCTCTTCTTCTCCTCCATGCCTGGAAACAGCCCTTGTCTCGATCCTCCTATGCTTGTCCTCAGAATTCTATGCTTTAATTTTACGATGTAATACTGAGGCCTGGAGAGGGCTGCAACTAGTCATGGGTCCCCTGGTTCATTAGCTGAAGAGTTGGGATCCCCCAGACACTTGCACAGCCCCAGACAAAGGCTTTATCCATCAAGTGAGACAACGTGCCCCACTTCTGTTCCTCCACATTCTCTCTTCCCTTGCCCTCTTCAGGCCAGCGCTCCCTCGTTTCCCACACCACCACAGTTGCGCCTGCTGTCTGCTTCAGAGACCTTTCCTTGGGTCCCACCCAAGGATCATGAATGCCCCCTCCTCTCCGCTCTGTCTCCCATAGATTTCATCCGCTTCCTTCCCTCCCTCTTGGCTGCAGGGGAGAAGGAACCTCAGGGGCATCACGCTGAGCCTGCCAGACCCCAGGTCTGTCCCCAGGACTCACGTTGGTGTTGAGAGCAGGTGTAAGGGTTACCAATGAAGCAATTGTCCCCAGGATTTCTGTGATATGTGGGGACAGAGCAGGCTGACTTCAGCACCCACACAACAAAGTGTGACCCAGACCCAGGGTGAGGGCTGGACTTGTTTCTTCTTCAAGGAGCTCAGTATAACTTTGATGCCTTGAAGTCTGCAGGAATGCTGCTGCTACTCAGGCTTTGGGGAGTGTCCAAAGGGAGCACCCATGTCTCAGCAGGTATAGGTGCCCCTCGGAGGGCCCTGGCAGCTGGCACGTGGTGAGGAGGCAGCCTTGGGTGACCTCACAGATGGTGGACATCCAGGAGGCAGGAGCTAGAGGACATGACAAGGCCACAAGGTAACTCAAGTTGGTCGGTTCTTTAATGAACACCAACAAACCTCCCTGGAGGCTTCCAGAAATAACTGGACGAGAACTGCAGGCTCCTGGAAGTCCCGGTGAACAGATGGGACTAGAAGCCGGCCAAGGACAGGTCGTGACTATTAAAGCGACCTCACTGAAACCTTCCCAAGCTTGGTGAGACCTTGAGGGACAAAGTGCTGGGTGACTGTCAACATCCTGAGTCTCTTTAAACCAAATCCTCTCAGTGAGGCTCTGGTCTTGTTTTCCAGCCACCAGGCTCAGTGCCAGCTTCAAACCAACTCACATATACTGAACATTTACTCTGGGGCAGACCCCACGCAATGGAGTTTGTAGGACCTGGGTACATTAATCCTCATGGTGACCTTTTAAAGCAGACACAATGAAGATCCCTATTCACAACTGAGGAAATTGAGAAAAAAAATTGTAATTTGCATCAGAGTCCTGAGCGAGTGATAAGGAAAGCTAAGGTTCATATGGAGGCAGTCTGGCCCCAGAGGCCCCGCTCCTCACCAGCACCCAACATGGCTGGGTTGATGGTCACTTCTTCCCCTGTTCCCCCATATGCTCTTGTTGCTGCCACTGCGGCTGTCGTAGTTTTGAAACACATGTGTGCTTCACCTTTTTCCCAAAAGGACATGAGATGGCTGATATAACAGGAAAGATTAATTCATTCAACAGATTCATATTGCACAAGGGGGGAAAAAAAGCCATCTTGAGGGTTGTCACAGGTGCTGTGATTGATCCTGAAATTTGACTTTGAGCTTCCTGGCAGCCAGGGCAAAACACAAAACATGAAGTTTTGACACTCTTATTATCAGAAAGGAGGAAACAGATCAGTTCCTCCACAGGGACAACTATTTCCAGGAACTAATTCTGAAAGAGGTTTCTCATATGAGGCTTCATGTCTGGGACATGGTGTGACATAATAAAAAAAGCAACCTTCTAAATGATTCGATGTCAAGAGCAGATGGAGGACTCTCAGAGTGAACAGAGAGGGCATGATGCAATCTTGGAAACAGGGTCGTCAGCATGTCGATTGCCTGTAGGCCAGAGCTTCCCTAGTGGCTCAGCCAAGACTCTGCAGAAGACCTGCAATGCAGGAGACCCAGGTTTGATCCCTGGGTTGGGAAGATAACCCAGAGAAGAGAATGGCAACCCGCACCAGTATTCTTGCCTGGAGAATTTCTTGGACAGAGGAGCCTGGTGGGCTATAGCCCATGGGGTCACCAAGAGTCAGACATGACTGAGCAACTAACACTTCATTTCAGAGCTCTGCAAAAGCTAGAATTTTCCCCCACGTGTCTCAGTTATTGCTGTGTTTTGTTTTTCTTTATTTTTTTTCAAACTGCCAGATATTTCTTCAGCAAAGGTGGGTTTATTCAGGATCAGCAAAGAATTGCAATTCAGGATCTGCAACCATGGGCAAGCCACATGCAAATTCCTACATGGCAAGAGAGGGAGAACCCAAGTTTTGTCTTTTGAGAACTGAAAGCAGTATTGATTTTCTGAAAGGTCCCAAAGTACTCTGGGGTGGGGGTAGGGCAGAGCCACAGGCTATGGAAACCAGAGATGACCCAAGAAGGTAGTTCTGTTCTGAAAGCTGAGGCTTCAGGAACACTTTCATTTATCAGATATCTACTGTGTTCTTTTTGCACCAGGTTTTGCACTAGGTGGAGCGAGAACCAATGAAATAAATAACACAGGATTCCTGACCTCAAGGAATTCAATCATTAACAGAAAAAAGAACTTTTTTTTTTTAGCATCTACTATGTGTCAAGCGGGCTTCCCAGGTGGCACTGGTGGTAAAGAACCCTCCTGCCAATGCAGGTGATGAAAGAGACAAGGGTTCGATCCTGGGTCCAGAAGAACCCCTGGAGAAGGGCATGGCAACTCACTCCAGTATTCTTGCCTGAAGAACCCCATGGAGAGAGGAGCCTGGCGGCTACAGTCCATAGTGTCGCCAAGGGTCAGACGCAACTGAAGCGACAGCTCGCACGCACACACGTGCGTCAAGCACTGAGATGACTGCTTTGCATATAGGATCTCGTTTAATATTTCTAACAAACCTATGCCATAAGTTTTATTATTGTCAGCCCTAGCACAGGACCAGACAGAAACGGAGTTCCACAGTACTGGGCCCCACCCAATCGCATATGCCCAACAAGGAGGCCAAAGACCCAGCAACCCCTGCTTCTTCAAAAGACCTCATCTGGCTCAAGGAACTTTCTTATTCCAAGCCCTGGTGGGGAGTCCCACATCAACAACATTAAATGATGTCTTCACATATAAAAATGCTCATTATCAACAAGTAATTTCAGGGACATCCCTGGTGTTCTGGTGGCTAAGACTCCACGCTCCCAATGCAGGGGACCTGGGTTCAATCCCTGATCAGGGAACTAGATCCCACATGTCACAACTAAAGATCCCAAGTGCCACAACTAAGACCCAGCACAGACAAATAAATAAACAAATTTTTTTTTTTTAAGTATTCAGGCATGAGAAATTTCAGGATGGGAAAAGGGGCCTCTGTTGAATGCAACAAATGTTTATGGAGCAATTTCTCCAAGCCAGGACCTGTGCCAAGCAGTGCAAATACCCAAACAGTGAGAAGCCATGCTGACCTAAGAAGCAACCCCCAGTCCAGCAGAGAAGGAAATTTGTAAACAGTAACTTTCAACATGATTTGATTAGTGCTAAGGCTGAGACAAGTCCAGGAGCTTTGGGAAGCCAGAGGAGTCTTCCCTGGAGGACAGAGGAGTCCTCCAACATGGAAGAGGGTCAGGGAAGGCTTCTGGGAGAAGGGAGCACATGAGGTGAGTCTTACAGGATGAGTAAGATGTATCCAGGTGGAAAAAATAGTGGAGGGGAGACAATTGAAAGGGAATTTCAAGCAGCAGAAAGAGCTTGGGCTCTTAGGAAAGGAAATAGGCAAATAACATGGACAGGGACTCAGAGAGAGGGCAGAATCACAAAGAAGTTACTAGACCATACAGTTTAAGGCTAAAAGCCATGAAGGCGAGACTAGAAAGACTTGAGGAGCTTGGTCTTTATCCTGGGGGCAGTGGGGATCACAGGAAGGCTTTAATCAGGGAGGTGACTTCATCACATTTGTGCTTTGGGATCTACTCTCTAGCGTCACGACGGAGGACAGTTTAGTAACCTGGAAACAAGAAGAACAGATAGGCCACACAGAAAGTGTGGATTTCAGCAACATTGTGGATACTGGACACTCACACTACGAATAACCTGCTCCTTGAAAGAAAGTACCTTTTAAAAGCATTGCTAGGCTATGTAACTGCATCACTGTGCTGTAATGACATCGTAAATCAACTATACTTCAGTAAAATTTTAAAAAAAAAATTTAAGCACTGCTAGGCATTCTGGAACAAGGAACTACGCCAGCACCATCTGCAGAGAAATAGGAAAAAACTGAGTTTTTCCCATGCGGATGCAAAGGGAGCTGTAAGAAAACAAGGGGGTAAGAACAAATCCTACTGTCAGGAGACCAAGACTAGAATGGAGTCAACATGGGCCATCACCTTAACATTAACCCTGGAACTTCAGCAGAGGGTAAAGTAATCCCAGGCCAGTGGAGTCCCTAGACCCCAGATAAAAGTAAAAACCCTCTCTGGAAGACAGCATCCCCAACTGAGGCATTCAGGATTCCCAAAGAATATACATACAAGCCCATAATTTAAAAAAAAAAAAATCAAATACTCAAGGAGGTAAGAGAGAACAGAAAAAAAGCAAACAATATGTTTGGATCCCTAAGAAATTATAATCGTTATAGTATATGAAATAACAGATTAACATTTTTAAAGAAATAAAGATGACATCAGAAGAGTAATTAAGAAGAAACAATTTTTAAATGACTAGTGTGATCTGGAGAAGAACAAAACTGGAACCTTCAGAAATGAAAATGAGAACTGTCAAAACTGAAAATGCAACGAATGAGTTAAACAGCATATTAGGTGTGACTGAGTGAGCTAGAAGGTAGATCTGAAGAAATTACACAGATTTCAGCACAAAGACATGGAAATGGAAAATCTGAAAGAAACTGAAAAGTTATGATAGATTGAATGAAATTCTCAGAGAGAAAAGGGGAAGTGAAGCAATATTTGAAGAGATAATGGCTGAGAATTTTCCAGAACTGATGAAAGGCATGCATCCACAGATACGGAGATCACAACATATATCTAAAAAGCTCAGTAAAGAGAAATCCACATCTAGTCACAGTGAGTTGAAACTGCATTAACACCAAAGACAAAGATCTTAAAAGCAGCTGTGTAGGAAGACATATTAATACCACCTACAAAGGAAGGATAATTAGACAACACACCTCAACAGCAACTGTGAAAACCAGAAGACAGGAAATATCTTCAAAGCACTGAAAGAAAATAACCTAGAATTGTGAATTTAGAAAAATTATCTTTCAAGGCTGAGGATGAAATGGAGTGTGTGTGTGTGTGTGTGTGTGTGTGTGTGTGTGTGTGTGTGTTTGCAGATAAGCAGAAAGAGTTTGCTATCAAGCTTTCACTAAAGGGACTTCTGGAGGATGTGATATAAGAAAAAGAGAAATTATCCCAGAAGGAAGGTCTGGTGTACAAGAAAGAATGGTGGACAAAGAAATTGATAAACATGTAAGGGATAAGTCTACACAAATTTGTATAAAATAATAACACATGGGAACAGAAAGAAAAGAACCAAAACACTGCACAGAAATATATGTAAACCTGTAGGAGGTCAAAGTTGAAGGGTTCAAAGCTGTTTGCAAGGTTTGGAGAAGGGTTTAGAAATACTAAATCCTAGACTTCATTAAGTACGTGAAATAGAATTTAAAAAGCAACCACTAGGGACTTCCCTAATGATCTAGTGGTTAAGACTCTGTGCTTCCGATGCAGGGGGTGTGGCTTGAGTTCCTGCTTGGGGAACTAAGATCACACATGCTTTTAAAAAAAGCAACCACTAGAAATACTGTAGAATATATAAACCCCAAATCAACAAAGAGGGTAGCAAAAGATAGAAAAAGAAAATAAGCAAACTCAATAAATCCAAAGTGTGGAGAAGCAAGAAAGGAAGGGGAGAAAGCATAGGGGAAATAATAAGTTAGAAAACAAAAGTCAAAAGATATCAATAATCATGATAAACATTAAAGGATTAAATGTGCCATTTAAAAGACAGAGTGTTAGATTGGGTTTTAACCTAACTCTGCTGTTTAAAGTGACACAGCTAAAACATAAGGAGATGGGTTGAAAGATCATACAAACATGAAGCAAAAGAAAGCCAGGATAACTGCACTAAAATCAGAAGAAAAAAACAAGATGAAAAACATTGTTAGGGATAGAAAAGGTCAGTACATAAAGATTAAAAATTCACTTTTCCTGGAAGATGGTGATTGCAGCCATGAAATTAAAAGATGCTTACTCCTTGGAAGGAAATTATGACCAACCTAGACAGCATATTAAAAAGCAGAGACATTACTTTGTCAACAAAGGTTTGTCTAGTCAAGGCTATGGTTTTTCCAGTGGTCATGTATGGATGCGAGAGTTGGACTGTAAAGAAAGCTGAGTGCTGAAGAATTGATACTTTCGAACTGTGGTGTTGGAGAAGACTCTTGAGAGTCCCTTGGACTGCAAGGAGATCCAACCAGTCCATCCTAAAGGAGATCAGTCCTGGGTGTTCATTGGAAGGACTGATGCTGAAGCTGAAATTCCAATAGTTTGGCCACCTGATTCGAAGAGCTGACTCATTTGAAAAGATCCTGATGCTGGGAAAGATTGAGGGCAGGAGAAGAAGGGGACAACAGAGGATAAGATGGTTGGATGGCATCACTGACTCAATGGACATGGGTTTGGGTAAACTCTGGGAGGTGGTGATGGACAGGGAGGCCTGGCGTGCTGCGATTCATGGGGTCACAAAGAGTCGGGCACAACTGAGCGACTGAACTGAACTTAACTGAACTTTCCTGGAAGACACAACAATTTTAAACCTAATAAAAACAGACTCAAAAAATAGAAAGCGAAACTTGATAGAACTTCAGGGGAAAACAGAAAAACCCACTATCATGGAGGTAGATTTGAATACTCACCTCTCCATTATTGGGAGGTCAAACGTATATTATTGGTAGTTCAAAGAGGTTGTGAACAATATAACAAGTTGGGTTTAACGCATCCAACTACACTTCTCAAGAGCTTCCCTGGAGGCTCACACGGTAAATAATCCACCTGCAATGCGGGAGACCTGGGTTTGGTTCCGGGATGGGAAGATCCCCTGGAGGAGGGCCTGGCAACCCACTCCAGTATTCTTGCCTGGAGAATCCCCGTGGACAGAGGGGCCTAGCGGACTACTGTCCGTAGAGTTGCAAAAAATCAGACACGACTGAGTGACTAAGCACAGCACACTTCTCAAGCACACATTTTTAACAATTATTTCAGGGACTTCCCTGGTGGTCCAGTGGCTAAGATCACGTTCCCAAAGCAGAGGGCCCGGGTTCTATCAGTGAACTAGATCCCACATGCTGCAACTAAGAGTTCAAATGCTGCAACTAAAGAGATTCTGCCTGCCACAACAAAGACCCGGCACAGCCAAGTAAATGAATATTTTTAAATGATTTTAATTGGTCACGTACTAGATTATAAAGCAAGTCTCAGTTCCAAAAGGTCACCAGCACACAAATTATTTAAAGGCAATGCCTTTAAATTAAAACTCAGTATAAAACAGAAAATAACTTAACCTGCATACATTTGGAAATTTTAAAGTTTTCTTCCAAGCAATTTATAAGTCAAAAAAGAAATCATAATGGAAAAATTTAAGCACTTTAGAACAGAACAATAGTGAAAATAGTGCCTATCAAAATTGTGGGACAGAACCAAAGCAATAATTCTGGTAAAATAGAGAACCTTGGAAGTTTCTGTCAGAAAAGATGAAAAGCCAGAAAATTAATGAGCTAAACAACCAAATTAAGAAGTTATAAATAGAATCATAGAATAAACTCAAAGAAACCAAAACTCCCCAAAACAGTTATAATAAAGCTAAGAAGAGAAATTAACTGATTTGAAGCAAGGAAAATAAAATTAATGCAAAGCAAAGCCAAAAAAAAAAAAAACTCAACAACTGAAAATTGGTTTCCTGAAAAGACTAGACAAACTGCTGACTCAATGGACGTGAATTTGAGCAAACTCCAGGAGATGGTGAAGGACAGAGGAGTCTAGCATGCTATAGTCCACGGGGTCACAAAGAGTCGGACACGACTTAGTGACTGAAAAACAACAGATAAAAGAAAGAAGTCACCAAAATTTTGCCCTGAAAAATGTTACAGATTAATCTTTCTGTGCAGATTGCAGAGAGAAGGTGAACACCATGAAAAACTGTCCAGGAACAGACCATTCCAACGTATACAGATTTACAGAAAACAGAAGGCAGAGTACTTTCAAGCTTATTCCAAAGGGACAGTAGAACCTTGAGTCCAAAACCCAAAAATGAGAACATGAGAAAGGAATTCACTCAAGAGCACTGACACAAAAAATCACAATCAAGGCTATAACCACCTAACTCTAGCAGTGCATAAAAATGTTAATATATATGGCCAGTTTGGGTTTATCCTGGAATTGCAAGGAGGCTTAATATTATAAATCTCTCTAAATACAGAGATCTCTCTATCTGCTCTATGTATAGTAAATACATAAGAAAGTTAAGAGAGTAAATGCTAAGTTCTCATGACAAGAAGATAAATTTTCTCCTTTTTTATTTCTTTTCTTTGTATTATATCTATATGAGAAGATAAATATTACCTGAACATATTGTTGTAATCATTTCATAATATATATAAATTGTATTGTATGCCTTAAACTTATACAGTGATGTACGTCAATTATTTTTTAATAAAACTGGGAAAAAAAAGAGAAATCTCCCTTATAGCCCTACTTTAAGAGTTTTTTAAAAATCATGAATAACTGTTAAATCATATTCAATGATTCCTACTCCATCTATTGAAAACATAATGTGATTTTTTTATTAATTTGTTAATGTGATGAATAACATTTATAGATTTATAATGTTAAACCTCCTTGCAATTCTAGGATAAAACCAAGTTGGCCATAATATATTAACATTTTTATGTTAATGCTAAACATTTTTATGTTATGCTAGATTTAGGTTATTATAGCCTTGTTTGTTTACATAGAAAGTACAAAAATCTACAAATAAAGTGTTACAAAAAGAGATTTAACAAAGTAGTTAAATTTTTATACAATATTTAAGAGGTAAAAAGAAAGATATCTTTTCCTAGGGTGGGGAGAGGGGAAAATCAACTGCATTTGGAAGATGTCATTTTAAAATACGTATCATTTACAACTGCAATAAAAGCATACGGAAACAGGAATAAATCTAACAAAAGATGTGTAAGACCTAGATGAAAAAAACTGTAGAACTTGAAGGCAGTAAATAAAAATTTTTTAATTTGTTATGGATAGGGAAGCTCAATATTTAAAGATAACAATTCCTTCTAAATTGATCATAAAATCAATGCAATTCCAATCAAAATTACAGCAGAATTTTTGCAGATCTAGACAAGCTAATTTTAAAATACCTTAGAAGTACAAAAGCCCAAGAATAGACACTGCTGACAGAGAAAAATAAGTTGAGGGTACTTGCTCTACCAAAAATGAAGACTTACAAAGGTAAAGTAATTAGGATGGGATGGCATTGACATGGTGGTTTCAGTCGCTAAGTTGTATCCAACTCTTGCGACCCCATGGACTGTAGCCCACCAGGCTCCTCTGTCCATGGGATTCTCCAGGCAAGAATACTGGAGTGGGTTGCCATTTCCTTCTCCAGGGGATCTTCCCAACCCAGGAATCGAACCTGGGTCTCCTGCATTGCAGGCAGATGATTTACTGACTGAGGTGTGGGGGAAGCCCGACATTGACATATGGTATTGACATAGGGCTAGTCAAAAAGACCAATGGAACAGAATAGAAAGCCTCAAACCAAAAACACATGGAAATTTTATACATGACATAGGTAGAAGTGGGCTTCCCTGACAGCTCAGTTGGTAAAGAATCCACCTGCAACGCAGGAGACCCCGGTTTGATTTCTGGGTCGGGAAGACCCCTGGAGAAGTGAAAGGCTACTCACTCCAGTATTCTGGCCTAGAGAATTCCAAGGAGGTTGCAAAGAACCTGACATGACTGAGTGACTTTCATTCACTCATAGATAGAAGTATCATTGCCAATCACTGGGGAAAGGAAGAGCTATTCAATATGTGAGTAATTGGATATACACACACACACACACAAAAATGAAATTGCATTCTATTCTCAAACCATAAATGATGAATCCCAAGAGAATTAAAGCCTTAAATCTGAAAGGCAAAACTTTTCAACTGAAAGAAAATACAAAAGAATATCTTTATGATCTCCAAACAGGACAGGTTTCCTTCAATAAGGTAAAAAGCACCAACAACAATGGAAAATATTCATAAATTCAATTACATTAAAATTAAGAACTTTCATCCATCAAGACATCACAAAGAAAATGAAAAGACAAGCCATCAACTGGGGGAAATTATTTGCAGCAAACACAACTGACAGCCGAGTTAAAAACGTGAGCAAAAGACATGATCAGGCATTTCTCAGAAGTGTATCATGAAAGACTGCTCAACATATGAAAAGATCAATCTTATTAATAATCAGTAAAATGCAAATTAAGACAACATGAGCTACAATTTTACACCATGCTGGCAAAAAAGAAAAAGAAAAAGTCTGACACCACCAAGGGTTGGTAAGAATCTAGATCAAGAGAAATTTTTACCCTTGGCTGGTGGGAATGTAAATTAGCACAAGCATACTGGAAAACAAGATGGTGCCAATTGTAAGTTTGAATATTTATACATCCTACTCACCAGCAACTCATCTAAAGAAACTCATGAACTTATGCCTCAAGAAAGATATATAAGAGTATCCCTAGTAGGAAAAAAATGGAAACTACCTCCATGTCTAATAAGAAATGGATAAAACTAATTTTGATATAGCTACATAATAAACTGTTCAGAGATAAACATGAAAAAGCTTCAATCACCCATAGCAATATGGCAGAAATATAATGCTGAGAGAAAAAAATCAAGTTACAGAAATGACAGCACTGTTACAAAGTTCAAAAGCAATCAAATGAAACAATATATTGTTTATAAAAACATACAGATGTAATAACTATTTTTATTTGTTAATACTTTACTATGCTCTTCCACAGGTTTTTTGTTTTATTTTGTTTTAATTCTTAGCCACCCCGCACGGAATGTGGGATCTTAGTCTCCTGAGCAAGGATGGAACCCATGCCCTCTGCAATGGAAGCATGGGGTCTTAACCAATGGACCACGAGGGAAGTCCCAGGAATAACTATATTTTTAAACAGAATAGGAAGGGGTTTTCAGGTGGATGAAAATACATGGATAATGTCCTAGATCTGTGCTTTCTAATACAGCAATCATCAACTGCATGTGGCTATTTTGATTTGTTTTTAAATGAATTAAAATTTAATTCAAAATTCAGTTCTGCAAGTCATACCAGCCAAATTTCAAGTGCTAAATAGCCACATGTGGTCAGTGGCTACTCTAGTGGACAGCACAGACCTACAGAACATTTCCATCATCACACAAAGTTCTACCGGACACTTCTGTTCTAGACCAGAGTTTAGCAGACTTTTTGGTAATGAGCCAGATGGTGAACTTTTCAGCTTTGCAGAACATAGGTCTCTGTCACAACTACTCAGCTCTGCCGTTTTACCTCAAAGGCAACCACAGACAATATGTAAATAAGTAGATGTGACTGTGAGCCAATAAATCCTTATTTACCAAAACAGACGGTGGGTTAGCCTGCCAGCCATAATTTGTTGACCCTTGTTCTAAATCTTAGTTGGGTGATTGACTGGCAGATGATTATTTTATTATTATATAATTTTCAAGCATTCTTAATTATCAAATATTATAATACATTTTAGTACATATTATATATGTATACATATATAATACATTTCAAAGTATATATCTAGGCACAATTGGTGAAACCTGAACAAGAGCTATAGATTAGATAATTATTTTTGTAATGATGTTAATTTTCTGATGTTCATCATCATTCTATGATCAGGCAAGAGAATGTCCTTGTTTTTAGGAAATACAGTGGACATAATTATGAGTAATGAAGAATGACATGCAATTTACTCGCAAATGATTCAGAAAAAAATTGCACATATATACATGCATGTATATGTATAGATCACACTCACATGTATGTATCAAAATACCACCAATCAGCCAGCTTAAACAACAGAAATCTACTATCTCATAGTTCTGGAAGCTGGAAGTATAAGATCAAGGTATCTGTAGGACTGGTTTCTTCTCAGGCCTCTCCCCTCGGCTTGCAGACAGACACCTTCTTCCAGAGTCCTCACGTGGTCTTTTCACTGTACTCAAGCACCCTAGGTGTCTCTTCTTCTTATAAGGACACAAGTCATATTGGATTTGTTGTTGTTCAGTAGCTAAGTCATTTCCGACTCTTTGTGACCTTATGAAGTGCAGCACAACAGGCTTCCCTGTCCTTCACTATCTCCCTGGAGTTTGCTCAAATTCATGTCCATTGAGTCAGTGATGCCATCTAACCAACTCATCCTCAGCCGCCCTCTTCTCCTTCTTCCCTCAGTCTTTCCAAGCATCAGGGTCTTTTCTAATCAATCAGCTCTTCACATCAGATGGCCAAAGTATTGGAGCTTCAGCTTCATTATCAGTCCTTCCAATGAATATTCAGGGTTGATTTCCTTTAGGATTGACTGGTTTGATCTCCTCATAGTCCAAGGGACTCTAAAGAGTCTTCTCCAGAACCACAATACAAAAGCATCAATTCTTTGGCACTCAGTCTTCTTTACAGTCCAACTCTCACATCTGTACATGACTACTGGAAAAACCATAGCTTTGACTACACAGACCTTTGTTGGTAAAGCGATGCCTCTGCTTTTTAATACACTGTCTAGGTTTGTCATAACTTTCCTTCCAAGGAGCAAGCGTCTTTTAATTTCATGGGTGCAGTCAGCATCAACAGTGATTTTGAAGCCCAAGAAAATGAAGTCTGTCACTGTTTCCATTGCTTCCCCATCAATATGCCATGAAGTGATGGGACTGGATGTCATGATCTTAGTTTTTTGAATGTTGAGTTTTAAGCCAGCTTTTTCACTCTCCTCTTTCACCCTCATCAAGAGGCTCTTTAGTTCCTCTTCACTTTCTGCCATTAGAGTGTTATCATCTGCGTATCTGAGGTTGCTGATATTTCTCCCCGCAATCTTTATTCCAGCCTGTGATATGTGATATTAATGATCTCGTATTAACTTAATCATCTCTTTAAAGCTCCTATCTCCAAATATAGTCACTCTCTGCTAGGAGTTGGAACAGCAAAGGATGAATTCTGGGGGACACAATTTTGCCCATAATAGACAGATAGATAGATAGACAACAAATTTGGTAAACTGTTAAGGATTTGGGTGAAGGAGAGACAAAAGTTTTCTGTACAATTCCTGCAACTTTTCAACAAACCTGAAATGACCTCAAAATTAAGAGCTTAAAAACACAAACATATATAATTCTATACACTTACAATAAGGTTAAAAGTTACGATTACAGTTTTACAATGGTACGTATGTTATTCTTTTCTTCATTCTATTTATTTATTATTGACTACGCTAGGTCTTCATTGCTACATGTGGGCTTTTTCTAGTTGCTGCGAGTGGGGGCTCTTCTCTAGTTGCAGTGAGCAGGCTCCTCACTGCAGTGGCTCCTCTTGTTGCAGAGCACAGGCTCTAGGCACGCAGACCTCAGTAGTTGTGGCACACAGGCTTAGTTGCCCTGTGGCAGGCAGGATCTTCCCGGACCAGAGATGGAACCCGTGTCCCCTGCACTGGCAGGTGGATCCTTATCCACTGGACCACCAGGGAAGTCCCTATATAGTTATTCTTCAAATAAAAGTTTACTTTAAAAAAATCCACTAAATCAAAAGGAATAGGATGTGGGCTGATGTGGGCAAACACAGCAGCGCAGCTGAATCAGGAGAGAAACAGGAAGAACCTGTTTGATCAGAAGGCTGTGGGTGGTCTGCAGAGAGACATTCCTATGGGGCGATGGAGTAGAACCAGGTGGTGTGGAAGTGGAAATAGCAAAGGCTGACGACTCTTTACCATGATTTGAATGTGAGTGGGAGGAGAAAGTGGAGAAGGGCGTGGCAACCCACTCCAGTATTCTTGCCTGGAGAATCCCATGGACAGAGGAGCCTGGCGGGCTACAGTCCACAGGATCCCGAGGAGTCCGACACGACTGAGCAACTAACGTGCAGGAGGAGAAAGAGTACCAACGGGAGTAGCAAAAAGAAACTATGTTGAAGGAACGGGAGAAACTGGACCATGGTGCAGCGCTTTTGGCACAGCCATGCAGCATGTAAAGCCCTGATACAGCAAAGCATAGGCACAGTGGGCATGCGCACAGAATCTGGAGTCAAGTTTCCAGGGCTCAGAACAAGACCTTGGCTCTGCCACTGGCCTGCTCTCTCAGTTTTCCGACCTTTGGTGTGGAGCAATGGTGATCAAAGACCCTACCCGCTTCAGTTCAGTTCAGTCGCTCAGTCATGTCCGACTCTTTGCGACCCCATGAACTGCAGCACGCCAGGCCTCCCTATCCATCACCAACTCCCAAAGTCCATCCAAACCCATGTCCATCGAGTCAGTGATGCCATCCAACCATCTCATCCTCTCTTGTCCCCTTCTCCTCCTGCCCTCAATTTTTCCCAGCATCAGGGTCTTTTCAAATGAGTCAGCTCTTTGCATCAGGTGGCCAAACTATTGGAATTTCAGCTTCAACATCAGTCCTTCCCATGAACACCCAGGACTGATCTCCTTTAGGATGGACTGGTTGGATCTCCTTGCAGTCCAAGGGACTCTCAAGAGTCTTCTCCAACACCACAGTTCAAAAGTATCAATTCTTCAGCGCTCAGCTTTCTTTATAGTCCAACTCTCACATCCATACATTACTACTGGAAAAACCATAGCCTTGACTAGACGAACCTTTGTTGACAAAGTAATGTCTCTGATTTTTAATATGCTATCTAGGTTGGTCATAACTTTCCTTCCAAGGAGTAAGCATCTTTTAATTTCATGGCTGCAGTCACCATCTGCAGTGATTTTGGAGACAGAAAAATAAAGTCAGCCACTGTTTCCACTGTTTCCCCATCTATTTGCCATGAAGTGACGGGATCAGATGCCATGATCTTAGTTTTCTGAATGTTTAGCTTTGAGCCAATTTTTTCACTCTCCTCTTTCACTTTCATCAGAGGCTCTTTAGTTATTCTTCACCTTCTGCCATAAGGGTGGTGTCATCTGCATATCTGAGGTTATTGATATTTCTCCCAGCAATCTTGATTCCAGCTTGTGCTTCCTCCAGCCCAGCATTTCTCATGATGTACTCTGCCTATAAGTTAAATAAGCAGGGTGACAATATACAGCCTTGACGTACTCCGTTTCCTATTTGGAACCAGTCTGTTGTTCCATGTCCAGTTCTAACTGTTGCTTCCTGACCTGCATACAGGTTTCTCAAGAGGCAGGTCAGGTGGTCTGGTATTCCCATCTCTTTCAGAATTTTCCACAGTTAATTGTGATCCACACAGTCAAAGGCTTTGGCATAGTCAATAAAGCAGAAATAGATGTTTTTCTGGAACTCTCTTGCTTTTTCGATGATCCAGTGGATGCTGGCAATTTGATCTCTGACAGCCATAAAGATTAGATACATGAAAGAATGCAGAGCGTTTAAAGCAGAGCCACAGCACCCAGGAAGCACTCCATAGAGGAAGTTTCTGTGTTATTATTAGTACAAAAGCAGAGGCAGAAATGGTGGCGAAGATCACTACGGAAGTGGGAGGAACTTGGAAGAAGGGTGGAAGGAGAAGTTGGTTTTGGACCATGCGAGAGATGCCTCAGTTTGGAAAAAGGCCAGGACGGGCATCTTTGGGGGTCAGAAAATCAAGGTGAGACTCTCTTACCCGCCAGTTGAGAATTGGTGGGAGCGAATTCTTGAAAAGGGCCTTCAAGTGCCTCAAAAACACTGAAGGGAGAGTCTGGGGACATGGGATGAGAATACAGCTGGAAGGACAGGTGGGAGCCTAGGAAAAACTGGAGCCAGGACCAGACCCGTGTCTCATCTTCCATGATGGTCTTCACAGGCCCCACGCCAGGGCAGGGTGTGCTAGGGAGGGGGAGACAGTCAATGACAGCAAGATCCATGAGGCTCTTCTAGCCAGGGAGGAAGGAGGATAGGGCTGCAAAAGTACCGAAGGTCTCCGGTCAGAGAGTCATCTGTGAGCCATCACTGGGCCACCCCAGGGAGAGGGAAAGGAAGAAAGGCGAGGAGGAGGCTGACAGATGAGGAAACCAAGGAGCTGGGGCCTGAACTCTCTGAGCTCAGAGTGTAGGAGCTTGTGCAGGAAGGGTGAGAGCTAGATGGAGGGAGGGATGTGGGCAAAGAGATGGGTGTTGGAGTGTGAGGTTTTAGAGGTTGAGTAGTTCCAGGTGACGCTGAGGTTCATGGTGTGAGTTCAGCACTGGTGGCTTAAGTGGAAAAGCCATGAGGTGACTGGTGAAGGAAATGAAGAACCCGGATGTGGGTGCATCATCCACATGGCCAGTAAGGTGCCCCCAGATGGTGGCAGGATGGCAGTGGAGAGGAAGACCATGAGGCAGGGACACAAATCAAGAGTGAGTGAGGCCAGAGGAAGCATACCAGGGAAAGGTTGAGGGCAACACAGCTCCATGGGCAATGGCTTCAGATGAGGACCCAGGAGCCACATCTGGATACAACCTTGGGATCAAGAAGAAATCCCACCACAGTCCTTGTTCCGGTCATACCTGGAACTTGGGAGGAGCTGCCTCCTTTCATAAGGGCCACAGGGAGGTAGGATGGGAGGGATGGGAGGCAGCCAGAGGTTGCATGAAGAGCTTGAGTGTGTGGAAGGTTTACACCCACAGAAAACATTTGCTAAACTGATGAGGGGGTGGGCAGACGGGTGAGTGCATGGGTGGCAGTGTGATGGATAGATGGTGGATGGGTGGATGAGGGGGCGGATAGATGAGTGAGCAGATGGGTAGATGAATGTGTGGATGGACCAGTGAGTGAGAGGATGAATGAAAAAAGTGAGACGGAGGGATGTGCAGGCAGGGGAGGGGCAGTGAGGTGAATAAATAAGTGAATGAACTGGACATTCCAGCAAACACAGGAGAAGCCTGGGCGGTCAGAGAGGTGACAGAGCTAACAGGGCAGGCCTTGCCCCAGCAGTCTACACCACTCATTAGAACATCTGTAACCACAGGAGGTGGCGAAAGCCGCCATCCCTCAGGTTCCTGGGGGCCCCCAGCCCAAAGGCTTACCTATGGGCAAAAGCCCCCATCTATGGTCCCTGGCTCCAGACTAGACGGACAGAGGACACAGGACCAAGGGGACAGACTGGCAAAGCCTGATGACCTCTCTTCCTCTCAGGATCCAGGCCAGGCACCCCAGGGAGCAGCAGAAAAAACGCAGATTCCAGGTTCTCACCTTGAAAGTTATGGGCCTGCCTTCATCCCTCTCTTGTCTTAACCAGGTTATTTGACTTCTCCTGGCTACTCTTCCAGGCAGGATTTTTAGGGAAAATGCCCCTATCTTCTCCCTCCCTTCCACCTGCCCACCCCTGTGCATGGGGACATGAACCAGCTGCCTGGATCCAGCTCCCTCACGGAAGGAAGTTCATGATCAGAGCAGAAGCTGGCCGGGCCTAGGGACTCTCTGCCAGCCACAGAGTTGCAGACCAGATAGGCTTCTTCCTCCAAGCCAAGATAAACATCTGAGCTTTATCTCACCTCAGCCTCTGATTCCCCCACCACCACCATCTCCAGGACCATACACCCCACCAGCCACACCATGGCAGGCCAAGGCGGGGGGAAGCACAGATAACGCCCTCCTGGCCAGGAGACCACAAGCAAGAGACGGGGTCGGGGTGGGGGTGTGGTCTCCCTTTCATCCACCCAAAGCTAGAATTCTGCTTCCTTCTCTAGAAGCAGGCCCCAAGACAGCATCTGGGCAGCCATCTCAGCCGTTTAGGTTGGGGCCCTGCATTTGGCCCTCCAGCATTCAGCGTTATGTCCTAATTGATTTGCCTCTCATTCTGGGAACCACTCAAAGGCAGAAAACCTTGCCAATCCGAGCACCAGGGAATCAGGAGAGTGCAGTATGGGCAGCCACGGCGCAGGAAGGACTCTTCCAGATTTCTTGGCAGGTAAACTGATGGCCACTGGGAATCTCTTGAGCCTGATGACCCAGGTCCCACATCCAAATTGCTAAGCACTCTTTCACAGACACCTCCTCCCTGCCGGACCCATGCTGCATACTGGGGTCACAGATCCAGTCCCAGCTGTCACAGAGCACCTGGGAACCCAAATGAGCAGCACATAACCCAACCCAATCTGGGAAATCCAGGGAGACTTCACAGAGGAGGTGACATTTCAGCTGAATTTCTACATATATACATGTATATAGATAATTTTTCTATTTATTTATTTTTGGCTGTGCTGGGTCTTCATTGCTTCACAGTTTTTCTCTAGTTGCAGCGAGCAGGGGCTACTCTCTAGTGGCGGTGCAGGCTTCTCATTGCGGTGGCTTCACTTGTTGTGGACCATGGGCTCTAGGGAACACAGGCTTCAGTAGTTGAGGCGCATGGGCTCAGCTCTACCGCACAGGCTCAATAGCTGTGGCGCATGTGCTTAGTTGCTACATGGCACGTGAGATCTCCCCAGATCAGGATCGAACCCATGGCTCCTGCAGGGGCAGGCAGATTCTTTACCACTGAACCACCAGGGAGGCCCCTCAGCTAAATTCTAAAGGATAAAAGGGATTTCTTCAGACAAAGGATAAAAGGGATGAGGATCCCAAGCAAAGAGAACAGGGTGGGGAAGTTCTGGAGCCACAAGAAAAGCAGCACATGACTGGACAGTGATGATAAATGGAATGGCTGGAGTCTCGGGCTTGGGAAGGGGAAGAGGAGGTTGGGAAAGAGAGTGTGGAGAGATGAGACTCTAGCACTGGGGAAGATTAAGGGCTGGGGATGATGGCCTCAAAGGCCATGAGGATGACTCAGAACTTTATCACACAGGCAGCAAAGACCCAATGGAGAATTTGGGTTGGTCAGTGACATGCTGGGACTTGTGTTTTGGAAGAAGCCCTCCAGCTGAGTATAAGTAGGGCGTTATTCCAGGCATGAAGGCAGGGAGACCAGGAGGAGGTCACTGCCACCATCCTGAAGAGTGATGATGGTAGCCAGACTCCTCCCATGGCAGTAAGGAGGGGGAGAAGGGGCAGAGCCCACAGGAAGGGGCCACAGGCTGGACGTGGGGTGAAAGGGGCAGAGTCCAGGGATCCAGACGCCACTCAGCAGCACTGAAAAGCAGGTGTTCAGGAGAAAAGGCAGAAGAGATCAGGTGAGGGCAGGTCTAGCTGGGTATCTGCAGAGTATTAGGGGGAGACGGGGGCCTGTGAAGCAGGACTGTGAGGTGCCACCCAAGGTTGTACAGAGTTCATGTCACCTCTGAGTCTAGAATGCAGCCCTACCCCCATCTCCCACATTCCCAAGCCCTTGCAACCTCTTCCTACCTCTTTAACGGCCTCCACACACTCTTCCCATTCCAGCTGTTCCCCAGCCCTGAATACCCTTCCCTCCTCTGTGCAAATCCCACCCATCCCTCAAGTTCCAGCTGGAGTTACACCACACCCGAGGGTCAGGAGCCAAAATTCAGGGTCAGGGGGGTAGGGGGCTTGAGGTTGAAAGAAAGGCAGTGAGTGTGGCAGGAAGTGCAGAGACCTGATTTAGAGCCCAGCTTTGTGGAGAACGAGCTGTGTGACATGGGGCCGGTCACCCTCCCTCTCTGGGCCCTAGTTTCTAACATTTCAAAGGACAATAAGGAAAGGCTCTTGTTCTCAGGGAGCTCACAGTCCAGAAAGGGCCATCAGGTAAAAAAATGACCTGTGATTTCAGAGATCCATCAAAGGCCCTGAGTATGCAAATGAGGGGAAAGTTTATGGAGAAAGGTTTACTGGCATTTTCTCTGAGCTCTGCAAAAAGGGTACAATTTCAACAAGCAGAGATGGAGGCAGAGGAGGGAGGAGGGCCCTCCAGGCAGAGAGGACGGCCCGAGCCAAGGCTGGGAGGCAGAAAGTTCAGGGTGTGTTCAAGGAAGAATGAGTGTCCAGATTCCGGTTCCTTCTGAGTCAACAGCTCCGGCGCTTTTTGTAAGCGGGCAGCCCAAGCCGGGCATCCTCCAGTAAACACCTGTTTGCACAATCGAGGTCACACATGGGGGTGTGTTTGCACAATGACCTGTTTGCACAATCTTAGCCGGCTGCCGTCTTCCAGACAAACCAGCCCCTGGCGGACAAGCAGAGCCTCTGTTTTCTGGACCCTCACCCGGGCTGGCCCACCTGACCCCCGCCCGGGCCCCTCAAGAACAGGGGGCCTCTGGACCCACCCCACAGCCCCACACCTCACAGGCCATGAAACAGAAACCACCCAACCCTCAGCAGGGCTGCGGAGGATGGGGTTCCCCACCCGCCCTTAGCAAGGTTCCCTGACTGGGGTTTCCAGCCCACAGAGGCCACCCGGTCTGATGGAAGAGGGGGCGGGGCAGGACAGATGGAGGAGGAAGTGTCCTCAAAGCGACACGAGGTGTGAGGGAGGGGTGAGCCCACATCTGTCCCCTGCTTTCCAGCTCCTCGGAGTAAACATCTGTTGAGCATTTACTATGAGCCTCACACACATTAGTTCCCTGATTTCGCTCAAGGATCCCCTGTGGTAAATACTAACCTCATCCCCATTTTAAAGATGATGAAACCAAGGCTCAGAGAGGTCAAACAACTTGCCCAGGGTCACACAGCCTTAAGAGGGACATCTAAGCACTCTGCACCTCAGTCCCTGCCCTTAACCTCTCTATATGCTAGTGCTTCTTCCCTAAGGAGAGTTCTTCCTTAAGTCCAATTTTCACTCCAGTGGCTGCAGCCCCACTGCCTGGTACAGGCTCTCAGTGGAGAACGGAGCATAGGCGTGATCGGTCAAACCTTGCTCTGACATGCTGAACCCCACAGGGAGAAATTTTCCTGAGAACACCTACTACGTGATGGTTACCCTACTACATGATTGTGCGAGGCTCTGTACCTCCCATAGCTCATTTAATCCTCACAACACCCACTGGGAAGAGTTATTATCCCTGTGGCAGATAAGGAAACTGAGGCTTGGAGAGGTAAACAGCTTCACCAGGAGTCCGCAGTCCAGCAGACCTGCTGAGAATTCTCTGTGTGCCTGGGGCTGAGGCTGGAGGCAGAGAGAAGTGGTTTCTGCCCTCAAGGAGTGCACAGTCTAGCAGAAGGCAGCCTGCCAGCAGCCACTGCCGCATTATAAGATCACCAAGGGGCGGGGTGCACCCAACCCAGCCTGGAGCGATGCTCAGGGCAGACAAGACTCGGCAGCCAGAAGTGACGGGATATCGGCCCGGCAGGGAGGCGGCAGGGTACCAAAGTGAAGGCTGGGGAGATGTGACAAAGGCAGGGAGAGGAGATGGATTTCGCAGCTCTTAACGAGCCTGAGAGCTCCATCAAGGCACCATCACGCCCCTGCGCCTGCTCGAGGAACACGCTTTTTGAATGATGAACAAAGAGCCCACTGTCCTTCATTAGGAACTAACTGGAGGTGAGGGTGTGGGGGAGGGGTGTGAAGAATGACTCCCGGGTCCCTGGGTTGGGGGATTTGGGGTGGTGTCATTTAACAAGATGAGGTATGCAGGGATTGGGGACAGGTTTGGTGAAGTGGAGGGAAGGTGCATCCACTCAATCATTCATTCAACAAACCTGTATCGAGGGCTCATCACGTGAAAGATGGATTGAAGACCCTGGAGATATGTTTTTAAGCAACACAGACTAAAACTCTTGCTCTCATGGAACTTCCATTCTAGGGGGTAGGGACAGCCAGTGTCAGGTGGTGAAGAGGTAATATTAAAGGGGAAAGAGAGCTAGGGAGTGAGGGGTGGTTGCAATTTTTAAAGGGTGGTCAGCAAGGGCCTCAATGAGAAAGTGACATTTGAGCAGTCACTCTGTGATCAAATGGAGGGGAGGGAGTGACCCATTTAGTTATCTGGGGGAAATTAGTCCAGGCAGAGGAAACAGCAAGTACAAAGGCCCTGAGGCAGGAGGGAGCCTAAAGAGTACAACAGAATGGCTGGAACAGAGCAGCAAGTGGGAAAATAATCACAGGAGAAGGGCCAGAGGGAACCCCTGGTTGAAAAGGGCTTTGTAGGTTGTTGAAAAGGCTTTGACTTTGAGTGAGATGAGAGCCACTGGGAGTTGGGGCAGAGGATGACATGAATTGACTTCTGTTTGATCAGCATCACACCGGCTGCTGAAGGAACAATAGATGGGTGGGGGTACGGGTCAGGACAAGGATGAATGGAAGGAGGAGGGGAAGGGGGGGTCATTGCAGTCATCCAGGTAAGAGAAAGGATGGCTTAGAGCTGGCTGCTATTGGTTTAAGTGATATTTATATTTTCCAACTTTTCATCAGGAAAATATCCAAACATATGGCCAAATTGAACTTTACGGTGAATACCTATCTACTCAAGAGTCTGGTTCTAATATTTTGAAAGAAGAGTCGATGGGATTTGCTGAGCATGTGGATCCTATGGGGCGCTTCAGAGAGGTAGCTGCCGACAGTTGGATATTTTGAACTGGAACCAGAACCGGAGCCCAAGTCTGCCCCCTCGCAACAGACTCAGAAGCTCACTTTTCCTAAAACGTGTCATATGCTGTCTTCAGAAAAATGCACAGAAAATTATTCGTAAACAGCTGCAGGGTATTCATGGATACAGACCATGAAAGACATAAAATGTAGTCTGTTGCACTCAATGAAAAAACATTCAGTTTGGCAGAATCACTGTGAGTGAACAGTGATTATTAATGTCTCGTGAGCCTATGAAGACCGGAGCCTCATGAGTGGCCCCTGCCTTGTCCCCAGAGTCTGTATTTTTCCCCAGAGTCTGTATTTCTCTGTCTTCTGTATTTCTCTGTATTTCTGCTGGCCTTCGGGCAGCAGCGGGGAACATGCAGAGGGAGCAGGGAGGAAGGTACTGTGTTCCAGAATTCCCTGTAACCTTGGAGGCCGCCCCCTGAATATTGGGAGGATCAGGGCCCCAAAGTCAGTGCCAAAAAGAGGCTTAGGGTCGAGCGAGCCTTCGAGCCAGGGTCTATCTCCAAGTGATGCTCCCCCAGGGCAGGGGGGGCACGGGAATGGCACCCAGGCGGGTTGGAGCCCAGGCCCTGCCAGCCTCAAAGCTTTGAGTCAGGAAATCCGGAGGCAGAGGTGGGGGACAACATTGCCACATCCCTCAGCCCCTTTAAGACCCCCAAGGCAGGAAGGCTGCCCAGGCCTTGCAGGCTTCCCTCCCAGGCTCCTTCCTGGGAGGAAGGGGGTGCCCAGTGCCCGCGTCCACAATGCAAGGGAGGGAAGGAGCTGGGCAGGTGTTGCAATCGGCAGCCCCTGCGCCTGTCAGAGACGGAGCCATTAACGACAGGGTTGGGGACAGAAGCCCGGCTGCGGCTGTTTTCAGGAACTTGCCTTGAAGGGGAGAGCAGAGACGGGGAGGCCGGGCGCCCGGCCAGCCGCAGGCTCCAGCGTGAGTAGGGGAGCCCCTGGGAGGACTGGGCCTGGGAATGATGGGACCCTGGAATCTCAGGTCCACTCCCTCCGCTCTGCCAAGGGCACGCGCCCCTTGGTGACCTTGGACCAGCACTCCAGCCTTAAGAATTTACCCCTGGGAACCAGGAGCCCTCAACACTGAGTCTCTTTTCCAAAGGTGCCCCTACTTTTTTGGGGGGTGGGTGCTGCATTTGGGAAGTCACAGACAGATAAATATCTCTCTGGGACACTGAGCTGGGCTCAAGAAAGGGCTGGATTCAGGGAAGGTTATACTCATTATTTGCCTCCAAGTCTCTCTCACAACCTGTGCCTTAACTGCTTCCAGTCTCCACGTAAATGCCACTCCATGTAAATTTCTCTCTTTCCTCCTCAGCCCCTCTCTGGCTTGCCTTGGCTCTGAGCTCCTCTCTGTCTGTCTCAGAGTCTCTCTGTGCCTCTTTTTGTCTCTCAAGGGTCCCTTTGTCTCTTGAGTCTTAAACTCTCTTGAGTATCTCTTTCTTCTCAGCCTCCGAGTGCCTCCGTCCTGAGTATCACCATCCCTTGTCTCAGGCTCCTTTCTCTCTCCCGCCTCAGTCTTTCTCTCCGTGATCTCTCTCCAGCATTTTGGCTTGTGTATCCCACTTTCCTACTTTTCCCACCCGTCTTTCTCTGTCTGAACCACATCTAGGAAGTCCTCTCCCTTTGTTTTGTCCCAGCCCCCTCCTCTCCCCAACCCTCTTCCCAAGGAAAGACTCTTCACGTGAAGGGGAGTAAAAAGAACAGGGGAGACAGAGGCGTGAACTGGAGAAGGGGGAAGAGGGAAGGCTGAGTGTGATGGGATGGAAAGGAGAGGAAAACAGAAAGGTGGTGGGGGGCAGGGGTTGGTAATGCAGTGACCCCAGGGGACAACACAGCGTGCTGGGACTCCAGAGTCCAGAGAGTGAGCAGGGATGGCTGGAAGCAAAGGGGGAGACTGGGGGGCTAAGGAACAGGGAACCCAGAAACGGGGCTTTGAAACATGAAATGCGACACAGACAAAAGCAAGGTGGCAGTCCTAGGAGGCAGAGACCACACAGTTGGTGAGCAGGGGAGAGAGGTACTAAGCATGCTGAGTCCATGAGGTGGTGTCCGCTTCATGGTGCATGAAAATAACATGCTTATGGAGAGCTTCCTCTATGCAAGCTCCACGCTAAGTGCCTTTATCACAGACCATCTCATTTCATCCTCACCCCGACCCGGAGATGCAGGAGCTATTGTTATCCTTCCTTCACAGATGGGGTAACCGAGGCTCAGAAAGGTGGAATAATCTGCCCAAGGTCGCCAAGCTGGTAAGTGGTGGACCTGGGGTTCAGACTAGGTGGTCTGACTCAAAGCTGGGCCCCCAGAAAGTGACGCCATGCTCCACCTGGTCCCAGATCCCTCTCGGCTGGGGTGGGGAACATCCAAGGCTGCCATGGGTGACCAGGGACTGATGCCAAATGTGCCAACCCCTGGCGACCCAAGGAGAAGATGCCTGGGCCCTTGGGATTTGGGGTTGGGTTGCCCACTGGGAGCCAGTGGAGAGGGATGAAGTGGTACCTCGCTGGGCAGTAGGGCTGGGATATGATCAAAAATACATTGGGACGGGCACCAGTGTCCCAAAATCTGAGCCAAGGAGGCTAAATCTTCCCCAACAAGTGTGTGTTAGTGGATAGTCAAACTGGATGCCGTAGGAACAAGGTTGCCAACCACTAATTGGTAGACTGGGGTCCTCTGAACAATTGTGCGGGTTTCTCACTGCGCAAAGCTGCCCAGAAAGTAGAGGCTGAAATCCAGCCTGCTCTCTAGTTGCCAGGTCCTTGTGTGGAGCTGCATTTGTCCAGAGGAAGGGGTGCTTTTTTCCTGATTTGCAAAAAGATGACATAGGGGCTAGCATTCACCTGGTATCCTGATACTGCAACATATAAGGACCCCTGCAGGCAGAAACAGTTTTGGGTATCTGCAGTTCTTATTCACGCCTCTGTCTTGGAGGGAAAGAAGTTTAATCTTTTCTGAGCACAGGGGATCGGTTGGGACACAACCTACATGTATGTGTTCACGTATGTACATGCACAAGCTTGTCAGCGATTCCCACTGATCTGCCATCCAGAGCATCAGTTAGTGCTGGAGGACCAGGTGTCTGGCCCCAAGACCCCAGTGGGAGCAGAGTGGAAAGGCTGGAAGCCACCCCAGCAATAGAAACCTTTGCTTACTTCCTGAGACTAATGAACTAATGCTCCCTCCATCTGGGCACTGTCGCTATGACCACAGGATATCTGGTCCCAGAAGGCCTCTAGAGGTCTGTGCCCAGAATTGGGGTACCCTCTCAACCCACCCTTTCCTTTAGGCATTGCTGTGGAAGCCAGCTTTTCAAGGTGTAACCTGTCCTCAGCTGTTCCGTGGAGCAGTCCCTTTCTGCCAGGCAGTGAGTATCTCTGACTCTTTGAGCATGGCTCACCTTGGAGGACCTACCCGGTACTCAGACATGTGCAATGTGATATGTGCCAGGGAGTTAATACCCCAAGGGACAGCCCTTGACCAACAGGGGGCAGGAACTGGCGGACAATGTTCCCATCCTCTCTGCCAGCCAAGTTCTGAGGCAAGTTCAACGTGGCTCCTTGCAAGATTCCAGCAGGATCGAGCCCCAGCTGTCCCCAGTTTGACGACTCACCCTTGTGTTGGCTTTCCTTCTTACCCATTTCATTCTCCCCACTCCCTTACTCTGTTCCTGGAGTCTTCCCCAATAAACTACCTGCAGGCAAGCTTTCATCTCAGGCTCTGCTTTCAGCAGGTTGGGGTCAGGGAGACCAGCTAAAACAGAAGGGAATGGGAAGAATGTTGTTCCCTGTGGCTCCCTTCTCTCCTCTCTCCTTAAAGGCACGTATAATAATAACAGTCATTTGAGAGTCATTTCCTATGTGCCAGGCACTGTGCGATGCCCTTGACTTGCATCATTTTTGGTCTTCCTCCCCAAACCCTATGCAGTATACGTTTTTGTTACCTTCATTTGGCAGAGCAACCAGGCTCAGAGAGGTCAAGTAACCTGGCTGAAGCTGCACTGTAGTAGAGCAAGGACTAAGCTCAGCTCTGACTCCAAAGCCCATGACCTTCACCACCCACTCTGCCTCCAGGTGAGGACCAAGCTGGCACGATGGTGGGGCTGGGAGCCTGGAGCCTGGTGGGAGCTGCTCTGATCATCCTGCTGCTCCCCAGAAGTGAGTGTGGTCATGGGTGAGGGTGCCATGGGGTGGAGGGATCACTGGGAGAGATGCTGGGGGTGGAGGAGGGAGTCATTTCCCTGAACTGTCACAGTGCTCCTGGGGTTCCCAGAGAATCCCCAAAGAATCGACTGGGCCACAGATGCGGGGCAACTGGGCTCCCACGCACAGACCTCTGTAGGCAAACCACCACCTCTGGGGAAAGGTGAGGGGACCTGGGCTAGCCAGCCCGGGGAAGGTGCAAGAGACCCAGGTCTTATCTGCAAATCTCTACCAGGTTGTCAGAAGAAACCTCTGGGTCCTGTGCAGGCTTCATGGGCAGTAGAGGGATCAGGGCGGAAGCCGGGAGAAGGCAGCTTTAATCCCGAAGCAAAGAATCTCCAGGACTTCCCTGGGTTCCCTGGCGGAGTCCCCAGAGGTTAGGACTCCGTACTTGCACTGCAGGGGGCACAGGTTCAATTCCTGGTCATGGAACTAAGATCCTACGTGCCACATGGTGCAGACAAAAAAATAATAATAATTTTTTTTTAAATGAATCCCAGGCAGAGCTCTCCGTACTACAGAGACTATCTTAAGAGGTGCGGAGCCTCCCATCTCTGGGAGTATGCAAGCCGAGGCACAGCAGGGGTCAGCAAACTTTGATGTAATTTTCAGCTTTGCAGGCCACATAGTCTCTGTGGCATGTTTTGCTTATTTGTTGTTTGGTTTGGTTTTTCACCCTCTAGAAATATAAAAAGTGTTCTCAGCTGGTAGGCCATACAAAAACAGATCATCCTAGCCCTGTGGGAGAGGACTTGGTGGAGTTTTGAAGTAAACAGTTGGCAAGAGTCCTTCTGGTCTGAAATTCTGAGTCTGTGATGCGATAGGAGCCCTATAAACTTGCTCTGTGACCAAGAACAAATTGCTCCTCCTCTTGGGGCCTCAGCATTCCCATCAGCAAAATGGGCTGCAGAACAGCTGGGAGAGGAGAGAAGGCATTGTGGGCAAGGTCCAGTGCTTGTTCCTTTATTCCAGACACATTCACCAAGGGCCTGCTCGGCACTAGGCTCTGGGAATGCAGCAGTGAGCGAAACAGCCAGGGGTTCTGGCCTCGCAGAACCTATGGTTTAGCTGGGGGCACAGAGTAGCAAATCATCACGTAACTCTATAATTACGAAGGATAATATGAGCTTTGGGAAAGTTCAGGGGGCCTGGCATGGTCTGATTGATCAGATCGGTCTCATTGGTCTGGTTCCTCGCAAGATGCCTGAATGTCAACCAGGTGAAAGAGGGGTGGCAGAAAGGAAAAGGCGCACCTCCAAAAGGACCAACAGGTACGAAGATCGGGAGACTGGAGGGAGCGTGGCCTTTTCAGAAAATAGCATGTAGGCTGAAGGGACTGGAGCTGAGAGGCAATGGTCTGGGCTGGAACCGGGAGGGTTAGGCAGGGGCCAGGCCACGAGGGTTGTGAGAAGGATCTGGGTCTAGGGCTGTGAGAAGGATCTGAGTCTTTAACCTAATCATAGCAGCAAATACTTACATGCCAGGCACTGTTCTGAGTGCCTTACGCATATTCTCACATCTAATCCTCCCAACATCACTAAGTTAAGGGCTTTTTTATCTTCATGTCATGGATGAGAAAACCAGGGCACAGAAAGTCTGGGTAACATCAAGGTCACAAAATTACTAAGCAATAGAACCAGGTTCTAAACCTAGGCAGTCTAGTTCCAACATCCACACTCTTATCCATCACAGCATACTGCTTTTCAGAGGAATAACATGCCATTGAAGTGCTGTGGTCAAGATGGAGTAACAATCAGATATGAATTCTGGAAAGATTGCTGTGGCTGTGGGCTTCTTATCATTCTAACCATTGTTTCACCATTGTTGGGGAGGGGCCTGGTCTCCATCTGGTGGCGTGCTGGTGTTGGCTTGCAAGCACTGATCGTGTACCTCTCTTCCCAAGTTCACATTCAGTGATGTCAGCCTGGTAGCTTGAAATCAGCCACGGTGGGAATATTTACACCAGGGAAAGCAGCCCAGGCTACAAGCCAGGACCCATTTTTCTCTGTATAGCAGGTTGATAAACATTTACCCCCACACCACTATCTCCATCTCAACCCAAGAGCCTCTCCCAATCTCTGCACACATCCTTGCCATTCCAGCACCTGCCCCCCTCTGAATCTTGGAGGGTAAAGCAAGAAGGTAAAGGCACTGAGTCTAGGAGTACTGAGTCTAGGAGCCCCGCTCTGCCAGAGGAGTCACGGCCCATTCTCTTCCACCCCAGGCCTGGAGCAGTGTGGGCATATCCTCCTCTCAGCCCCCATCGTCCGCCTGGGAGATCAAGTCATGGCCTCCTGCATCATCAACCAGAACTGCAGCCACCTGGTCACCGAATGGCGGATTGTATGGAAACTGGAACCAGAGCTTCACCCCAGGCAGAGGCAGCAGCACCTGCCGAACGGGACCCTGCAGTCCACCATCACCTTGCCCCACCTCAACCTCTCTCGGGTCCTTCTCTCCTGCTGCCTACACTGGGGCAACAGCCTGCAGATCCTGGACCAGGCTGAGCTGCAGGCGGGCTGTGAGTCCCTGCGACCATCCCCTCACTCCGCCTCCAATGCCCTCCTGCCAATACTAATAAGAGCTATTCTTTCTTGAGCTCTTGCTCAATAAGTACTTTATAAGCATGATATCACATCTTCCCTATGAGTGGGTAGTACTATGCAGCCCCATTTCACAGATGAAGAAACTGAGGCTCAGGGAGGGTAAGTGGCATGCTGTGTGTGTGTTAGTTGCTCAGTTGTGTCCAACTCTTTGCGCCCCTATGAACTGTAGTCTGCTCTGTCCATGGAATTTTCCAGGCAAGAATACTGGAGTGGGTAGCCATTTCCTTCTCCAGGGGATCTTCCTGACCCAGAGATCAAACCCATGTCTCTTATGTCTCCTGCATTGGCAGGTGGGTTCCTTACCATTAGCAAAGTGGCATGCTAGAGGTCACAAATTAATAAGGATGGAATCAAGATTTTTATCAAGCAGTGTGGCTCGAAAACCAGTCTAGTAACCACTACTCCATATGGCTGCCGGGTGAGCCCAACTCCCCAGCCGCAGGAAGGTGTCTCCAGGGAGGACATTCTCAATGAGGTGGGCATGCTACCACATTCTACCCCAACCCCAGTCTCAGCCTTCTGCTCAAACTGAGAAGGATGGATTTGTGCCAAGCCAATTCATAATGAAAAACAGAGACCAAGTTTCTTGTTTAAGAATCAATAATAGTGAAAGTTAAGATTTACAGAGCACTCATATATGCCAGGCACTGCTCTGAGCACTGTATACCTAGTAAGCCACTCAGCTCTCATAATAACCCTAGGTGGTAGGTATATTACCATTACCCCCATTTTACAGATGAGGAAACTGAGGCACGGAGCCATTAGGTGACTTAAGATCACACTGCTAATGAGTGGCAGAACCAGGATGGAAACCCAGACACTACACTGTTACTGTCAAAAAGGCTGAAGTTGAGAGGGTTGGAGGCTCTGTTTACTTGACCCTGTACTTGTGGATAACTTAGCTTACCCCAGGGCTGCCCTTCTGGGGTCACCCTGCATGGAGACAAAGGCATGACCCAGGGCAAGGAAATGCCCAACTGGTCCCAGTGGGAGCTTTCTGAGTGGTCTCACCTGAAGCCCTCACTCTCTCCGCCCTACCCACAGACCCTCCCATTGCACCCCACAACCTATCCTGCATCATGAACCTCACAATCAACAGCCTCATCTGCCAGTGGGAGCCAGGCCCTGACACCCACCTGTCCACCAGCTTCACCCTGAAGAGCTTCAAGTGAGTAAGGGTCCCTATGCCAGTCCCATTACTTTGGGTCCTAGGACAGAGCTTGGTTAGGACTGCTGGGGTGGACAGCCAAGGCAGAGATGGGGAGGAGAAGGGAGCCTGGCTTTCTGCCCCCACTTTACATCCAAGCCTGACCCATTGGCAGGAGCCAGGACCAATGCCAGACGCAGAAGGATTCCATCCCTGACTGCGTGCCTGAGGACGGGCAGAGCCACTGCTCCATCCCCCGCAGACACCTGCAGCTGTACCAGGACATGAGCATCTGGGTGCAGGCCAGGAACGCGCTGGGGACCAGCATTTCCCCGAAGCTCTGCCTTGCTCCCATGGACGTTGGTGGGTGACGCTGGGTGTGGGGGAGGAAAGAGGTCCCCACAATGAGCAGACTCAGAGAGGCACAGGCAGGGAGACACAGACCCAGAGATGGACAAAAAGATGCTGAAAGACCTGCAGGAAGAGAAGGGAGAAAAACAAAGTGGGATTCAACTGAAGACAGCTATGGAGACAGAGTACAGGGATGTGGAAGAAACACAGGCAAGGAGACACACTCATTCATTCTTTCAGCAAATTTCTTGAAGCACCCACTCTACACTAGGCACTGTTCTAGGGGCTGGGAATACAGCAGTAAACAAAACAGCAAGAATCTTGCCCCCGAAATTTTGCTCACTTACATTCTGGTGGGCAAAGAATAATAAAATGTCAGGTAACGGTATGTGTGATGAAGAAATTAAGCAGGGGATGGGGTAGGGACAGCTGGGGAGAAGGCAGGCAGGGAAAGCCTCACTGAGAAAATGACATTTAAGAAGATCCTTGGAGGAAATGAGGGAGCAAGACACTGTATATTCGGAAGGTAAGTGCTCCAGACTGAGGGAACAACCAGTGCAAAGGCCCTGGGGCAAGAGTATGAAACAGAGAGAGAAACAGACTCCTAGACAGAGACAGACCTGCAGAAACAGGATGACACAGATGAAGAGACACAGAGAGAGATGGGAAGATATAGAGATCCCACGAATGGAGACCCAGAGAAGAAAGGGACCCACAGACAGGGAGACAAGCAGAAGCCAAGGCAGAGCCCTGTAGGACGAAGCAGAGAAAGTGTGCGATAACCCCTCTCCTTGCAGTGAAACTGGAGCCCCCCACACTGTGGGCCCTGGAGCCCAGCCCTGGGGTGGCCCCGCCCCAGCCAGGCTGCCTGAGGCTGCGCTGGGAGACCTGGAAGCCAAGCCTGTACATAGAACAGAAGTGTGAGCTGCGCCACCAGCCTCGGCTTGGAGAAGCCGGATGGGACCTGGTGAGGCAGAGGGCAACCTGAGGAGCCTGGGGTGGGGGTGGCTGAGGGGAGGGTAAGCTGAGCTGGCCCCGAAGGGCACAGAGGTCCAGGCTCAGAGCCATGCCTGTCTTCCACCAGGTGAGCGCCCTGCCTGCCAGGACCCCTGAGTATGAGCTCTGTGGGCTCCTCCCATCCACAGCCTACACCCTGCAAATGCGCTGCACCCGCTGGCCCCTGCCCGGCCACTGGAGCGAATGGAGCCCCAGCCTGGAGCTGATCACCGCACAACGGGGTGAGCAGGAGGTGAGGGGCTGGGAGCAGCCATCAGGACCCAGGCTGGCCTCCGGGGCCCTCCCTGACCCTCCCCTCCTGCTCCCTCCTCAGCCCCCATCGTCAGACTGGACACGTGGTGGCGTCAAAGGCAGCTGGACCCCCAGACAGTGGCCGTGCAGCTGTTCTGGAAGGTAACCCCCTCTGAAGGCCATCCCTCCCCCTCTTCAGACTCAAACAGACCCCTGCAAGCTGGGGCTCTGGACTCCAGCAGGTCTGGCAGGCTTGGATGCATCTGTATGTGATCCGCACACACTGTGCTGGGTAGCGCACTAGGAAGCTGGGCAGTGCGCTTCTGCAGAGACTGCGATGCAGGACTCACCTTGCTAGGTGCCTGCTGCTCACACCGAGTTACTTTATCCTCTCCTCCCTTCTAGGACCTGGCACAGGGGGAAGAAGGGAGGGAGAGAGGAGGACTGACTCCCAGTCTGGGCAGCTCAGTTCCGGGGACACGGGCACTCCATCTAGAAGCTTTCCCCCACTCAAGATGAGCTGGGCATCCCCTTATCTTTTTCGTCCTATGCCCACTAACAGCCAATAGCCCTGGAAGAAGACAGCGGGCAGATCCAAGGCTACCTGGTTTCCCGGAGACCCTCAGACCAGGCTGGGGCAGAGCCAACCCTCTGTGACACCACGGAGCTGAACTGTACCTTCCAGCTGCCTCCAGAAGCCCGGGAGGTGCTCCTTCAGGCCTATAACACGGCTGGCTCCTCTCATCCCACCCCTGTGGTCTTCTTGGAAAGCAGAGGTAAAGAGGGCCCATAGCTACTACAGTATGGTGGTTAAGCATGTAAATTCAGAGGCTAGGCTGCCTGGGTTCAAATCTAATCCTGTTACTTCTTAGCAATGAGATCTGGGCAAGTTACTTACCCTCCCTGGCCTCGTTTACTCATCTAGCAAATGGGAATGGTACAGTATCTAACTCAAAGCATTGCTGTGAAGATTACATGAGTTTAGACACGTGCCTACACAAAGTAACTGTTCCATACGTGTCCCTTACCTCCATACGTGTTAGCAACTATTATTATCATTAGCCAGAACCAAGTTAAGCTGGTGGCAGTGCCTAAACACGCACACACACAAACAGAGTCTATTCTGCCAAGGAAATGGGAGACAAAGTTCTAAAGTTTTCCAGCTGAAACACAGTCCCTGGGACCTCCCTGGCAGTCCAGTGGCTAAGACTCCACACTCCCAATGCAGGGGGCCCAGCTTTGATCCCTGGTCAGGGAACTAGATCCCATATGCCAGAACTAAAGATCCTGCAAGCTGCAACAAAGATCAAAGAGCCCCTATGCTTTACCTATGACCTGCTGCTGATGCTGCTGCTAAGTCGCTTCAGTCATGTCCGACTCTGTGCGACCCCATAGACAGCAGCCCACGAGGCTCCCCCGTCCCTGGGATCCTCCAGGCAAGAACACTGGAGTGGGCTGCCATTTCCTTCTCCAATGCATGAAAGTGAAAAGTGAAAGTGAAGTCGCTCAGTCGTACCCGACTCTTCGAGACCTCATGGACTGCAGCCCACCAGGCTCCTCCGTCCATGGGATTTTCCAGGCAAGAGTACTGGAGTGGGGTGCCAATTTCCTTCTCCTAACTATGACCTAGCACAGCCAAATAAATAAATATTTAAAAAAAACAGTCCCTGAGTTAACTGTTCATTCTCAGGGGATTGGTCACTATAACCCCCAGGTGCCCCTGAACATGGGTCTTCATGAAGTGAGATTCACAATAACAATAGCTAGTACTCCCATTTCCCAGCTATGTGACCCTAGACCAGTCACTTAACCTCTCTGTCTCCATTTTCTTTTTTTTTTTAATTTTTATTATTTTTTGGCTATGGTGGGTCTTTGTTGCCATATGCAGGCTTTCCCTAGTTGCGGCGAGCTGGGGCTACTCTTTGTTGAAGTGCACAGGCTTCTCATTGCGGTGGTTTCTCATGTTGCAGAGCATGGGCTCTAGAGCACAGGCTTAGTAGTTATGGCACATGGACTTAGCTGATCTGAAGTATGAGGGATCTTCCTGGACCAGGGATCGAACTAGCGTCCCTTGCATAGCAAGGCAGATTCTTAACCACTGGACCTACAGGGAAGCCCTGTCTCCATTTTCTTATTGCTAAGACGGGGACAGTAGCAGTGCCCCCAATGGCACTGTTCAGTTCAGTTCAGTTCACTCACTCAGTCTGACTCTTTGTGACCCCATGAACCGCAGCACGCCAGGCCTCCCTGTCCATCACCAACTCCCGGAGTCCACCCAAACCCATGCCCATCGAGTCGGTGATGCCATCCAACCATCTTATCCTCTCTCGTCCCCTTCTCCTCCTGCCCTCAATCTTTCCCAGCATCAGGGTCTTTTCCAATGAGTCAGCTCTTCGCATCAGGTGGCCAAAGTATTGGAGTTTCAGCTTCAACATCAGTCCTTCCAATGAACACCCAGGACTGATCTCCTTTAGGATGGACTGGTTGGATCTCCTTACAGTCCAAGGGACTCTCAAGAGTCTTCTCCAACACCACAGTTCAAAAGCATCAATTCTTCAGTGCTCAGCTTTCTTTATAGTCCAACTCTCACATCCATACATGACCACTGGAAAAACCATAGCCTTGACTAGACGGACTTTTGTTGAACTGTTAGCAGACTCAATGGATTAATACACACAGAGACCCACACAGGGTGAGCTTTCATTATCACCAAGCACTAACACCACAGCGGGCCTATTTCATGTACTGTCTCACTTAATCTCACCACAACCCTCTACGGCAGCAACTTCATTATCATCATTTCCACCTTGGGTGACTTACCCAAGGTCACCCAGCTTGTAAGTTACAAAGGCCAGATTTGAACCCAGGTTTCTAGCTCTAGGGCCTTTCTTTTCATCTTCATATCATCGTCTTGTACTCTATCTCCAGGCCCACCCCTGGGCAGACTGCATGCCACCGCTCGAGACCCTCACAGCCTCTGGGTGGGCTGGGAGCCCCCCATTCCTCCACCTCAGGGCTATGTGATTGAGTGGGGCCTCAGTCCCCCCAGCCCCAACGGCAGTCCTATGACCTGGAGGATGGAGCATAACGGAAGCATTGCAGGGACCTTGCTGCAGGGTGAGACAGGCCTGGGGGCTGGGCAGATGGGCAGGGCCGGGGAGCAGGGGGACCATTTTATCTGCCTGAACCACTGTAAAGATGTATATTACCGGGTCTTTCCTGTTCCTGCACCGTTCTCATCTCACGTCCTCCGAATCTGGAAGTTCTTCCTATAGTCTAACTGGAGCCTCTCTTTCTAGCCCTGACTCTGCCACCGTTCCAGCTCTCTCTCCCCCACGTGTTGCCCCTTACCCCCACCAAATGATCTGAAGAAGAGACTGCAGAGGCCAGCCCTGAAGAACGAGGCTCAGGTTACCCCTGAAATCTAAGGTTAGCTCCCAGCCATCATCAGAGGCTGGCCCCTAACCAGAGCGCCCACCCCATTTTCTCTCTACAGAGAACATCAGGCCCTTTCAGCTCTACGAGATCACTGTGACCCCCCTGTACCAGGACACCAAGGGACCCTCCCAGCACGTCTATGCCTACTCCCAAGAGATGGGTTCGTTAGCCACCAAGTCTTTTTTTCAGAATCCCCTCCTCTCTCTCAAGGCCTGTCTAGGCCCCCCAAAATCTGGAATTAGGAGAAAACTTTTTCTTTCCCTCCTACCTCTGGCCCAGAAAATGGTCCCCCTCAATCCTAAGATTACCCCTGGCTTACACTAGACCCCTGCAGCTGGAAAGAACTCAGGTGATGGGGTAATGGAAACTGGGAAGTAAGCTCAGCAGAATTCAGGGAGCAAGTTTGGCAAAAACTGGTCAGGTATCACATGAGCGGCAGAAATCAAATAGTGAACCAGACAAAACCAGGCCTGGCAGAAATCAAGAAGCAAGGCTTTGGAGTCAAAGAAAAGCAGGTTCAAATCCCAGCTCAGCCACTTATTAGCAGTCACTGGGATTCAGTGAAAGTTCCTAAGAAAACGAGGCTTGGATATGAGTCCCCCTGCACTTTCTTATACCACCCACCCCCACAAAGTGTCCCAGTTCTTGGGTCTAGGGAACCACAAGAAGTCCAACTGGGCTCCCTCATCCCCACACCACTCCCCATCAGCCCCTGTATCTCTCCCTTCTGGCAGCCCCCTCCCATGGCCCAGAGTTGCATCTCAGGCACATTGGCAAGACATGGGCCCAGCTGGAGTGGGTGCCCGAGGCCCCTGAGCTGGGGAAGAGCCCCTTTACCCACTACACCATCTTCTGGACCAACACTCAGGACCAGTCCTTCTGTGAGTCTATCCTCAGCGACCCGCAGCCCCAGAAGGCCTGGGAGGGGTTGCTCAGAGGCCTTGGGGAGGTTCGGCAGGCAGGCCCAGGCTCACGATTCTCCTCTACTCCCAGCCACTGTCCTGAATGCCTCCACCCATAGCTTTGTCCTCCGTGGCCTGGAGCCTTCCAGCTTGTACCAAGTCCACCTCATGGCCGCCAGCCAGGCAGGAGCCACCAACAGTACAATCCTCACCCTGATGACCTTGGCTCTAGGTAAGGGGAGAATGGGGTCTGGCCAGACAAGGCTGTTGGGAGGGGGCCTAACCCAGACGACTGCCATTGTGAAACTGGATAAGCCTTGGATCCTCTGATCTGAGGGGGGAGACCCAGCACTATCCTTGGAGCCCAGTCTGAAGGAGGAGACCCAGCCCTGCCCTTGGAGCCCAGTCTGAGGGAGGAGGCTCAGTCTCACATGCATGCCTTCTTACCTCTCCTGGCTTTCCCCTCACCACAGAGGAGTCTGAGCTGCACATCATCCTGGGCCTGTTTGGCCTCCTGGTCTTGCTCATCTGCCTCTGTGGGGCTGCCCAGTTCTGCTGCAGACCCAGGTGAGTCCGTCTGAGAGGCCTGACACCTAGTTAACCCTGCCTAAGGGAACTGAAGGCCCAAGTGAGCAAGGCTGGCTCCTCTCAGACTTGCCAGGCCACAGGGTTCAGGTCTGGGAGTCAGGCCCCCCTCCTTCTCCTCTCTGCACAAAGGGGTCATCCCTTCTGCTGCTGGGAGTAGGTAGGAGAAATGCTGGAAGGACGGGAGGGCATGCTGACCCAGCCTTCACCTGCCCTCTTCTCCAGCAGGAAGTATTCCCTCTGGCCAAGTGTCCCGGACCCAGCCCACAGCAGCCTGGGTTCCTGGGTGCCAACCATCACGGCAGAGGTGAGAACACTGGAGGGAGAGGGAAATGGGTCTGAGGGTTAGGCTCCTAGCCCAGGCTCAAAGTGAAGGGATACTCCCCCAAGAATGAGTCCTCAGGCCTTCCCATCACTTCACCTCTTTATAGAGCAAAGCAGACCTGAGTGTGAATCCCAGCTCCACCCATTTCGAAGCCTCAGTCACCTCATTGTGAAATGGGACAAATCACACACAGAAGCATTGGGGAGAGTCACCAGGCTGTCTGAACAGCACATAGCATGTGTCCCGCACATATGAGATGCTTTGCATCCTCTGAGTAATCCTTTGAGTTCCAGCAAGGAACAGCAGGAATGCCCCACCACCACCCCAATTCAGGAAGGGACAGGGGCTGGGACAGACATCTGAAATGAACCAGGCCCTCACCACACATCTTTATGTCAGGATATCTTCCAGCTGCCCAGCCTTCGGGACCCCGGCATGCCACCCATCACCAAGATCACAGTGCTGGAGGAGGAAGAGAAAAAGCCAGGGCCCTGGGAGTCCAATGACGGCTCAGGGACCGGTAGCCTCTCCACCCTTGTCCAGGCCTATGTGCTCCAGGGGGACCCAAGAGTACCTTCCACTCAGCCTCAGCCCCAGTCTGGCAACAGCGACCAGGTGTTTTATGTGCAGGTGCTAGGCAGCCCCACAGGCCCAGGGCCTGGGCACTACCTCCGCTGTGACTCAACTCAGCCCCTCTTGGAGGGGCTCACCCCCAGTCCCAAGTCCTACGAGAACCTCTGGTTCCAGACCAGCCCCCTGGGGACCCCAGAGCCCCTAGTCCCACATCCAGAGGACGACAGTATCTTTGAACCTCTGCTTGACTTCCCTCTACTACAAGGACTCCGGGTCAGTGGGGCGGAGGGTCTTGGGGGCTTCTAGGGCTTCCTGGGACTCCCCACCTGGGCCTGCTCTTTGATAAGCCTGGGCTATCCAGAGAAGAGAATGCCAGTAAGCCCGTCACTAAAAAACCACTCAGCTCCAGAAAAGGCAGAAAGGCTCCCAGCCTCCCCCTGTCTTTGACCCTTAGCATCCCTCCCCCATCTTCGCAATCTCCATGGGCCGGGTCTCCCACTTCAAAGGCCAGACAAGGCTTGGTCCAGCCTGCTCACTAGCCTTTGTTTCCTATAATTGGTACTTGAATCCTATAATTCCAGTCTCTTAAAGTGGTTTATGGTCTGATTTGGTTTGGCTTGATTTTGAGCAACTCTTGAGTGTGCCTGAATCTCTGTTCTTTTTCTTTTCAGAGCTATTGTGAGGGTGGGGTGCTCCTCAGAACCATTCATTTATTTATTCTTTCTTTAATTCCTTCATTCAACTAGCCCTCACCTAGCACCTAGGCACTGTGCTGGCAGTAGGGTTCCGAAATGACTAGGCTTAGTCCATCCTCAATGAGTTCCCATTCTAGTGATGGAAACCTGAATAATGACCACCAGGGTACAGTGGCCATGGTTACCAAAGAAGTCACAGATAACTGGGGACTTGGCGAACAGACCTCGGAAACAAGTAACCCCTGTAAAGAAAATATAATTAAAAACAAAATCTCCCACCAGCCTAGAAAACCTATCCACAAGGGTAGACAAGGAAGAAAAAAAATTTTAATTGGGTGAGAATTAAACCAGAATGTCATGGGCAAGCAGCTCAAGAGTTTGCAAAGACGAAAAAAAGTCTTACACTTTTACACAGTGAAGCGGGTACAACTCATTGCATACATTTTCTCAAGATAATCAATAACTAGTTCTCAAGCAAGAGGACTTGACAGCACTATTTGTCACACAGGGTCATCCTAAATTCAGCTGGGAAATGGGGGCGCCACCTGGGTTTGCTAATTGCCTTTATTCAAGGGAAAAATAAATTTCTCGTATCTTCATAAGAGGAGGGAGGTTTGCAACTTTGAGCTGGAGACCAGCTCCTGCTCTCCTGCAGAAACTGGGAGACAGGGGCTCTGTCTTTCTTAATGATTACATTTCAAACAGACCACTCTCGGGTCCCTGAGAAAGACATCCCTGAGTGGTAAAACTGGCAAGAGGCCTATTTAGCTTTTAAAAAGATTTACACGCATCTCAAAAGGGCAGAAAACGAATTCAGTTACATGTATTCTAAAGTAAATGCTTTAAGAAATAGAACTGCCATATGACCCAGCAATCCCACTTCTGGGCATACACACTGAGGAAGCCAGATCTGAAAGAGACACATGCACCCCAATGTTCATTGCAGCACTGTTTATAATAGCCAGGACTTGGAAGCAACCTAGATGCCCATCAGCAGATGAATGGATAAGGAAGCTGTGGTACATATACACCATGGAATATTACTCAGCCGTTAAAAAGAATTCATTTGAACCAGTTCTAATGAGATGGATGAAACTGGAGCCCATTATACAGAGTGAAGTAAGCCAGAAAGATAAAGAACATTACAGCATACTAACACATATATATGGAATTTAGAAAGATGGTAACGACAACCCTTTATGCAAAACAGAAAAAGAGACACAGAAGTACAGAACAGACTTTTGAACTCTGTGGGAGAAGGTGAGGGTGGGATGTTGTGAAAGAACAGCATGTATATTATCTATGGTGAAACAGATCACCAGCCCAGGTGGGATGCATGAGACAAGTGCTCGGGCCTGGTGCACTGGGAAGACCCAGAGGAATCGGGTGGAGAGGGAGGTGGGAGGGGGGATCGGGATGGGGAATACGTGTAAATCTATTGCTGATTCATGTCAATGTATGACAAAACCCACTGAAAAAATAAACTAAAAAAAAGAAAAGAAAAGCAAAGAGGAGGAGAGTCGTTCTCTTTTTTGTACTGGGGGAAATTAAGGTATATTTTTCCTACTTTTAATTGGCATTTGTCCATGTCTGCATGCTCAGTGGCTCAGTCATGTCTGACTCTTTGCAACCCCATGGACTATAGCCCACCAGGCTCCTCTGTCCATGGGCTTCTCCAGGCAAGAATACTGGAGAGGGTTGTCATTTTCTCCTCCAGGGGATCTGTCTCCTGCAACTCTGGCACTGGCAGGCAGATTCTTTACCACTTAGCCACCTGTGAGGCTGGCATTTGTCCTTATACCCCTCATTTCACAAATATCAAAACTAATATTTCTTGAATACTTACTATGTTCCTGGTGCTTTGTACACAACCGTCTCAGTTAACCCTCTAACAACCTAAAATAAAGATACTGTTTATTACCACCCCCATATCATGGAGCAAGTACACTGGGGCCCAGAAAGGTTGAGTGACTTGCCCACAGTGACACAGCCAGCAAACAGCTGAGCTAGGATTCCAGGTGTCCAAAATCACCGACCTCAGTCACCACGCTGCAATGCTGCCAGAGAAGAGGCTGAAACCCGGCAGTTCTTACAGGGCCCCATCCTGCACTCTCGGGAGAGAGGGGGTGGAAATACTATGTCGGGGGAAGAAGACCACTGACAGGCCCACGGGAAGCCCCCAGGATAACTCGTCAGGAAACTGGAGTGGGATTAAGGGCAGGATGCATGATCAAGAAAAGGTGGCATTAGAGTTGATACAACACCGCACGCCAGTAACAGGTCCAGGCAACGACCAAGCCCCTCCAGTCTCGCGCTATAGCTAACCAGACCTCTCCCCTTGACCCAACTTCGCGTCATCACTGAGGCCTACTTGCCAATCCATCATCTCGGTCCTCATCTGCTCTGGTCTCGCAACTGCACTCGATTGGTCGAGCCGGGGCCAACATGGCGGCGCCCGTGTAACCTAGTGCCTACCGCGAAGGCGACGCGGCCGGGGCGCGGGACCCTTGGGGGTCAGAAGTCACCATGCTGAGGGCGGCGTGGAGGGCGCTGAGTTCGATTCGAACCCAGGCAGTGACACAGCCCCCAGTCCTCGGGTTTCCGAGCGGAGGGTGCGCCAAGCTTCTCTCCGTCCAGCGGGACCTTCCCTCAAGTCCTGGAGGTGAGCTGAGAAGCCGGACAGCGAGAGTAGGAAAATAAGATTTGGAGGAGATAGAGGGTATGAGGGGAAGGAGGCTACTGGGTGGCGGTGTAGCGGCAGGAGAAAAAATGGTGGGTGGGGAAGAAGTGAGGTGAAGTGGGAGAGACACGGGGCATCCCGGTGCCGAAGAAATGCGGCGGCCATAGACCAGAATCGCGGCTAGACTGTTTAAGGAGACGGACCTCAGCTCCCCCCCCCCCCCCCCCCCGCTTTTTTTACGTAGGTCTCATCCTCCGGGCCGCCCGCGGATATGCCACCCAGAAACCAGGTAGGAACTGGATTCGACTTGAGGCGGAAGAGAGATTTAATTGCCTGAAAAGCTTGAGGTGGCTACTTAAGAGCCTCCCGGAGGCGGGGGTGGAGGGGTGATGGTGCAGAGGTCCTGCGAAGAAGCCCACATCCACCTTGCAACAAAGTCGTGGGCCTGGATCTTGCATGAAGGGCAGGGGGAGGGGAGGATGGGAGCAGGGGCTTTTAGAGTGGGTGTGAGTGGAAATGAACCATTGAGAGGCAGTACGGGGCTGACACTACCGAGGCTTACCTAAAATACAGCGCTTCGTGTCCGCCCTTCCGAGGTGGAGAGCCTGGTTTCCCATCACCAGGCAATCTGCATAGCTGTTCAGATCTCTCTTACTAGATCTTAATATTATTAGTTTAATGGCAGAGCAGGGTCAGAGTGGAGAGGACAAGTTGATCTCTGCCTTGTCTCTTCCTCACCTGCAAGCACACACCAAGGCTGAGGGTTTCTTGTGATCTCTATCTGGTGTTTACATTTCAGACATCTCCTTAAGTAAGCCCCTCATTTCATTCATGCAATCAGCCAGCGAGTATTTGTAGAGTGCCTATTCTGTGCTCAGCCACAGAACCAGAATGCGGGGAGAGGTGGGGGTGTATTCAGAGGGAGTCGAACTCAGTCTGTCCACAGGAGGACCCATCCTAGCGGGACATCTGATAACTGTAGAGCCAGACAGGTGTGTGAGAGGCACAGGCACAGTACAGGGTCTTGGGAAAGGCCGTCTACTCCCAGCATGAACTATCGAGGCAGATGCCCATAGGGTTTATAGAGGAGAAGCTGAACCTGGAGATACCAGTGCCTTGCTTGAGACCCTGGATGTCTCTGACAGAGGTGATGGGAAGAGCCAAGTCCGGGAGGATGGGCAGTGAGAGCTGATTCTGGGTGTTTTCCATCCCTGCATTTGACAGTCCAGCAAAGCCAAGAAGATGACCCGCCCCCTTCCATGCTGCTGAAGGACTACCAGAACGTCCCTGGAATTGAGAAGTAAGCAGGACGAAATCTCTTTGATGAGGCAGAGAACCCTGGGAGGATTGGCAAGGAGAGGGCTTCGAGGGAGATGCCTGCGGGATCTGAAGCTTGACTATGAAAAAGGGCAGAGAAGCCCAGGCCTGGTGAGAGTGAGTGGGCAGGCGAGCCAGATGGAGCATTCCTGCCTGCTGTTTTTATGCTCTGGGTAAAGACCCTCTGCCATTGGATACCACGGAGGCACCGTGCCTCACAGGTCTTTGTAGAAATCTTGGATCTCTCTGTCCTGTGAGGGAAGACACAGTGTCTCCATTTTGTACATTATCAGACTGCCCAATGTCATACAGCTCCTAAGGGGAATCAGGGCTGAAAGACCAAAACCAGGCCCCTGTGCTCAGCCCCTGTCCTGTGCAGTGGGAGCTGGGCAGTCTCTCCAGTCCCTCCCACAGTGCAGTGTGACATGAGAAAGAAACAATGACTATAGAATTGAAGTGTAAGCCATATTCCAGCTAAAATGGAAATCCTCTTTTTGCCCTCCGTGCAGTGAACCTGGAACACTCGAGCTGACAGCCCCAGTTTTCTGTTACCACGTGGTTGCATGTTCTCAGCCTAGCAAATCAGATCCATGCTGACTTTTAATTCCTGAGAAAGGGTACCCCACTCCCAGAGAGACTCCTGTTGTAAAAGAAATTTTTAACCATTCTTGCTTTTCAAACTAAAAACAGCCTTGCTTCCCCTTCCCCCTTTCCCTCCACACCTGTCTCTCATTGCTGCGGTTTTTTCCCACAGGGTTGATGATGTTGTGAAAAGACTCTTATCTTTGGAAATGGCCAACAAGGTGAGTGGCCTTTGCCAAGCTTTGACCTCTCTGCGTCCTCTTCTGGAGACTCCCTCCTACCCTCGTAACATCCCCCAGCCCATGCTTCTCAAGGCAGTGCTATCCCACTGTCATGATGTATCCACTTGTCAGTACCCCAGACTGAGCATCTCCAGGGCAAGGACTGAGGGTACAACTTGTTCCCTGTTGTACCCTTAGCACCTGACAAACAGTAGGTACTCAATAAAAATCTGATGCCTGCATGAGGGAGCAAAGTTTGGGGACATTGATCCAACATTCTTCTGTCAGTGGCATTGGCCTTAGGCTCACCTAGATGTGAACAGCCCTGCGATTGGCCAGAGGCCATACCCTGATGGGCTGAGTGAAGTCAGTCCCTGGGCCTTGTGGCCTGGTTGCTACGACTGCAGCCCTTACTTGGAGGCGTGAGGGCAAGTTGGGGGGTGGCAGACCTCACAGACTCTCCCTCTCTATCTTCAACAGAAGGAAATGCTGAAAATCAAGAAAGAGCAGTTGATGAGCAAGGTCGTGGAAAACCCGAAGGACACCAGCTCCCTGGAGGCTCGAAGTTGGTCAGGGGGGCCCTTGGGGAGTTGGGGTACAGGATAGTCTGCTAGCTGGTGCTTGATTCTGGTGCCTCATCTGCAGATACACTGGTGTTAGATGTGGCATGATAAAGGGGGAGACAGGAAGGACCAAGGAACACTGGACTCTGTTTTCTGAGCTCCGTGATGTAGTCCTATCTCTGTATGAGCTCAGGTGACGTTCCTAAGGAGCTTGTTCCTCTCTCTACTCTGCAGCTAAGGTGGTATGAAAGGGCGTGTGGTCAGGGCCAGTGTCCCCACCACACCCTCTGCAGTGCTCCCAGGGACTCAGCGTACTGCATACAGGAAGGGCCTTCTGCAGTGACACCCTCTCCTTGGGGCCATCTTCTGCTTTTGCCTTTTTCCCTATCTCTGCAATACAGGCTTGAGCCAAACAAGAGGATACCTGAAGGAAGGATGTTCTGAGGCTTTAAGAGATGAATGGGAGCTGATAATTCTGAAAACTCATTAGCGAAAACACAGAGATAAGGATGGCAGCTGGGGGGGAAGAGGCAAGGAGGAGACTCTTGACAGTTTGGGGATCTTCAGTTATTGCCTTAGCAAGGACCTCCGGGGCTATATTCAATCTGTAACCATGAGAGCAGGCATTCCAGACTAAGTCCTGAATTTAATAGCAATGATCTAAAATTTTACCATTAAGAATGCTGATTTGGGGGTTTGGGGTTTGGCGATGAGACCTTCATATGATTAAGGAACTTCCTTTCCTCAGGCTTTGCATTCTTAAAGGCAAGCTATTCCAAAGTCTTTTGAGCTCTTGAAATTCAGACTGCTCTGGAAATGGTGGAGAGCTGTACAAGAGCTTTGGTGATTGTTATTCCTTGAGGTCTTAAAACATAACCGAGGTCTGGCCCTTCCTTCCTCTGTGCCCGTCTCTCATCTGCTGTGGTTTGTGGTTTCAGTTGTTTCCTTGACTGTCAAGATCCGCAGTTATGAAGAACACATGCAGAAACATCGAAAGGTAACCCTTGGGCCTCACTCAGAGCTAAACGTCAGCAGCTGTGGGGAGAGGAGCCTGAGCACTGAGGGGCTCTGGGTCCAGAGAAGCAGCTTGAGAAGCCAGGTGGCCAGAGCAGCAGAGCACCGGCTCCTCAGCTGCAGTGGGAAACACACTTCCCTCCCACCTCCAGGGGAGACGAGGGAAACTTTCAGGGCGGGCTGAGTGTCATTAATGGTCAAGAAGAGCACAAACTTCACAGCAAGGGCACAGTGTGGCACACAGGGGCCCTCAGTAGTTGTTGAGTGCCTGAGTGGGGTCAGATTGCCCTGGGTTCAAAACTCATCTCTGCCACCGCCACTTGATGAGCTGTGTGATTCTAGGGAAGTTACCTGTCGAAGACTCAGTTCTCCTGTCTGTCAAATGGGGACCGTATTAGTCCCTGCTGAGAAGATTGCAAGGACTGTATGAAATAATGGCAGCCGATGGGAGGAAGTGTGTTTCCCACTGCAGCTGAGGGGCGGGTGCTCTGCTGCTCTGGCCACCTGGCTTCTCAAGCTGCTTCTCCAGACCCAGAGCCCCTCAATGCTCAGGCTCGTCATCTCCCCACAGCTGCTGACATTTTAGCCAACTGCTAAATACTCTGTGTGCACCAGTTCATTTAACCCTCATACTCTTCTTTGTAGCCCGTAGTATGGAAGAATAATCTAGGCATGGCATGATTAAGTTACCTCTGCAGGCACACCACTAGGAAATGTTCTGCTGAGACTTGAAACTCGGTGGTCTTGCTCCAGACCCACATTCCTAGCCGGTCTGCCAGATCTCAGCATGGTGTTCGGACACAGAGCTGCTGTAATGAAGCAGCTGCTGGTGTTTTTAATAAACACACAGTTGTTAACACAAACTGGTCTGGCTCCACGCCTGGCACCTCTCTTCCCCAAAGCTAGTTGAGCTGCTCCATGAGATCAGAGTTGGAGTATGGAACACCAGCCCCACTGAGGAAGCAGTGTTTGGCTGCGGGCAGGTGTCTTCCTTGGCCTTCCCTCCTCCCACCCCAGTTGACAGTGTGCTGAGCTGTGGAGAGGCCGAGTGGGTGGGTGTAGGGGAAAGAGCATGAGATGTGGACTCAGACCTCCAGGCTTGGATTCCAGACTGACCTCACACAAGGCCCTGACCCAGCACAGTTCTGAAACCTTTAATGAATCAGTTAACATCTTTGAGCCTTTATTTTCCCATCTGTAAAATGGGAGTAACACTGCCTAGCTCAGAGTTGCCCTGATATTTGCCTAAGATTGTTTCAGTGCCATGGTAAAATGACCATGCTTTGTTCCTATGAAGTGGCACCCACTTATTTACATAATACTCAAAGTAATACCGATTCTCATACAGGACAAAGCCCACAAGCGCTATCTGCTGATGAGCATTGACCAGAGGCAAAAAATGCTCAAAAACCTCCGCAAGACCAACTATCCTGTCTTTGAGAAGACATGCAAGGAGCTGGGGATTGAGTACACCTTTCCCCCTCCATACCACCGGAAAGTCCACCGACGCTTGGCAACCAAGAAGGCTCTGTGTATTCGGGTACGATTCAGAACTGCTGCTTTGGTTGGTCCCGCTCCAGGACTGTGCTGGAGAGAGCAGAGGGAGGGGTTGTCTGAGTCTGAGCAAGGCATGGAGCTGGGCCTGAGGCCTTGTGGCTGCCAGGTCACCAAGCCCGTGGAGAAAGGCTGGGGTGACCATCTGAGGGAGTCATTTCCCACCCCAGCTGCTTCAAGTCCGCAGTTTTGCGTGGTATTACAAAGGCTTATCCTGTCCCCTCTTATCCCCAGGTTTACCAAGAGGTTCAAAAGCTGAAGAAGCAAAAAAGGGCCTTAAAAACTGCAGCTGCAGCGGCCCAGAAACAAGGCCAGAGGAACCCAGAGAGCCCTTCTGAAGCCAGACCAGAGGCAATCAAAGAAACCCAATAAATGTCGATAAAGTCATGTCTTGCTGCCTTGAAGAATAACAGTAGAGAAGGTGGGGCTCCTTGTGGCCTGGGACAAGGAGGAATTCACTCATTCATGAAGCTCTGGGATCCTGGGAGTGTCAGAGGCAGAGTCCCTGCCCTCAGGCACCACAGGACACATTCTCATCACACACCTCACACACACTCAGGTAAACAACCCCCCGTCATCCAGGGGCCGTTCAGTGGAGGCGAGACTGAGCGCACGGTGGCACAGAGGAAGCAAAGCTGACTGGCTGCTGGGTGAGGAGGCCAGTGTCAGAACTACCTCTGAACAGTTGCCTAAAGGATGAGCGGGGGTTCGCCGGGCGGAAGTGGGGAGGGAGGGCATCCCAGGCAGGAGGGATTGCAAGTGCAAAGACAAAGAAGTGTGCGGGCGTGTGCTGCACTCAGAGAGCAGCAGAACTGGACACGCAGCTTGACAGGCTGCAGCCGGGCTATGAGAGGCTTCATGTGCTGGCTGGGAAGGCGTGATGATAACAAGTCTGTGTTTCCACTAGATCAACAGTGGAAACTGTAGATTCCAGCAGTGTAGAGCTGGACAGGACGGGGAGAGATCAAAGTGATTAATTGTGGGGAGGCAGGGGTATTGGTGTTCGGGCTGAGAATCTGATAGAAGTCTGTCCCTGAAACTGCACAGGTACAAAACATTGTTTATAAATTCTGGGGTGTGACGGACAACTCCCTCCCCACAAAGCCCACCCATTTACACCAATTCAAGTGCCAAGGCCTTGAAGCCTGAGTATGCTTAGTATGTTTGAAAAACCCAAAGAAGACAGTGTGTCTAAACTGAGTCAGCAAAGAGAAGAGTGGGAAGACATGAGATCAGAGGAGTTAGCAGCAACCAGGTAATACGGAGCTTTGGGGTGTATTAGTCTGTTCAGGCTGCTGTTTTAAAGTACTATGAACTGAGTGGCTTAACAGGTTTATTTTCTGTTCTGGAGGCTAGCGATTCCAATACCCAGGTGTAGGCTGATTTGGTTTCTGATGAGGAATCTCTTCCTGGCTTGTAGATGGCCGCATCCTGACTATGTCCTCACAAGTGGAGGGAGGCAGTAAAGTGGGGAGAGAGAGAAGGAGAGGAAGAAATTGCTTTTGCCCTTCTCAGTTCAGTCCCTCAGTCGTGTCCAACTCTTTGCGACCCCATTGACTGCAGCACGCCAGGCCTCCCTGTCCATCACTAATTCCCGGCATTTACTCAAACTCAACGTCCATTGAGTCAGTGAGGCCATCCAACCATCTATCTCATCCTCTGTCGTCCCCTTCTCCTCCTGCCTTCAATCTTTCCCAGCTTCAGGGTCTTTTCAAATGAGTCAGTTCTTTGCATCAGGTGGCCAAAGTATTGGAGTTTCAGCTTCAGCATTAGTCCTTCCAATGAACATTTAGGCCTGATTTCCTTTAGGAAATTGAGACAAGAAATATATTCATCTCATAACCAACCCTCCAGTGGTGGAAGGACAACTATTACAACTAGAAAGTACAAGACACAGTATCCAATCCTAGGCCTCTTGTATGATGACTACGAATATATACCACCAGGTAGTGATACACAAACTATTGTGATTGAGAAAACAGAAGGCAAATGGACTTGTCCATGAATGAATCCCCAGCTCAAAGGAATTTGTGTCTTCATTAGTACTTTGTTTTTTCATAACTAAAGCCAATCAATATTTTATTTTTTTTCCAATCAATATTTTAAACCATGCTACAACCCTGCAAGTCTAATGGAACTAATTAGTTATACAGATGACAGTTTCTCCAGCCATTTATAAGGCCTGAATCCTTTCTATCACATTTTTTTTTATTCAATATAGCAACATACTAAATTTTAAAACTCAATTACAAACTGTAGGACTTAATCCACTCTGTTTCAATAGGGTGCTTCCTAGACAGAATTAATTTTGTTGGGGTAGAGATTTTACAAGTTATCTCACTAGAAGTTTTCCTATGATATAGAGACTTCCCTGGTGGCTCAGAGGTAAAGCGTCTGTCTACAATGTAGGAGACCTGGGTTCAGTCCCTGGATCGGGAAGATCTGGAGAAGGAAATGGCAACCCACTCCAGGATTCTTGGCTGGAAAATCCCATGGATGGAGGAGCCTGGTAAGCTACATTCCATGGGGTCGCAAAGAGTTGGACTCGACTGGGCTACTTCACTTTCACTTTCCTTTAGGATGGACTTGTTGGGTCTCCTTGCAGTCCTAGGGACTCTCAAGAGTCTTCTCCAACACCACAGTTTAAAAGCATCAATTCTTCAGCACTCAGCTTTCTTGTATAGTCCAATTCTCACATCCATGCATGACTACTGGAAAAACCATAGCCTTGACTAGACGGACTTGTTGGCAAAGTAATGTCTCTGCTTTTTAATGTGCTATCCAGGTTGGTCATAACTTTTCTTCCAAGGAGAAGAAAAGTTATTCTTCTAATAAGGGCATTAATCCTCTCATGAGGGCTCTACCCTCATGACCTCACTCTCATGACCACCTAAAGACCCCCATCTCCAAATACCATCACATTGAGGGTTAGGGCTTCAACCTTTGAACTTGGGAAGAACAAATATTCAGTCCATAACACTAGGGGAAAGACTTTAGATTTCATGCTGAGTGAGAAAGGAAGCCAGAAAGGAAGGAAGGTGCATTATAGTGATGTCCAAAGAGCAGCTGGAAACCAGAGACAGGTTTGGGAGTTACCTTTAAGGTGACTGAAGCCACGGGTGTGAGCGAAATTGCTCAGGGAGGGAATGTGAGCGAAGAAAACAGGACCATGTCCAGATGGGAAGGATGATTTCTGAGGGCATATCCTGAGTCAGGAGGAACAGCTGAGGTCAAGGGGAAGGTGACATGAAGGTGGAACAGAGGGTCTGGGGTCAAGGAATCAAGTGAGAGGAGAGGGTCAGATACCACCTCCAGGAACAGGAGGGAATGCCTGTTATGGGACAGGACTCAAGTAGATACAGCTACTTAAGAGATGCTATGCTGGAGAAGGCAAGAAAAGGAACACAAAATTTCACAGATTCATGGGACGGGCCCTACAGGAAAGGCATTGTTTTAAATGTTGCATTAGTCACATTAACTCATCTAATCTTTAAAGCCACCTTTATCAAACTTCCCCCCACCAACCCCCCTGCCATATTGGCATAATTATCCTCATTTTAACCATGAGAGAATTGAGACTCACGATTTGTCCAGATTCACAAAGCTGCTTAGAGTCAGGCAAGGATTCAAACCCACATCTGTCTTGACTCCAAAGCCCATGTTCTGTTCATAATATCACACTGCCTAGGGGAAAAAGTGGTCTGAGAAGCTCTGCGAGGAAACTACACTGCAACAAACTCAAATGCTTTTAGCAACCAGGCAGATAGCATAATGCATGAAGGCCAAGAGTAAGATAATGATGCTAAGCTGCTTATTACAGTCCCATCCTAGTTATAGTCCCTTTTAAGACAGTGCACAGACCAGCCAAGATCAAATCAAAGCCCTGGGCTGCTAGCTTTCAATCACTGTATAGTATCTGCCTAGATGTCGGTTAAGCACCAAAAAGTCTTCTTGATGAAGCAGGTTCAGTGGAGTGGAGAGAGCTGAATCCAATGGCAATGAAGTGGGTGATGATGATGGGGGAAATTGAGGTTATGAGGGTAGATGATTCTTTTAAAATCTCGGCTTTGAAAGGAAGGAAAGTGGACTCCAGAAGGTGTGGGAAAGACTTGAGCTTATATGTTAAAGGAAGACTTTCCAGTGGTGGGTGTGGTTATCAGTAAGAGGAGGTGATGCTCCAAAGAGAAGACGACGCTAATGAGTTTGAGTTCAAGTGGATTGCGAAGTATTAAGGGAGTGCAGAAGAGGTCTCTGGAAAGAATTAGAGCCAGAGTGGACAGGCTTGAACGCCTCACAAAGGCATTTCACCTGTGATCTGCCAAACAGTAGAGAGCCACTGAAGGGATGTCATACGGAAAGCCTGATGGGTGTCTTCTGAAATTTAGCTTAGCAGCCAGGCCCATGGAAGTGAGAAAAGAGCAGTTATATGAAGAAACACAGTAATGCAGACAGAAAGAAATGTGAGAACAATTTTGGTGGGAAAAGCAGAATTGGTGAATGATAGTAAGACCCAGGGGGAAGGAAACTGGAAACCAAGGCTCAGGTTCAAGTCTGAGTGGCTGGAGGGGAAAATGATTAGTAGTTTTTAGAATTACTGAAATTTACAGAAATGGTTGCTCATCAAAGCAAAAATGTAAAAACAGCAGATGATGAGAAGGTGATCCTGAAGCTCCAGATGAAGGTGAAGAATGTGGTTACTGCCCTCAAAACAGAGAAGTGGATGGTAGGCCTGCTTAACTGTGCAGGAGCTTCAGAAAGCCCAGCATTCATCCTCAACAGGCCTAGTTTGCTTCCCGGTGCATGAAACCTTCTGTTGGCTTCACTCCAAGGGCCTCTTAGGGAGGAAAGGCAAATAATTCAAGGACCTCTGGTACTTCCCCCACCTGAAAGTTACCATTTTGCTGAGGTCTTTCCCGGCATTTTGCATGATCTCAGTGATTCCGCTCTGCAACATGGGGAGATGGCTGCCCCCTCCATTTTCCAGAATGAGGAAGCCTAGGTTCAAAACAACTGCCCCAGTTCACACAGCGAGGAAACTGCAGAGCAGGGATTCAAACCCAGGTCTGCCTGGAGAAGGAAATGTCAACCCACTCCAGTATTCTTGCCTGAAAAACCCCATGGACAGAGAAGCCTGGTGGGCTACAGTCTATGGGGTCGCAGGAGTCAGACAGGACTTAGCAACTAAACCACCAAACCACCACCTAGGAAAGTATAAAGGAATTGACCTCTAACCAAATTGAATCAAATGATTTTCATATTTGTCAGGCTCAGGAATCTGCTGATTCCTTTGAACTTACTGAGGAAGTCTGTTAGAATGGAAAATCTGATTTAATTTGAAAGTTCTGTTTTGGCTTTTCGTAAAATTACATGATATAATTAATTTTGAAGCTAATATGATGATCATATTAAAAATTACTTTAAAAAAAAAAAAAAAAACAGGCCTGTCTGCCCAGTTCAGTTCAGCCACTCAGTCGTGTCCGACTCTTTGCGACCCACGCCAGGCCTCCCTCTCCATCACCAACTCCTGGAGTTTACTCAAACTCATGTCCATCGAGTCGGTGATGCCATCCAGCCATCTCATCCTCTGTCGACCCCTTCTCCTCCTGCCTCCGATCCCTCCCAGCATCAGGGTCTTTTCCAATGAGTCAACTCTGCATGAGGTGGCCAAAGTATTGAGTCTGCTCTAAAAGAGTTCGGCTTGGGTTTTGTGGCTCAGACGGTAAAGAATCTGCCTGCAATGCAGGAGACCTGAGTTCGATCGTTAGGTGGGAAAGATTCCCTGAAGAAGGGACTGGCTACCCACTCCAGTATTCTTGCCTGGAGAATTCCATGGACAGAGGAGCCTGGCGGACTACGGTCCATGGGGTCACAAAGAGTCCGCCAGGACTGAGCGACAAACACTTTCATTTTCCTCCTTTAAGGGCACGTGAGCACTCCGCCCTGGCGGGGAGAGACTGACCGCCCTGCCGATCGTCGCCCACCCTCCGGGTCTAAAGAAATTCAAAACCGGCGCTCAGGGCCGAAGGCCCGCGGGGCTCTATCCAATCAACCCCGTAGATCTTCGCCGCCTCGCCCAGTACGCCCCCGCCCCCGGGTGCCTCCCAACAAGCGGCCTGTTGATTGGCCTTCTTTGCCGCCTGTCGCGTTGCCTAGCTACCGGGCTTTGGGGACGCGGCTGCGGGGCCTCTTGACTTCTGGCTACTAAACCTGGAGGCTCTGTAGCAGACGCGCTGGCTTCCGGCACCATGTCAATGCGGACGCTGCCGCTGCTCTTCTTGAACTTGGGCGGGGAGATGCTCTACATCCTGGACCAACGGCTGCGGGCCCAGAACATCCCCGGAGACAAGGCCCGCAAAGGTGAGGCTCCCCGCCCGCACAATCAGCCCCGGCCCCCTCAGCCAGACCTCTATAGCCAAGCGCCTTTACAGATTGGCCAACACCCCTGCACTCTGCACTCTCAATAACCGGGGACCTCTTTCATAACCCACAGCCCCATCCAGGCAGAACCCCTCACCAGCACAGTACCCAAAAGATCGTTTCACCACAGAGGGATTTAATACCCCCATTGAATATTATTAGGGTACCTGACCTCCCCCCATTTACTCATCCCCTTAAATTGGAGATGATTTCCCAATCTCTCTTGACAATTGATCCCTCCCAAACGTGAGGGTCCCAGTGGGCCACCCCAGGTGGCACACTCTTTCCCCCCAGGGAACCTTCTGAGTCTCCATTCCTCTGTGCAGGATCCTCCTTCATAAGCTGGAGGCTAGTCTTACTAAGTTCAGAAGCTATTTCTAGAAAGGTGGGCATCTGAAATAACATAGATAAATAAAAAAATAAAAGTTGTCTTTTCCCTTCACAATTGTTTGGAGAGAATGCAGTTGTGGAAATAATTATATGAGAGTTTCTAAAATGCAAAATCTGCCTCCCATACATACCACACCTAACTCCAGAGAATTGGCCACCCAGAACTCTCTGCCACCCTTTTTCTCTCCTTTTCCCCTCATTCTCAACCAACAGCTGTTTTCACCAAGTTTGCTGGGATTAAGTATGAAGGAAATACTGTATTTGAAGGTAGAGAAAGGAAAGTCGGTATAAAGGTAACTGACATAGCCGCTGATTCAAACATTTACTGTCTCCAACAGTCTCTGTATGCTCAATTGATGTTCAGCATACAAATTCAGATATTCACTGTTGTATCTGTGCAATTGAGTCCAAGTCCATGCATAAAGAGAAAGAGCTCCCTATAGCATACCCCCTCCATTAATTCTGTACACTGCTGCCAGTGAGCATTCTAACCTTTGAATCTGTCCATACTCCTTGCTATTTAAAACCCTTTGTCACCTTCCCACTGCTGTCTGGATGGAGGCCAAGTCCTTGGCAGGACATTTCAGGGACCTTCCTGATCTGACCTCCTGTCCACCTCTGCAGTCCCAGCTTCCACCACTGCCTGCCTCCTACTGTGTATCTTAATACCAGACTGCTTGTAGATCTCCATTTAAAGCATGTTCACTCATGCTTCCATTGCTGGTAATTCCCATTCTACCCCAACTGTCCCATTTCCATGCTAGTCACTTTCCTTCCATCCTGCGTTATTCAACTTAAGAATCATCTCCTCATCTCCACATGGGAAACGGCCTGCACATACTCCCATACCTGATGTGTGCCCCCCTCAACCTTATCGCTAGCCATATTATACTGAAATGGTCTGCATATGTGTCTGTCTCCCCACGTGATTGTCTTATTCACCTTTGTACTCCAGCACCTAGCATAATGCCTACAACTGAATAAACTAGTGCTCAGTAGATGTTTGGTGAACTGCTGTTTGGTATTACATTGCTGTTTTTCCCTCAAGAGGGTTCTGTTTTTCTTGGTGCTATGTTATGTGATTTCATTTGGGCTTTTGGCACCAGTGAGCTGATAGGTTGTGCTTGCACTGGTGGTCTGCAGTCTTGGAAGGCAGGAGACATTAGCACTTAAGAACATGCTCTCTGGAGTCATACAGATAGAGCTCCCAATTCCAGCTTTGCCATTTAACTAATTGTATGACCTTGGAGTGTAGACTCTGTATGCCTGTTTCTTTCTCCCTAGAAGGGGAATAATAAAATACACCTCACAGTGACATTGTAAAAATCGATTGAGGTGACGTACTTAACATGTTTAACACAATGAGTAGCAGGTATGGTCTTTCAAGAGGCGGTCTGGGCAAGATCCTGTGATTATACTAGGGGGCTGGCTTCCTTTGTGTTCAGCAGCTGCAGTCTGGGGTTTGCTAGAGATGGCATCAGGGAGTTTCAGCCATCTTCCGTAATTCACATTCAAACACTTTCCTTCCACTGTTGAGTTGTGTCAGATGCCATTGAGGTGCTGGGCAGAGCCTCATGCGGCCCTTCTCTGCATCCTCTGGAGGTAGGGCTTTTGATCAGTCTGTCCAATAACTGATTCTAAACCTGGGGGATAGGTCTTCCTAATGCAATAGCAACAAACATCTATTAAGTACTTAACCACGTACCATGGACTTCTCTGAACACCTTAATCCCCACAACTATCCTATCATGTAGGTAGTACTACTATCCCTGTTTTACAGATGGGGGAAGTGAGGTTCATTTGCCCAGGTTTACATAACTGGTAAGAAGGAAGAGTAATGTGTTTGAACCCAGGTCATCAGGCTCCAGAGCTCATACTCTTCATCCACAACCTTCACGGCTGCCCTGTACTTCCATACTCGAGGGGACTACATCAGAATCTTTGTGGAGGGAATGGGGTGGGGAGGGAGTTGGAAGGTTGGGAGGGAGAGTGAGAGGCTTGAAAAAAAAATTCAGGATACCCACTGGTCTCATCAAAGAAATGACAGAAAGTAGTTGGTTGATGAGGACATGCAGAAAATGGAACGAGAAAACAGGGCAGAGGGTATGAGATTCAAAACAGTCAACTAATCCTCACTGAAGCTCTGGGTGGAAACCATGTTTCTTCTAGAAGTTTCCACTGTCTTACACGACTAATTGGTCTCCTGGAGGCCATCCCTTAAGTCCAGGGCCGATCTTGCAGTTTCTCCCCAGAAGGCAGCTCACTCTAGCTTAGCCTTCAACAGAAAGGAAGTGCTGTCTCTGTGGGGCAACTTCTGACTGTTGCATACTGAATGAGGTCCCACGTTTAAGCAATTGCCAGAATAATAAAAGTTGCCTTCGCCTCACTCCTGGAAGATACCCTGGATAAGGGAAAGGCTACCCACTCCAGTATTCTGCCCTGGAGAATTCCATCAACTGTATAGTCCATGGCGTTGCAAAGAGTCGGACACGACTGAGCAACTTTCACTCACTCACCCTCTTAGAGATACTCACAAGCAAGGCCCTCTTACCATTTGTTTGCCTTCCTCATTTGACAGAAGGGGAAACTAAGGCATGGGGCCATTAAGTGATTTTCCCAAGATATGCAGATCACAGAGTAGTACTGAGCAACCAAATGCTGTGAGATACTATATTTATTTTTATAGTTCCAATTTAACAGGAGGCTCTGAATAAGCCTTGAGCCTACCTCCCACTCAAAATATAAGTAAAGTGGAATTGTCACAAACAAGTCATCCTTTAACTTCCAGGGATCCTCAGAAGGAAGAGGGCCAGGAGCACACAGCTCGACAGCAACCTCTGCTGGAGCCAAACACTGCCTGCAAGAGTGCCTGGTAGCCCTGGGCATGTGTTCCCAGTTCTTTTTTTTTTGGTCAGCAGCAGGTAATCACTCTCCCTTAGGGTAGGTGAGCCCCTGGCAGCCCCTCTGTTGCCAAACATACCTTCAAGAGGGTTGCAGCTCTATCTCTCTGAATTCCCACGAGCCTATCAGGCAAGACCGCCTGTAAAATAAATGCCATGAAATGACAGATGTGGACATTATGCCAAAGCAGCCAACATCTGCTTAAAGAAGGCTAGTGTCTTGGTGCTGCTTCCCCGGTGTTTTCTCTCCGGAACCCTGTAACTCTGTGGGAGAAAGATGGTGAATTTCCCCAGAGGAGTCTGACCCTGCAGTAGGAACCCTTTGCAGCTAGGCAGGACATGGCACTCGTTGTGCTTTCAGGAGGGTCTCTTAGGAGCTGTCGGCATTGCATACTGAAGGCACATATATGCTAATTCGGAGAAGGCAATGGCACCCCACTCCAGTACTCTTGCCCGGAGAATCCCAGGGATGGGGGAGCCTGGTGGGCTGCCGTCTATGGGGTCGCACAGAGTCGGACATGACTGAAGCGACTTAGCAGCAGCAGCAGCATATACTAATTATATTATACTATGCACGTTATAACCTCAGGAGTCACGTCTCAAACAATTTAGTGCAAATGTTCCCCAAATACACCAAACTACAAAATGTTTTTAAACATTTTAAACATAAATGTAGATCTCTGTTTATCTGTGGGTGGTTTTAGATTGAAATCTCTCCCAAAAAAATCAAGGAAAGAAAAAAATTCATCACGAGCCTTTATGGGTGGTGCCCCAAATTCTGAAGTAGAGAAAGCAGAACTAGGAGAGAAGTCAGAAAAGTGTTTGATATGTCTATTTTATCCCCACAACAACCCTACCGGGTGGGTGCAATTATGATCCCCATTTCACAGATGAAGAAACTGAGGTTACACAAGCTCCTTGAAAATACAGCTAGTAAACAGGAGCGCCAGGTCTCAGCCCATTAAAGGGTCATGATTCTCACAGATTTCTCTAGCCAAGTACATTTTTCCTTATTTGGTCTCTTCTTGGCATTTCCCTGTCTACCTTTGTCCTCAGGAGCTTTCTGTACAGTGGTCCCATCATTATTTCCCTCTTTTTACACGGAAGTCACACCTCTCTGTATAAAAGGTAAATCAGAAACAAATAGTTTTTTTTCTGTTGATTTATCTTTCTAGTTTTTGTTTTTTGTTTTTTTTTTAATTTGAGTAATTCTGTGTTCTAGAAAGAGAACTCTTACATTAATAAGAGAATCAGGTTGTAAAGAAAGAAAATTCTTTTTGTACCTGTTCTCAGGATTATTCTTCCTTGCGGAAGTTAGTTTTTTTAAAAGCCTTATTTTGAATGATGTCTACTTTCAGAGCGTTAGAGAGGATGGCTTCTTGAACCTTGCAAGGTAAACCCCAGGGTATCTCATCCTCCCGAGCTTCCTCTCCTCCTGGGCCACGCTCTTCTATAAGATACAGCCTCCCTAGGGCTTTTTTGGAACTTGTTATTTATCCATCAGCCTTTTAAAAGCTTCAAATGGAAGGCAGAGTATTTGCATTAAAACATTAATGCAAACATGAAAAATAAAGTTTCATAAGCCAGATCATTGGAATTGGTATTTTTAAAGCCTCGTTGAAAATAACGTTCTTGCTTCATGAACTGGTGTTTTCTTTTTATATGCTTCATGTAGATGAATGGACAGAGGTGGACAGAAAACGAGGTATGCTATCTTGGGGCTGCATGTATTCAGTCTGCATCCACAGGTTCACCCAGTCCTTCCTCAGTGGGGCTTAGAGTGGGACCACTCTAGACATTTCCAAGTAAAAGAATAGGCATGAGTTTCTCTTTAGCTGAGACATTGGTTATACAGTTGAATCTTTTAAATACAGCGTGAAAGATGAAAACCAAGCAAACATTAGTCAAAGGACCATATTGCACCCTAGGTATTTGTCCCTTTTCACAGTTCCAAGCTTGGCAAGGACACCTGGGACAATAGCTACATTTCCAGGTGGCCTGTCCTATTTAGTCATCCTTAAACAATTCTGTGATAGCATCATGTAGCCAAAGAGCTGTTCTCCCGAGCACACAGAGATATCTGTTGAGCAACTGAGAAACGTGGAAGCATGTGGCTGCATGGCCGTCAGGCTTGGGCACAGAAGGCATGACACACATACACTGTGGTCTTATCATGCCAGATCTTCAGTTTCCCCCTCACCTACAGCCAAGAGCACACCTGAGAAAGCTGTTGATCCCTCAGAATAAAACCTCCGCCTTTCTCACCTTTAAATGTCATCATCTGACCCTGGGTACAGGTTATGCATGTCGTCAGCCATCAGCCTCGATGTTTTAAGTCCTCTCTCCACACTAATAATGCAGAGAAGATAACATTTGTAATATTTAAGAGCACAGGCACTAGAATCAAACAGCCCTGTTCTGATTGCAGCTCCACCCCGTCCTATGTGACCTTGAAGTTTAACCTCTCGAAAACTCAGTTTTCCCCTTCAATACAGTAGGGTAATACTTCAGCAAATGCTTTGTCCAGTGCATCCCCACTAGCCTTTTGTGCTTGTTTGCTATCATTTCAGTTTCTTAAATTGGTTTATAGTCTGATTAGGTTTGCCTTGGTTTTAAGAAACTTGAGTATTCTTGAACCTCTGTTCTTTTTCTTTTCAAAGCCCTAGCAACTGGGGGTGGGGAGCAGGGTACCCTTCAAAATCGTTTGCTTATTTATTTATTTAAATGAGATAATGAATGGAAAGTTCTAAGCCCAGAACTTGCAACATAATAAGGCTTCAAAACATGGTAACCACCCAGAAATAGTAGCTTCTCTTTTTTACCCTTGGTTTCAAGTTGTGTGTCCCCATAAACAATAAAATTTACAGCAGAAGTACTAGTTTAAAACGCAGTTGCTTTCATCAAGAGAATTATTTCATCAGGCCAGGCTCGAAGAAAAGTCCAATCAAAGTGGTTGGTAAAGTTTTATAATGTTTCACAGCGGTCTTTCACCACTTCTCTTAAGCAATTTTTGGCCCACCTCTTGATGCACTGCAGAATTTCAGGTGAGAAGTATGGATTTTGAAGACTTTTTGTGTAAGTAACTGAATCACTGGAATTTATCTTATATATCCAAAAATAATAAGCAGAAACTGACTTCATAATCCAAACCCAGGATTAGAAGCCTGATACGTTAAGAACTCAGTTACTGACCCTTCCAGTGCACCCATGAAAAACCACCCCTCCACACACCTGGCGTTAGTCTCCTGATGAAATCTGGCTCCTAGCACATTTCTGCCTCATGCAATTATGCCGAGCTCATGTGAGGGCCAAAAACGAACACCAAGACTAACTTACAGATCAGGTTAAAGCTTCTCAGAGGACTTCACGGGTGGTCCAGTAGTTAAGAATCCACCTTGTAATGCAGGGGGTGTGGGTTCTGTCCCCAGTCGGGGAACTAAGATCCCACGTCCCGCAGAGCAGCTCAGCCCACATGCCACAGCTACTGAGCCCGTCAAGTACCATAGCTAGAGAGGCTGTGCACCACAATGAAAGACCCTGCATGCTGCAACTAAGATGCAGCCAAAGAAAATAAATATTATTAAAAAAAAAAAAAAACTGCTCAGGTTTAGCTTAGATATGGTGTGGGCTGCTACTATTGGGCAAGGATAACATTCACTTCCTCTCTGCCGCAGCAAGTGCCAGCTGAAGCACACTGTGAGCTGTAAGCATGTTAATTTGTGCCCCCGTGCTCCTTCCAAAAAATTAAACCAAGGTGGGTGCCCTGGGTGCCAGGACCGAACTGCAAAACTGCCATCTCCCCTAGGGGGCATTTGTGTTCACTGCTCTGCCCACGGGGACAGGGCCTGCCATACTCTCTTCCTGGCAGGAGAACTTTCTGGAAGCTCTTATGCAAGAAGCCATGGTGATACAGAGCTTATTCACTTCCCAAAGAAAAGGCTTCACTTTGCTTTTTACTTTGCCAGAGTGGCTGACCATCACCTTGGGGCTTTTTAGAACTGATTTATTTGGGTCTAAGCTATTTTCCTAGATCTTGCTAAAGGCTCAAAGACCCTAGAGACATGACTCGGCACCTCAGTGAACGGGAGCTCTTTGTAATCGTGAACATAATCAGAGCTGATGTGATTCTTTAATGTGAGTTCTTCCTCTTTGGCACTCCTCCCTGGCCTCCATAAACCTGTGGAAAATTCTTCACATTCCCTCTTTTTTTGAGGCCTTATATGTAGCTTTCCATATGTAGCTATTTCCGTACAAACTCTACATTTATATAGGCTGCAGTAAGAAAAATGTCAGAAAGCCCAATTTATTGCAGACCCTTGCTTGTTTAGATCGAAGGCCAAAGGCCATGCTTGAGGCAAACCCAGAGGAGTTCATGGATCTCCAGGCTGTCCACGGTGGGGAGAGGTTAGTGCCTGGGCTGAAACTGTCCGATATGAGGGATACCCTGTGTTGGAACGGATCTGCTTCTTCCTCACTGACGGGGTGGGGTCTAGAGTAAAATACAGAGGTCAAGTGTGAGTCCAATACTTCCGAAAGCAGTCACACGCAGTTTGTTCTTTCTTGTCAGGGTCGGGGTGGGGGATGTTTCCCTCCCCGCCTTTCTCTATAGCCCTTCCATTTAAGATTTAAATACAGCTAGCCCTCAGCTCCCCGCTTCTCCCCAAAATTGCTCTTTGAGATGCTTTAAAATGCTGGCCTGAGCCCTCAGTGTACTTCTGTCAGCTACTTACAGGTAGAAAGAATGTCTGAAATCATGACCTTGCTTCACTCTCTAAGATACAAGGGCGACCATGGGTCACCTGCCATGTCCTTTGTGTGGCAAGAGAAAGAGAGATCTGTATCTTTCAGCAATAATCATTCATGTGATTTTGTATAATTATTTTAAGTAACAAGTTTTCTTTCAAATTTTAATTACTATAAATGTATTGTCTCAGCATCCATATACAGTCACCTTTAGGCAGGAATATATCTTTAGGCAGGCTTAATTAAGAATGATCTGTGTTCAACCATACCTGTTTCTATTTCTTGTACCAAATGGTTTTTCTAGCCCTCAAATAATGTTATTTGAGTAGCACAAAATATCTGAATGAATGAGTGAATGAAGACCTAGAATTATAGATACTTTGATTTGCACACACCTTAGCTTCCCTGGTGGCTCAGCTAGTAAAGAATCTGCTTGCAATGCAGGAAACCCTAGTTCGATTCCTGGGTCAGGAAGATCCCCTGGAGAAGGAGTAGGCTACCCACTCTGATATTCTTGCCTGGAAAGAATCCCCATGGACAGAGGAGCCTCGCAGGCTACAGTCCATGGGGTTGCAAAGAGCTGGACACAACTGAAGCGACTAAACACACTAGAACCTTTTATTCTCACCAGCTGGAGATGAGAAAAATTTTCTATCCGAACAACAGTATGGGACGTATCACTGCAGTGTGATATCAGTATTATAGATCACATAGAGAAATTAAGACATCCTCAAATGGTGTTATGGAGAAGGCAATGGCAACCCACTCCAGTACTCCTGCCTGGAAAATCCCATGGACGGAGGAGCCTGGTGGACTGCAGTCCATGGGGTCTCGAAGAGTCGGACACGACTGAGCAACTTCACTTTCACTTTTCACTTTCATGCACTGGAGAAGGAAATGGCAACCCACTCCAGGGTTCTTGCCTGGAGAATCCCAGGGACAGGGGAGCCTGGTGGGCTGCCGTTTATGGGGTCATTCAGAGTCAGACACAACTGAAGCAACTTAGCAGCAGCAGCAGCAAATGGTATTAATCTGAAGCACACATCTTGTAGAAACACTAGAAAAAGTTTTAATCCCTAACCAGTGGGTAGGCCCCATGTCTATTTGTGTAAACTGTTTTGGAAAAAAAAAAAAAAGGTCAATTACCATTATAGGTCCCATTTTATAAATTTTTAAAGTAAAAATGTTATAGGCTTGCTAAACAAACAGAAAAGGCAATGCTGTTTCTCATTTTGAGGTGGATACCTAATCTACAATGTTAATAGAAATCTTTTTTAAAGAAAGAATAAATATGTTCTCTATCATCGAGTGAAATGTTGTATGTGAAAGTGGTTTGAACCACAGCACATTGCCACATGTATGTTTCCCCTAAGATGGGGTCATAAGGCACTCTGGACCCAGCTTTCCACTGGGACACACGTGGGGTTTCTCCCTAAGAAGCAGGTCTCCAAGCACACTGCATCCCCATACTACATAGGCCCCGCCCATCCATTCCATCTGTACACGGAGCATTTCCTAAATAAAGCTACCACCAGTGCTTTGCTCACCTGCATCCTCTCTTGTCTCTACAGTTATGAATGACATCATTTCAACCATGTTCAATCGAAAGTTCATGGAGGAATTGTTCAAACCCCAAGAGCTCTACTCCAAGAAGGCCCTGAGGACTGTCTACGACCGCCTGGCTCACGCCTCCATCATGAGACTGAACCAGGCCAGCATGGATAAGGTGAGCAGCTGCCTCCGTTCCCTGGGCTGCTTTTCTTATGCATTACCACAGACTGAAGTCAGAGGAGATGATGTGTGCAGTGGTGCATGGCAAAAGACAGGCACATGTTAACATGGCTTGTTCTTGAGTTTCAAGTTGGGAAGGCCCTCAGAAGTCATCCACACCAACCCCTCTGTTCAGTTCAGTTCAGTCTCTCAGCCATGTTCGACTCTTTGTGACCCCATGGACTGCAGCACACCAGGCTTCCCTGTCCATCACCAACTCCTGGAACTTGCTCAGACTCATCCATCAAGTTGGTGATGCCATCCAGCCATCTCATCCTCTGTCATCCCCTTCTCCTCCTGCCTTCAACCTTTCCCAGCATCAGGGTCTTTTCCACTAAGTCAGTTCTTCACATCAGGTGGCCAAATATTGGAGCTTCAAACCCTTCTGTAGTTTATGTCATTATATCACCCAGAGAGAGTGCTGGTCTGCATGTCCATGTTTAGATTGTGAGGGACAGGCAGGCCTGACGTGCTGCAGTCCATGGGGTCACAAAGAGTCAGACTCAACTGGGTGAACAACAATCCAGCACAAGCACCCAACCCTGCTTAATTCTGCTTCCTTCTTGGCAGATCTCGGCTCTGCAAACCAGGCATTTCTTAAAGAGCAAATTCAAAACCTCTCAGTCTCTACTTCTAATGTAAACATATCTGTTTCTTTGTGCAACAATTTTTTAGGGTACTGATTTTAAAAGGAATAATTCCAAATAAATAATGGCAGAGAACAGGTAGCTCTCCTGTTCATCGGAATTCCAGACACTTTACACAGATGCCCTGCCCTCAGGGAGAGAGAGCAGAACTCCCCACTCCTTGAATGTGGCTGCCCTTGGTGACTTCCTTCCAAGGAAGACAGTATGCAAAGAAGGGGAAGGGGAACAACTAACTTCTCAGTGGAGAATCATGGCAAGTATTACCTCAACCAGGTGGTAACATCAGCAGTAATAAGCCATGTGGCGGTATCCTGGTATGACAAGACGAGAATAACGCTTTGCCTCTGTGATCTTCCTCCCCAAAACCCACAACCCCAGGCTGATCATGAAGAAAAACAGGAGACAAATACCATTCGGAGGTCATGTTACAAAATACCTGACCTATCATTGAAATCGTCAAGGCCACCAGAAACAAGGAAAACTAGAGAAACTGTCACAGCCAAGAGGAGCCTAAGGAACCATGATGACTAAATAGAATGTGGGAAATGGAACTGAAGTTGGACATTAGAAGAAACTAATCTGAATAACAGGGCTTCCCTGATAGCTCAATTGGTAAAGAATCCACCTGCAATGCAGGAGACCCTGGTTCAATTCCTGGGTCGGGGCGGCGATCCCCTAGAGAAGGGATAGGCTACCCACTCCAGTGTTCTTGGGCTTCCCTTGTGGCTCAGCTGGTAAATCTGCCTGCAATGTGAAATAATGTTAATAAGAACCCCTTTTCAAGTCCCTTTATTATGTAAATTTTTATAAATCGTGAGGCCTGACCGTGGGTGACAGGTGTGCAAAAAGCAGCACCGTCTCATTGCTGGCACCTGGGAAGCTCAGAGAGACAGACTGCCTTTAACTGCGCCCTCTTGCCTCCTGTGAGGTACCTTTAGAAAGTTGCTTTAGCTCCCTGAGCGTCTGTTTTCTCATCTATAAAATGGGGATAATAACAGCTACTTCATTAGTTAGAGGGAGGATTAAGTGAGAAACATAACATATAATGACACAGGAAAGCTCAGCACATAGATGTTCTGTAAATGTTCAGTATCTTCTCCTCTCTGTTCCTCTCCCCCTGCCTTTAAGAAAGTTTAAGTTTCCTTCACTCTGTATAAGGTCAAAGGATGCAGAATTTAGAAAAGAAGCTGGGTTTGAGTCCTAGTTCTGCCAATGGCTGTGAGAGTCAATTCACTGAATAACTCTGAACTTTCATTTCTTCATTTTATACCTGTTTTTATCCTTTATTCCTGGCATGGTGTCCTGTACAGAACAGATACTTAATGTTTGATGATGATGGCTGAGAGTCTGAAATCTACGTCTCTAGTATTAGACAAGCCTGCACACACACACACACACACACACACACACCCAAGATAGCTCCTGCTGTATGCCACTTTCTTTTTTTTTAATTTTATTATTGGATATAATTGCTTTATAATGCTGTGTTAGTTTCTTCTGTACAACAAAGTGAATCAGCATATGTTTACGTACATCTCCTCCCTTTTGAGCCTCTCTCCCACCCCACCGCCCCGCCACCCCACCCCTCTATGTAGGCAGGCACTTTCTCAGTGAAATGTTTAGCTGCATGTTGGAGAAAGGAGATCATGTAGAGGGTTCTAGCAAATGCTTCAGGATCCGACTATCTTTAGTTTCAAGTCTCACCCTGCTGCTTTTTACCAGCCATGTGAAATTAGGCACCTTTCTTCATTTTTAAACTTGGAATAATACCTACCGCGGTATTCTTGCCTGGAGAATCCCATGGACAGAGGAGCCTAGCGGGTTATGGTCTATAGGTCACAAAGAGTCAGACACGACTAAAGTGACTTCGCACGTACATACACATGCATACATGGGGTCGCAAAGAGTCAGACACGGCTGAGCGACTGAATTGAACTGAACACACACATAGAGTCCTTGTGAAATTAAACAGGATTAGTTGAGGTCATGCACATCCGTGTGCTCCGCAAAGCACTCAGGTGATTTAACTTTCAGTCCTGCCTCAGACATGTCCATACCTTCTCTCCCAAACTTGCCTCCATCAGTAGCATCTTGTAGCATCATGCATCTCCCAGGCACCATGTTGAAAATACTGTGGTCATTTTGGACAGCCCTCATCTTTGTCCCCCAAATCCAATCAGGCAGTCACCATGTACTAACAAACAGCTTTTCTCCTGAGTGTCAGTCTTTCCTTTTCCCTGCCTCATCCTTCCCCACCATCTTTCTTCCAGACCTTCCATCTGGGTTTCTCCCACAAAATTTCTTTCTTTCTTACAGTCATGTTATTGCCACCCTCCTAGGAGCCAGGCACCAGCTATCTGCCCTCACTCCAGCCTCTCCCTTCTCGCACATCTCATCATGGCCAGACTCACTAATCTTGTTTATTTACCACTTTTATCACATCAGCGCAGAAAATTTCAGTAGTCCCCTAATTCCTACCACATCTAGTCTAAATTATTTTGTCCGTCTTTCAAAAACATTTAATATTCTAACCTTGCCATAATTATCAAGTTTTATTTCCCACCACCCCCAACACAGACCAGCCCCTCAAGTCAGGCTGTTCTACTCTTTCTGCCAGGAAAACAGCAAACCCACGGCTCACCTCCGGACCCTCAAGCATGCGTTTTCCCTCCCTTACCCAGTTGGAACCCTGCCTTAAGTCTGTATCAGGCCCAGTCCTTCCACAAAGCCCATCGTGACCACGTTGGTCCCCACCAGTGTCTCACCTCTGATCTTCATGAATGGCCATACCATTCGTGGAGCTTGCTGATGTCCCATTAAGTTCCATTATTCATCTCATACAGTCGTGGAACCTTAGTCTTGCCACTTTCACGTGTGTTTTCCCATTTACATCTCTCAGCAGTTCTGCAACGTTGAGGAACTAGGGAATACTTTTTACACATGAGAAAACTCAGGCTCAGAGAGGCAAAGAGACTTGGCCAGGGTTATCCAACAAATCTGGGCTTCCCAGGTGGCTCAGTCGGTAAAGAGTCTGCAACCGAGGAGACACAGGTTCGATCCTTGGGTCAGGAAGATCCCCTGGAGTAGGAAGGGGCAACCCACTCCAGTATTCTTGCCTGGAAGATCCCTTGGACAGGGAGCCTGGCGGGCTACAGTCCACACCAGGGGTCGCAGAGAATCGGACACAACTGAGCACAGCACGGCAGCAGCACATCCAACAAGTCCGCAGCAAGGAGGGCTTGAATTTGGGTTTTTATTCTCCAAGCCCGGCACCCAGTCCCGGGCCCCACAGCTGCCCGTATTGTTTCATATGCATTCCATCAACACCACACGTATGCTGACGGGAAATCCTGGTCTGCCCGGGAATGTCCTGGTTTACTGCTATTGTCCCAGCTTGTTACCATCACCCCCTTTCCCTCTCAGCAGTGTCTTGGTTTGCGTGATGTGGTCACTGAGCTGCGTGGTAAGCGCTGAATTGGTTTCCGGTGCTGAATCACTGTTGGACGTTCTGAGGCTTGCCCTTAATATAAGATCCTGTTTCTTTTGCTCACGTGTGGGTTGGCAGCTCTATGACCTGATGACGATGGCTTTCAAGTACCAAGTGTTGCTGTGTCCTCGTCCCAAGGATGTGCTGCTGGTCACTTTCAATCACTTAGATGCCATCAAGGGACTCATCCAAGATTCCCCAACCATCCTTCATCAAGTGGACGAGACATTCCGGCAGCTGACTGACGTAAGCGGGCTGTCGGCGTGCGTCCTCTCAGCCCCCAAAATCGTTCTCACTCCCGTGTTAAGGAGAGGCAGATTCTGTGACAAAGGAAACGGGACAGGGAATGACCCAGCCGGCCACTATCCCAGAAAATTCTAAAATCTTCAGGAATCCATTTTGGTAACACAAGAGATGTTTCATCTGATGCCCTCTCACTGGGGCCTTCATCCCTGGGAAAGCAGCGGCACAGAACATAGCAGTTCTTGCCTAACTTTTCTGAAGGGGAGCTGGTAGTAGAGGTTCTGCGGAATCTTGGGGAACGGGAGAGGCAGAGTGCGCCTCCCTCGGTGTGCTGCGGTGGGGTGTGCCCCTTGGGTGGACTGGGCGACGGGGGTGGGGGTTGGGGGGGTGGTATTCCCCTCCTGCCCCTCCACCCCGCCCAGCAGCTGAGTCTTCTCCTTGCCCTCTGGCTCCATCTCTGGGCACCCACCCTCCCCACCCCTGCCTGTCCACAGTCTCCCCTCTTACTTCTGAAAGCAGAATGCCTGTTTCTGCTTTGCCTGCGCAGATATACGGGGGCCTCTCTGCGGGGGAGTTCCAGCTCATCCGACAGACACTCCTCATCTTCTTCCAGGACCTGCACATCCGGGTGAGTGAGTGGGTGGCCCAGGAGCGCCCTGCGCTGCGGTCCTCGCGAGACAGGGCGCGAGTTGTCAGGGCAGACAAGGCTGGGATTCCACCCCATTAGCACGTCCTCGGTGTTTGGTTCCGTGATGATCAGCTGTCTGATGATAAATCTCTGCAGTTTTTCAAGGGCCCAAGCAGGACAGTGATACCACCATTCCCTCCCAGTTACCTTCTGTACATTTCTTTAAAATATGGCTTCTTCCCTTGCTTCTCCAGGCCCCTAGCCTGATCTCAATTCCAAAACCTTTTCTGGAGCCTTTATCACCTTGACTTCAGCATCTGAGCTGTCAGGAGGCAGCCCTCTTGCTCCATGGAACTGTCCCCATCTCGGCCTTTCCTAACCTCTCCCATCTCTCCGCCTTTCAGTCCTTGTTCCCCTCCTCCTGTCTCCAAGCCTTCCCCCTTCTGCCTCTACCCTGCTCTTGAGTCACTTTCCTTCCCACTTTGGCTGCCAAGTTGACTCCTCTATCTGTGGTGACTCCTACTTCAAAACTCTGCACCCCCGTTACCCCAGCCCTGCCATCAAGATCCACATCTCCACCTGCTGCTGAAAAATTCCCCCAATGCCCACAGCCTCATGTCTGCAGCTAAACGAGTCTCCAGAATTCGAGTCCTGCCTAACTTCCTGGTTTCTTTTGAGAGAACCACCATTCCCTCACTCATCTGGCTCAGCCCCAGACCATCACACCTTTGGTTTCCCTTCTCTGATCTTCATCTGACTGTGTCTGCAGCCCATCAAGTCTGCCTCTTCAATATCCACGCCCTCCTGTCCACTCCGGTCGCTCAGCTCAGGCCTTCATACTTTTTATTGGCCCTTGCCTCGCAATTGACCCTACCACCTCCTCTCACACCTCCTCCAGACAATTCTACACTCCAAGTTTGAAAAACCACATGTCTGAGCTTCTGACTTTGGGGCCTGTCTCTCTTGGCCAGGACTTTGTTCCTTCCCATAATTTAGCACGCTGGTACAGGACAGACACCCACCATGAGCCCAGGTGCTAGGGTCAGGCGCTCCTGTTTGAATCCCAGCTCCGGCACAGCTCCGTGACCTTGGGCAAATTACTTCCCTGCGGTCTTAGTTTCACCATCTGAGAAATGGAAACGGTAATACCTGGTTTAGAGTTTGTCAGGAGGATTAAATGAAGCATCACATGTCACATATGTGTTTGCATATATGTATGTACATACTATAGAGTTCTTCTGGCAGCAGGGACAGGAACCTGGTCGTGGTGGTTGCCTCCTGGGGGTGGGGAAGTGCATGGAGGACAGGGATGCAGAAGAGACCTACTTTCCCTTGTATACTCTTTGAAATTTTTTTTTTTTTGGCCACATTAAGAAGCTCACAGAATCTTCGTTTTCCCGACCAGGGATCAAACCCATGCCCCTTGCAGTGGAAGCACAGTGTCCTAACCAGTGGACCAGCAGGGAAGTCCCACTCTTTGAACTTTTTGAATCTTGTACATGTTCATGTGTAACATATTCACAGAAATTTTTTTTAAAAAAAAGAGAAATAGGGACCACTGCAGAGGGCGCAGGTTCAATTCCAGATCAGGGAACTAAGATCCCACATGCTGCTCAGTATGGCCAGAAAATAATAATAATATTAAATAAAAAAAAAATAAAAAGGAAATATATAAAATATACTTAGAACCTTGTTATTTCCCTCCTATGAACAGGGAAAGACAAATAGATGACAATGCTGAGGCCAATTTTATTTTTAACCCTCATGAATAATTTCATTTGCTATGGATGGAGCAATAATAACATCGATGTAAATCAAGATCTCTAATAGTCATCAATTAAAATTAAAAATGTGAAAGTACAAATAAGATTAAGTTTTACATTACTTTAAAATATTGAAAACCCTGCATCTTATGGCTGTCAAGCCTGTGCATATTTGGACAATATTTTATGGATCGTTGTAATACAAGCAGCCATATTGATTTCTCAGTTCTGGCTAGATGAAATTCATTATGATGAGAAGACTCTTAATAATAAGTCTATAAAAAAATCATTAAAATATATTAAACCACAAACTACATTAAGCTTTAATTGCTAAATGGGCAGGCAATAAAACATCAGAATGTTCATCAAGAGAAATAGGAATCACATATCCTGACATTACTCAGCCACTGGTCTGTAACATCTGGCTGCTTTTCCAAATCTGGCCTTTAATGGTATTTCTGCTCAGCTGCTCTTTATGATTGCCTATACAGATTTTCTCTGTGTTCAAAACAATCTCGGTAGTTTTTAGATTGTTTAGCAAAACCAACCAACTAAATCAAGAAAACACAGCTCTGACCTAACACTCCCTTGCTCATTGTTTAACCAAAGCAAATACAAGACTCCACATCCTAACGTCCAGAGCTTTCTGTGATATCACAAAGCAGCCTGACGTGGGACTGTCCTGGCAGCCCAGTGACCAATACTCTGCACTCCCAATGCAGGGGGCCCAGGGTCCATCCTCGGCCAGGGAACTAGATCCTGCATGCCACAGCTGAAGATCCTATGTACCACAGCTAAGACCCAGAGCAGCCAAATAAATGATAAATAAAGATTAAAAACACAAGCAGCCTGAAGTGGCTTTAATATGATCAAGGTCCTGACCTGTGCCCTAGGCCCCAGAGGCTGCACAGAGACTGATTCCATATGGAATCAGAGCAGTTATGTGCAGGCATCTCAAGTCCCAACCCCCTTCAGCCCTCCAGAGCACCTTCAGAGTTGCCTCCTACAGGGTAGACCCTCAGGTCACCCACCCTCTCCCGAACGCCCCTCCGCATGTGTGCATCTTCTGTCACAGACTTTCCTCCTGTGCTTCCACTGTTCCAGTTGGGAAACATCACTCCATCTTCACCTCTTCACAGCCTGGTCCTTATATCTCCACTCCATTATCCACTCCACTTGGAAACACTGCATCCCTGGAAAACTAGTCGGTCTAACAAATATGTACTAAGTGCCTGCTCCACTCCAGGTCATTTTCGGTCCTGAGATATAGAAGTGAACGAGCCAGAGGCCCTGCCCTGACAAGGCTCCATGCCAGCAGGAAGGGACCACGAGAACACGTTAAGGTGTGTTCCAGTTCTGATCATTCTCAGGAAGATGGCCTTATAAGGTCAAGTTATAGGAGGGAACTGGGATGGGATGTTGCTTCCGACCAGCACTGTCAAACGGAGCTCCCTGTCATGATGGAAGTGTTCTGTATCCGTGCTGTCCACCGTGAGAGCCACTAGCCCGATAGGGCTATTGGGTACTTGAAACATGGCTCATCAGACAGAGAAACTGAATTGTTAATTTAATCTAAATTTAAATAGTCACACTTGACTAATAGCTACCTTACTGGGCAGTATATCCTTAGATGGTAGAGGCAAGGACAGCCTTTCTGAGGACTGACATTTCAGCTAAGAGTGTAACTAACAAAGATCTCAGGGGAGAGCTTCTAACCCGAAGGGACAGCGAGTTCCAAGGCCATTAGGTGGGAAAAGCACGACACACTCCATGGACAGAGAGAAAGGCTGTGTGAACAGGGCATGTCTAGGCGGGGGCAGTACTCAGATAAAGTTAACCACCTGGTGTGAGTGCTCACCCAGCAGAAGACCCGCCAATCATGAATAAACTGGTTCCTATCTACCAGCTGACTTAGCTTTAGACTCTAGTAAGGAGTTTATCCTAAGAGTAAAGAAAAGATCTGGAGCATTTTAAGATGAATTGGTAACATGATCTGACTTGGATCTGGAAAATGAACTAAAAGAGGTAGCCCAGCAGTTACAAAATCTAGGTAAAAAAACTGAGATCTAGGTAAAAATGAAAGCATTTCATTTGGACTAGGTGTTTGCTGTGGAGATAATGAAAAATATTCACATATTCACCTTCAGGGCAGGGTCAATAGGATTTACTCAGAGATTGGATGTGGGGAATGAGGGAAAGAGGGAGGAAGAACAGCTACTAGATTGCCGGTGCCATTTTCTGAGTGGGGGAAGGATGGAAGGAAGGATATTTGAGTAGAAAAAGTAATTCTGTTTACATTTGATTTGCTCTCTGAGTAGCAGAGTCAAATAGGTAGTTGAATGCCTAAACCTGGAGCTCAGAGGGGAAAGGCAAGCCAGAGACATGAATGTGGGCATCCTAGCATGCAGCAGGCAGGTGGTATGCAAAGTCTTCTCACCACCTGAAGGCGGCCAGTCATTCTCCCTCATCCACAGGCAGACTGCAAGAAGCAGGGTCGTCATTCTACCAGCTTCACCCTCCCTTTCGGATCATTATTTTCCTGCCTCCACAGGAGGCAGGGCTATTTTCTTAGCCCTCCTCTTGTAAGGCCAGACCAGCAACCATCACACTATCCAAAGCCCCACACTCAGCCCTCACTGTTGAAACCAACTGTCAAGTCACTCACCCACATTCTCCAAGCATCTACCTCCCTGGCTCACTTCCTCCCGGCCACCTGAATCCCGCCATCATCCTGGGGAGTGTGGGCGATCATGGGGCACCCAGCCGCCCCGCAGCTCCGCAACCTGTATCCGTCTTTCCATAGGAAACACGTGTCCTGCCCTCAGGACCTCATCAGAGAAGGGAAGGTGTACTAAGTGCCGTACGGATGTTTGGTTCTGACCCAGAAAAGAGAGAGGACACATGTGGGGCATGGCCGCCTCCACCTGAGGGCATCAGGGAGTCTTCACAGAGGATCCGAGAGCGTTAAAGGAAAGAGGTTTTTCCCCAGGACTGTGGGAAAACAAGAGGAGGGGTTAAGAGGACACCGTCCTGTAAAGCACCATCAGGTAACCCCCTGGCATGACTGGCAGAGCAGGGGCCAGAAGGCTGCAGGCAGTCTAGCATGGCCAGAACCTAGGACCTGAGGAGGAGCGTGGCTGCAGAGAGGAACAGGCCAGCTGGACATCATCTGGCAGGCAGCTGAGCCAGCGAAGCAGGAGAGGAACACGGTCAGAGAGGAGTTGAGGAGAGTCTGTCTCGCAGCAGAGTGGAGGACAGATCCAACACGGCTGAGGGCAGAGGCAGGGAGGCTCTGCCGAGGCCAGGCTGGAGGTGATGAAGGTCCGTGCTGGGGAGCAGGGCAGAGAGGAGGGGCCAGACACAGAAATGATCGCTGGGTGAGCAGGGCCTGGCCACTGAATAGCCATGGGAAGGTGGTGGGCAGAGGACTCAAGATTGCTGACTTGATAACCTGGTGGTGTCATTCAGGGGGATCAGGTTAGGGAAGACAGATGGAGCCCTGTTCTAAGCCGGGTGAATTGGCGGTGCTTCCCATGGATCCATAGACATGTGTAATAGGCAGTGGGAATAGATGGGAAAGAAGACTGAGTGGAGGCTGCAGATCTGGGAGCCGTCAGCACTGAGGTGAACACTGGCCTGTGGGACTAGACTCGGAATAAAAAGGGTGGAGTGAGAGGAACAGGGCACAGGAGAGTCACAGCGAAGCTGAGGGTCAGCAGGGGGCCGGGCAAGCAGGCAGACCAAACAGCCCTCTCCAGCCAAGGGCAGATCTTCAGGTCAAACCCAGACACATGCTTGACTAAATTTGTACATTTCAGGTCTATAACATAGTCACCCCTGTTAGAATTAACTAACCAGAAGGTCCAAAACATGCATAAAGTCTCACTTCTCTCTCAGAATTTTCTTTCTCCTTGCTTGTATTCATATCCCGTGGTCACAGAATCTCAAGGTTATAATTTCCTTAAAGCCAAACCCTCCGACCAAACCAGTGTACACACTTCCCCCAAAACATGCCTTTTTGCCCTCCCATTGTGGCTCAGCTGATGAAGAATCCACCTGCAATGCGGGAGACCTGGGTTCAATCCCTGGGTTGGGAAGATCCCCTGGAGAAGGGAAAGGCTACCCACTCCAGTATTCTGGCCTGGAGAATTCCATGGACTGTAAAGTCCGTGGTGTCGCAAAGAGTCGGGCATGACTGAGCGACTTTCACTTTCTGTGTTTCTGAAGTGTTTTCACACCCACCCTCCTCCAGGCCCAGCTCCAAACCCACAGTGGCCCCTACCCACCCCACTGCCTGTGGTCATTCTCTTTGGTGGGCTCCTTTGCATATGCTGCATACCATTCTTTACAGTGTCATTGTTTTTGCATTCTATGTTGTGTCCTGTGTCCAATCAGACTATGATACTGAGAATATTAGCTACCTTCTATTGAGCACTTATGCATCAGGCTCTGTGGAAAGTACTTTTTGTTCATTATCTGATTTAGTGCTCAACTAACCCATTGAATAGGTTCTGTTACTATCCTCAGTTGACCAAAGAGAAAGGTAGTGTAACTTACCAAAAGACCCAGAGTCAAGGAGAGGCCCAGCTGAGCTGTGAGCCTGGACAGTGTAACATCGGCAGGCCACACTGCCAGGGAACACGTCCTTACCACTTTGCACCTTCACTGCCTTGCGTGCAACAGATGCTTATTCTTGGCAATGTTACTGATATAATCTTGTGGAATTTTAAGGGTTTGAAGGAACCTTCAAGTTTATCTCACTTTAAAGATGAGGAAGAAACTGATTTTTTTTTTTTTTTTTTTTTGGTCATGCTGTGCAACTTGCGGGATCTCAGTTCCCCAACCAGAGACTGAACCCAGGCCCCCTGCAGTGGAAGCACCAACTCTTAACCACTGGACTAGCAGGAAACTCCCCAGTAAAACTGGTTGACTGCTACAATGTTGATGGGATTTAATTCAACCAAGACCTCAATACAAGAGTACATGAAGCAAGGAATAGAAATAAGCAAAGTGTGGGGTTTTCCGTCACGTAGACTTTCAGACTCTATGCCAGCTGGATCCACCCGGCCAGCCCCTCCAGCACATGGCTGAGAGCTTGCAGTCAGAAACACAAGGGTGTGAATCCTTAGCTCTGCCCCTTATGAGCTGGCGGGCCTGGAGGGAGTGTCTTAACCTCTGAGGAGATAATGAGGGTCTTAACAGCTCCAGCCTCAGATCTATATGGAGAGTTTGCAAGGAGCCAAGGAATGGACATGGAATTTGGAGTCATCCTTGGTTTTGAATCCTGGTCCCGACTCTTAATGTTCTTTCTGGTCAAGTCCCTTCAGTCTGTGAACCCCAACCTCCTCATCGTGAAGGTAGGGGTCACGCTACCCACGGGCTTCCCTGGTAGCTCAGTTGGTAAAGAATCCGCCTGCAATGCAGGAGACCCTGGTTCAATTCCTGGGTGGGGAGATCCCCTGGAGAAGGAATAGGCTACCCACCCCAGTATTCTTGGGCTTCCCTGGTGGCTTAGCTGGTAAAGATCCACCTGCAGTGCGGGAGACCTGGGTTCGATCCCTGGGTTGGGAAGATCCCCTGGAGGAGGGCATGGCAACCCACTCCAGTATTCTTCCCTGGAGAATCCCCACAAACAGAGGAGCCTGGCGGGCTGCAGTCCACGGGGACACAATGAGTTGGACACGACTGAGTGACTAAGCACAGCATAGCAGCACTGCCCACCTGGAAGATGTGTTATGTGGCTCCAAAGAGGTTCTGTTTGTAAAAGCACTGTATCTGCAGGCGTTTGTTAGGGTGTGTTTTTCTCTCTTGTCTTAAGCCATTACACACCTCCCATCCTCAGAATGCATATGTCTATGGAAATATGCCAAGAAAATGACACCAAGTTTTTTTTTTCCCCCCCAGGTGTCCATATTTCTAAAGGACAAAGTTCAGAATTCCAATGGACGCTTTGTGTTGCCAGCGTCTGGGCCCGTTCCCTGGGGAACTGAAGTCCCTGGACTCATCAGGTGAATGAATGCTCAACGGTAATTGTCAGAGCAGTGTTCAGGGTGCCGGGAAACCAATATGTGGGCCGCCACATAGACTGCAGCCCTGCTCGGCCCCTCCCTTTCTCCAGTTAAGCACAGCAGAGAGGAGGTAAGGTTTAATCCCAGCTTGTCACCTAGCAGATACTCCAAGATTTATTTCTTCATCTATTGAATGTTTACTGTGAGGATGAATAAAATAATACTGTAATGCTCTAAAGTGCTACACACCACCCAGTACATAGCATATACTCAGTAAATATTATTATCATTATTATTGTATTACTATCACCCAGCTGGCGTTAGTGGTAAAGAATCCACCTGCCAATGCAGGAGATGCAAGAGACATGGATTCGATCCTGGGTCTGGGTTGGGAAGACCCCCTGGAGTAGGAAATGGCAACCCGCTTCAGTATTCTTGCCTGGAAAATTCGACAGACAAAGGAGCCTGGTGTGCTACAGTCCTTGGGGCCGCAAAGTCAGATGCAACTGAGCGCACGCGCACACACACACACAAACACACATCATTACATCAGCTAGCATCTTTATCTTGAAGCAATGTATACATTCCCTTTGGTCCCATAGTACAAAGAATAATGAAGCCTCTGGGACTGTCCAAGCTTGGAGAGCATGTCATAACATCCTACTTCGTTTCTTTTTTTAATATTTATTTATTTGGCTGCATCAGGTTTTAGTTGTGGCATGTGGGATCATTTGTGGAGACATGGGCTCTCTAGTCTTAGTGCCCAGAGCGTGCAGGCTTAGTAGTTGTAGCGTGTGGGCTTAGTTGCTTTGTGGCATATGGGATCTTAGTTCCCCAACCAAGATTCAAACCCATGCATTGCACGGTGAATTCCTAACCACTAGACCACCAGGGAAGTCCCATCATGTCCTACTTTGTCTTGCAGAACATTCAACAGCAAAGGCGAAGAAGTGAAGAAGACAGAATTTAAGCATGGTGGAACCTATGTTGCTGCCCTCAAAGAAGGGTCTCTTGAGCTCTATGGAGACCGAGTCCTGAAACTGGGAACTAATATGTAAGCAAATTCTTCCTTCCCCAAATGAATTCCAGTGCAGCAGAGGTCCCTTCATTTAAAAAACCGGCCAGACTTCTGCAGTGAAAAACCCCTGCTGACAATTGAAGAAATTTCCCCTTAGAGACACGGCAAGCAGGGCCCTGACATTTCCAAAGGGCACCTTGGAACTTCCACCAGAAGGTAGATTAACAGGTCAAAAAGATAAATAACTTAAAATAGCCATACAAGAGAACTAGCCAAAACCTTTAATGCAGTAGAGACCCAAAAGGCCTTGGCCTTCATGTACCGATCATGTTTTTTCCCAGAAATATACATTACTTTGCAAGAGAAAAATTTCCATACAGCTTCCTAGGTATTTTGTTTTGGGAAGAAGCAAAACTTGAGTGGTTGACACCCACTTAGTTATAGTCTGTATCCCTAGCACCTTTCTGGATGCTTTTTAATACCACAAAGTAAAAGCTATGCACTATATTTACGAGTTAGAGGGAAGTCAGGGTAAAAGGCCTGGACAATGTTTTCATGGTTTTCCGTTGCCACCAGGTATAGCGTGAACCGACCCGTGGAAACCCACATGTCTGCAGCATCAAAGAACTTAGCTTCACAGACGCAGGTGAGCTTCTGCCTCCCGTGTTTATCTTCAGAGCTCATTTCTAGATACAAGAGTCTGGACGGGGAGAAAGGAGGGGTCTCTAGAGTTCAGAGCTGGCCAAGGTCCCCTCCTTGTTTGCAGTCTTCTCCATTCCGCCTTACCAGTACACAGGTTTTTAATTACAGCTTCTCATGGAGACTTCCAGTGATCTGACTAATTAGGTAATTTTAAGCTTGTCTCCACCACCATAATTAAACAGGAACCACACATGAGGACATGTGAAACAGCATTGTGCCAGTGCTATGAGGTCCGTGGCTGCTGAGTTCAGCACTTGTGTGTATCTGATCGTTACAACATCCCCTCTCCCTGCCTCCCTGTGTAATGATGTGAAAGTTGGGTTCAAAATGGGGTTTGGGTTCTCTGAATTCTTTTGTACAAATTTTCACTGAACTAGCTATCAGCTAGCTATAGGCCAAATCATGGACTATTCAGTTATGCTATAAACACTTATGGAACTATATCTATGGGGGTGGGGGGGTGGTTCCCAGGACACAGAGCTGGCTTAGATTTGGTCCCATCCTGAAGGGCCTCGTAACACCCTAGGCTTATAAAGACAGCGAGAGGAACAAATAACTATAACCTGATGGAAGACAGAAGGTGAACTCGCTGAGCATTCTGAGCAAAGAGCTGTGTCAGAACACATATCCTATCCAGGGGGTAGGAAGGAACCCCTAGACAGGGACCAGGAAGGCTTTTCGGAGGAGGTGACATTCAAGTGGGGCTCTGGAATGAGGCAGATACTAAACAGCTCAGAAGGAGAAAAAGCACACAAACCACGATGACAGGAGCAGCAAAGGCACCAGAGGCATGCTCCTCGGGGGAAGCAGGCAGTCAGCATCCCTCTCGGGTAGCTGGATCATAAGGCGATAGTGGCAGTGGCCAGAGACCCGCCCAGACAGGCACAAGGGCGCGAAGCAGGGGAAAAGCCGGGTTAGAGAGAGCCAGCTAGGAGGAGGGTGCAGGCTGCAGTGGGGCCAGGCCATGAGAGAGGGAGCCGCGGGAGAGAAGGGATTCGAGGGTGTGCTCACCGGTCACCACCGGAGGGCAGTGTGGTCTCTCCCGTGGAACGAGTGCCCTTGGACCCGGAGGCTTCTACCCAGGCCACGGGGAAAGGCTGGGGGAACTAGACTGCCTGAAGAGGAAGCAGCATTCTCCTTCGAGGAGGAAGGTAGTTTGAGGACAATGAGGATCCCTGGGGCCTCCCACTCATCTTGAAAGTGTGAGAATCTCTGGCCCATCGCCTTGCTAGAGTCCCTCTGCTTCTGACCTGGGTTATTTCTCTTCTGGTTCTGTTTTCTATGCTTCATGTAGACCCAGTTCTTCCCAGAAATCATGTAGACAGTGACTGTTTGCCTTGTTTTGTAATACCACCCTGGGTCTCTGGGGTATCAGCAGGGAATTGAATCACCTTCATGTGGCTAAAAATCATGAAATTGATTTTGCAGGAGAGCATCGTTCCAAACCCTCTTGCTAAAGAAGAGCTGAATCTCCTGGCCAGGCTGATAGGAGGCATGGGGATTCAGAAACCCAGTGGCCCTGAGCCAGGATTCCGGTTGAATCTCTTCACCACTGATGAAGAGGAGGAGTATGTTTTCAACCTGTTTCTTTAAAGACCTATATAAAATCCCAAGTGTGATGAGAATCAAAAAATGACCATCATAAACCAAATAAGTGGTTCTTATCACTTATAAAGACAGATGTACATAAAGATCACAAATGAAAGATCAGCAAACTCAACAACCTTAGTTAAAGAAGAATCCACTAGTATTAAATAGCCTGACTCTTCTGGATTCGTTTAAAAAGTAGCTCTAATGTTTTATTTAGCAAAGCACAGCTCAAGAGAATTAGAAATCAAGATAATCATATTTAAAAAAAGACTGTTAAGAAACCAGAAGAAGGTTGGAGCATGACATCTTCAGGATGAGCAGTCTCCCCCAGAACCTATAGTGGTAGTAATTCACTGAGACTTACACAGTGATTTACAGTTTCCAGAGAACTTCTGCATTCATTATCTCATGCGACTGTTCTCACAACCAGATATTTGGGGTGAGGGTTGGTTGCCCTCCATTTCTCTCTCCGTTGGAGTGGCAGGCACTGCGGTAAGTACAGGGACCCAAGGATGGAGCATAACACCTGGAGTCCTCAAGTGCTCCCGGCGTTGTAGGAGCATGGACACGTGCACAAGTCCCTCCAGCGCCATGTCACACGTGCTCCAGTGAGGGACACAGGGACTGACTTGGCCCCAGCAGACTGAAGAAGTTGGCAGCTGAGCTGGGTCTCGGAGTTTGCCAAGCAGAGGAAGGGGAAAAGTTACTCTTGGCAGAGTTTAGTATGTGCAAAAGCACAGACACATAGAAGGATTGCCTTCCTGGCGCGTAGGGTGCATTGGTAGGGGAAAGGGTAGAAAGTTGAAGAGAGAAAAAAAAAATAGGTTACCAGATTATCAAGGACCAATTTGCCACACTGGCAGGAAGAAAAATCCTAACCTTTGACCTGTTTCTCGACCCTCTTGTACAGACAAGCAGCGCTCACCAGGCCAGAAGAGTTATCCTACGAAGTTATCAACATCCAAGCTACTCAGGTGCGTGCAGGCGATTATACAAGTCAAATCTCATTCCCCTCCTGTTCTTACAATAACATTGAACTTCAAAGGCCCTCCCTCCTCCTTCCTCTCTAATCAGCACGTAACATAGTCCCTATCCTAACAAACAGGCGAGGAACCGAAGTGCATCACAGGGGTGGGAAAATGAACCACCAGCTGCACAGAGAGGCCGTCATGCCCACACGTTTCTTCATTCCCTCCCTCCTGTCACTCCTCTCACAGGACCAGCAGACGAACCAAGAGCTGGCGCGGATCATGGGGGAGTTTGAGATCACGGACCAGTCAAGGCGGAGCGCCAGCAAGGGGGATGACTTGCTCGCCATGATGGATGAGTTATAGCTATGCTGACCAGGCGCCCCTGCCCCTGCAGAGAAGCTGCTTGACGAGGACCCCGGGGGTGCCCCCCAGGGAACCACACGATGCTGCTAGTTTTCTACTAAGCGAAGCCCTTACCCTCTTGTTCCCCTTTCCGTCCTAATAAACTGTGCGGCTCTCCATCGGGAGCGCTGTCCAGAAGGCAACACACATATCCATATTTTCAGCAAAATATATTATGGCTTTGAAATTGGACCCTTCCCCATTTTCTTCCTGGTTTTATGGCACTCGGAGCATCTGGAGCCCAGAATCAGCAAGACGGCACTCCTGTTGCCATCTTCATGACGAGCTTGGCTCAGGGGGACCTGCCGCTCACAGAGGCCCGTGGATCGTCACAAAATTTCAGAGCTTTCTGGGATGTCTTCTGCCTTGTGAGTCTGACATAAGGGGAAAAGGCAATCGCCTCAAACTGTCGGGGCCCAGTTTATGCAGCCTGGCACACTGGGAGCTGCCACCTCAGACGCAGAGGAAGCAAGGCCGTGACAGAGGATTCCTCACGCAGGCCCCGCACAGAGCCTGTGGGTGTCTGTGGTTCTCCACACGTCTCTCCACCCATATGTGGTGTGGGCTTATCCCATATGGAAATGTGTTCGCTCTTTAGCGTGATACGTCCTCCTTACCCCCAGAGTCTTCCTCTGCCACTTAGCGTTCTTGCCTTCTAAAGGCGCCCAGCGTGAGTTACCATGACAGCCATCTCCTCTGCTTCACCATTAGTGGCCAGGCAGAGCTGTAAGCTGGACGTGCGGGAAGCATGTGGTGTAACACTTTCCCTTCCGTGCACCAGATGAGTTAGTCAATACTTCCCTTGGCAGGATGCCAAGTCTAATTTGGATCCATGAGAAATGTCTCAGGCCAGGGCTGCCCTCATTGCTTCAGGAAGGAGGGTCAGCCCTCCCCCTCTTGTTCATTCTGGACTGAGGAACTGGCAGCTCGAGGTCAGCCGACATCCAGAGGTTAAGGTCCATTCAGTCTCCTGGAAGCAATATCTGGAACGGCAAAGGGTGGGAGAGGAACTGAGCTGAGCTGGTCACTGCCTGAGATTGAGCCGACCAGGACCACTCAGGACACCTGCACCCTAGTAAGAGTGGAGGCAAACATATTTCTGGAAAGCAAGGGTCAGGTTACCCATCCTTTAGCTTACCCAAGGCATAGGCTTTGGATCTGTTGTTGCTGTTATTGTGTTGTGTCTGACTCTTTGAGACCCCATGGATGTAGCCTGCCAGGCTCTTCTGTCCATGAGGATTCTCCAGGCAAGGATACTGGAGTGGGTAGCCATGCCCTCCTCCAGAGGATCTTTCCAACCAAGGGATGGAACCCACATCTCCTGCCTTAGCAGGCGGGTTCTTTACCACCGAGCCACCTGGGAGACCCCAAACTGCTTCTTACAGGCTTACAAAGTGTCTTCAGTTTTAGTCTCTTGTAAGCAGATGACAAGTGCAGGGGAAGGCCTGGGTCTGGCTGCCACCGCACTGTGACCGACCTGAACTTCACCATCTGCTCCCAGCGTGTCCTGGGGCCTTGGAGATGGGCCACGGGTGGCCGAGAGGCAGCCTCCTCCCTCCACCTATCCCAGAGCCATGCCGATGATTTCAAACCTGCCTGTTGTCTCAGTGAATAAACAAGATACAGATCTCTGGTAAGGCAGCCTGCTAATGAGGCAATCTTTGAGTTTCGTGTCTCTAGTCTTACACAGATGTTGAGAAAAACAAGTTTATTTGCATTGTGGCTTAGGGCACCCAGAAAAATCAGGGGAGTTGGGAGGGGGCAAAGGAAAAAGAAGACAAGGATTACCCTGGCAAGAATCTGGACCGAGTACTGACAAGACATCATGGTTCATTTAGCACCAGGCTGTGGGGTGCGAGGGCTTCCCTCGTGGCTGCCATGCGGGAGACCCAGGTTCAATCCTTGGGTTGGGAAGACGCCCTAGAGGAGGGCATGGCAACCTACTCCAGTATTCTTGCCAGGAGAATTCCATGAACAGAGGGACCAGGAGGGCTACAGTCCACAGGGTCGTAGAGTCAGGCATGACTGAGTGACTAACGCTTTCACCTGGGTTCTGAGGGTGTCACACAGCACTGCCCAGTTCGCTCCAAGGGAAGGGGCACCAGGATCCCCATCCCTGCCCCGAATTCGCCATGGCATCTTGGGCAGTTCCCTCAACAAGCCTCAGTTCCTTCCCTCATCTGTAAGAAACAGAAAGAACTAGTTCATTGACTCAAAGCCAGCTTGCCCCAGCTAAGTTGGTGAGTTTACAGATTCCTAGACCCTGCCCCAGGTGGGATCTGACAATTGGAATTTTACCCATGCCTCCCCCCAGCTCCATGCTTTGGGGGTATTTCTGCCCCAGTTCAACCTATGGTCAGGGAACTAGATTCCACATGCTGCAACTAAAGATCTCACATGCCACAACAAAGGCCAAAGACCCTGTGTGCCACAACTGCGACCTGGTGCAGCCAAATATTTTTTAAATTATTTATGTATTTGCAGCATGTGAGATCTAGTTCCCTGACCAGGGCTCAAACCCAGGTCCCCTGCATTGGGATCTCAGAGTCTTAGCCACTGGACCACCAGGGAATCCCCAAATATTTTTAAAATATTGAGAGTAAAAAAAAAAAGAGAAAATAATAAAATATTGAAAGTGGGGCTTCCCTGGCAGTCCAGTGGTTGAGAGTCTACCTTGAAATGCAGGGCACACCAGCTTGGTCCCTGGTCCGGGAAGATCCCACACGCCACGGAGCAACTAAGCCCATGCCCCACAGCTGCTGAGCCCTCAGGGCACAACTACCGAAGTCCGTGTGCTTCAGAGCCGGTACTCCGCAACAAGAGAAGCCACTGCAATAAAGCCTGAGCACCACAGCTAGAGAAAGCCCACGACCAACAAAGAAGACCCAGCATAGCCAAAAACAACTAAATAAAAATTATTTTTAAAATGGAGAGTGAAGGGGCAGGAAGAAAGGGAGGAAATGTATTTAGCCCTCAGTTCAAGGATGAAAGTCATGCCAGGCAAGATTAACTCACTTTTTTCCTTACACCCAGATCCTGGTAGGCAAGAAACACATTTTAGCATCACAACCAGATCCTGGAGATCCTGAGTCTAAACAGGATCAGATCCCCTCATCCCCTTCCAACAGGTGTGTCACTCTGGTTTACATCCATGGAGACAAATTCAAGTCACAGGAAACTGTAGAAAGACAAATGCAAATTACAGGGGGGAAGTATATATATACTTTTTTCTTTTAACCATAATACCTAATTGTTGTTCAGTCGCTCAGTTGTATCTGACTCTTTGCGACCCCATGGACTGCAGCACACCAGGCTTCCCTGTCCTTCACCATCTCCCAGAGCTTGCTCAAACTCATGTCCATTGAGTCAGTGATGCCATCCAACCATCTCATCCTCTGTCGTCCCCTTCTCCTCCTGCCCGCAATCTTTCCCAGCATCAGGGTCTTTTCAAATGAGTCGGCTCTTTGCATTAGGTGGCCAAAGTATTAGAGATTCAGCTTCAGCATCAGTTCTTCTGAATATTTAGGACTGATTTCCTTTAGGATGGACTAGTTTGATATCCTTGCAGTCCAAGGGACTCTCAAGAGTCTTCTCCAACACCTCTGCTCAAAAGCATCAATTCTTCGGCACTCAGCCTTCTTTATGGTCCAACTCTCATGTCCACACAAGACTACTGGAAAAACCATGACTTTGACTAGACAGACCTTTGTCAGCAAAGTAATGTCTCTGCTTTTTAATATGCTGTCTAGGTTTGTCATAGCTTTTCTTCCAAGGAGCAAGTGTCTTTTAATTTCATGACTGCAGTCACCATCTGCAGTGATCTGGGAGCCCAAGAAAATAAGGTCTGTCATTGTTTCCATTGTATTCCCATCTATTTGCCATGAAGTGATGGGACCAGATGCCATGATCTTAGTTTTTTGAATGTTGAGTTTTAAGCCAACTTTTTCACTCTTCTCTTGCACCTTCATCAAGAGGCTCTTTAGTTCCTGTTCGCTTTATGATGTAAGAATGGTGTCATCTGTGTATCTGAGGTTATTGATATTTCTCCCGGCAGTCTTGATTCCAGCTTGTGCTTCATCTAGCCCGGCATTTTGCATGATGTACTCTGCATATAAGTTAAATAAGCAGGGTGACAATATACAGCCTTGATGCACTTCTTTCCCAATTTTGAACCAGTGTGTTGTTACATGTTCAGTTCTAACTGTTGCTTCTTGACCTGCATACAGCTTTCTCAGGAGGCAGATAAGGTGGTCTGCTATTCTCGTCTCTTAATAAAGAATTTTCCACAGTTTGTTGTGATCCACTTCATTAGCATAGTCAATGAAGCAGAAGTAGATGTTTTTCTGGAATTCTCTTGCTTTTTCTATGATCCAATGGATGTTGGTAATTTGATCTCTGGTTCCTCTGCCTTTCCTAAATCCAACTTGAACATCTGGAAGTTCTCGGTTCATGTACTAATACCTAATTATAAAGATCCAAATTAAAATCCAAAAATCAATACACCATTTACCTACCCCTTCCTCCCTTTAGGTGGCGCAAGTGGTGAAGAACACACCTACCAATGCAGGAGACAGACACAGGTTTGATCCCTGGGTCGGGAAGATCCCCTGGAGGAGGAGATGGCAACCTACTCTGGTATTCTCGCCTGGAGAACTGCATGGACAGAGGAGCCTGCGGGCTACAATCCATGGTGTCGCACAGAGTCAGACACGACTGAGGTATCTTAGCACATGCACATGCTTCTTCCCTTAAATCAAGCCTGGAAAACTCCTCTTCCGCTGCCAAATTCCTGGACAGCTGGCAGCGGAGGGAGTGGGAAGAACTGTTTTCAAGGGACTGGGCTGGAGACCCCTCTTCTCAGTTGAATCTTCCCTACCCAACTTCAGGATTCAATGCAAAGTAAATTCTCATATCATAGCCCACCTCTTTTCAAATGAGAATGTCAAGATGCATTCCAAGAGCCAATGGAAATCATTCTGGATTCTTTGGTCACCTTGACACCTCCACCACCACCCCACATACACACATGCTACATCCTTTTTGTTTCTGGCCAGTGGTTCCTCTGCTGATAAAAATAACAGTATCTTCTCTGCTAGTTCCCAAAACCACAGGAAACCCGTTACATTAGGCCTAATGAGGTGTGGCCTTTTTTTTCTCATTATGAAGGTGAAGGACCTGCCAGGGTGTGTCATTAACACTAGTCCCATATTCTGGGAGAAAAATAAGAGGACTATTTAAAAAGTGACTTTTTGAAAATCACAGAGACAGCTGAAATTACAATAAAGGAAGTTGTTTAAATTCCCATCTCTTACAAAATCCTTCAAAAGTCACCGTCTATAAACTTCATAAATTGTTTTCTCTTTATTTTTGGATTACTTGAAATGTAAAATTTTAAAACACACAAAGGATAAAACAAGTATTATAAACAAAGCTTTATAGACCTGGGGGCAGACCCAAGACTCCTAAATCCACGTGCACATTGGCTTCAGATCCCTCCACCCTCCTCTGTAAAATTCCCCAACTTCTTTTTGTTTCTTTTTTTTTTCAAATTGGAGGCTAATTACTTTACAATATTGTGGTGGTTTTTGCCGTACATTAACATGAATCAGCCATGGATTTACATGTGTTCCCCATCCTGAAACCCCCTCCCACCTCCCTCCCCATCCCATCCCTCGGGGTCATCTCAGTGCACCAGCCCTGAGCACCCTGTCTCATGCATCGAACCTGGACTGGCGATCTGTTTCACATATGATAATATACATGTTTCAATGCTGTTCTCTCAAACCATCCCACCCTCGCCTTCTCCTTTTTTTAAGGGGAAGAACAAGGATGCCCTCAGCTCAGGTTTTCTGGATAGCCAGAAGGCCTCCCAGCTTCAGTTACAACTGAGAAGATAATAACCTGCGTGGAATGCCCTCCCTCACCTCTCCCCCCTACCTTAGCACATCATTAACCTTTCTTACCCCCTACCCAGCCCCCTTTCTGCACCTCAGAACTTCACCGAAAGGCGAAAGGCCTCCAAGGAGCGCCTGTGTCCCACACGATCGCACACAGCCTGGCCTCAGCTCCTCCAGGACCTCCTCCACCCACCAGCTCTCCAGCCTTCCCATTGCTTCACCTCGCTCTCTCCCACACCCATAGCTTCTGTCATAACACTGCCCCTTTTCAGTCTCCAGCCCCAGCTTTGCTGGATTCAACTGCCTTCTCTGCTCCCCATTCTCCTGGGCCTGGTTCAAGACCCTTTTCTCCTTTTCTTACTATGTGCTTGTGTTCAAATCCTACTAATTTCTGACCACACTTCCCCTCTCTTCCTCAGTGGCTTCTTTTTTTTTTTTTTCCCTTGGCTATGTTGGGTCTTAGTCATGGCACACAGGATCTTCAGCTTTAGTTGTGACATGCAGGATCTTTTGGCTTTGGTATGTGGGATCTAGTTCCCTGACCAGGGATTGAACCCGGGCCCCCTGCATTGGAAGCAAGGAGTCTTATTGGCCACTGGACCACCAGGGAAGTCCCCCCTCAGTGGCTTCTGATTGAAGATCGCCCTCTGATACAGATGTTGATGTAGCCATTTTTCAAAGTCTGTCCGAATGGCTGGTGCAATTGCTGGAGGATCCTTATTTCACCCCTGGCGTTCCCCCCACCCACCCTGTCATCACACTCTCACCTCAGCTGTCATCTCCTGCCTCCATTTCTCACCCTCACCCTATCCTTTGCTCTCACCGCCCCCATCCCTATGCTGACCACATTTTTATGTGCCCTGCAGTGCTTAGTCTGCATTCTTCTGCAAACTATTTTGCATTCCTTTTTTTCAGAGAGGCCATTACTTTGACCCCGTACTATTACCTCACGAATTTCCATATTCCCCTCTCTGGGCTGCAGGTTCACTTTTCCTGAGACATTCCATCATCTCATGCTTAGTGTCTAACATTGATGTCATTTTTATTTATTCAGGACATTCACTTTACTTTCAAAAGGCATGAGGAATCTGCTTGAATGTAATACAAAATAAGACAGTTCTCCATGGAAAAGAACCAGAAGCAATGAATAGAAGTTACCCAAAACTTCCTAACGATGGCGTAGAACACCTAGCACGGGAGTGAGTTGCTGGTCACTGGAATCTCAAGCAGTGGGGGAGGCTGGAGAGGGGATTTGGACCCTGGGTGGGAAGTTGGAGCAGGTGACCTGGGAATCACCCTAACTCTCAGGATTCTGTATCTTCTGACTGTTAGATACAGAACCACAATGAAATCATGTACAGGGAACAGGGAAATTCAAGGCTCCTGTGAACGTGAAGTCGCTCAGTTGTGTCCGACTCTTTGGGACCCCATGGACTGCAGCCTACCAGGTTCCTTTGTCCATGGGATTTTCCAGCAAGAATACTAGAGTGGGTTGCCATTTCCTTCTCCAGGAGATCTTCCCAGCCCAGGGATTGAACCTGGGTCTCCCACATTGTAGGCAGACACTTTACCATCTGAGCCACCAGGAAAGTTCTCAAGGATCCTGAAATGAACTCAACTCAAGTGGGCCCTAGTCTGGGTTTGAGACTGCAAAAAAAAAAAATGGAACTAATTCTCCACTGAGGTGGAGAAGGAATTTACTGAAGGGGCTTCAGGCAACTGACAGTTGTCAGGATGAGTGAAGGACCATGCAAAATGGCCAGGAACCAGAGACAGGGAGGCGGCATGGGAGAGCACGCCAGCAGCAGCAGCACCCGCAGGGATGAGGCACTGGATGATGCAGACACCAAGATGAAGCCTCAACAGTTACTGCTGGTCTGTGTCCCTTGCTCCAGATTTGGAATCTGATAATGCCTGAGTTTAGGTCACCAGCCTGTGCCATAGCTGACAAGGATCAGAGACGATGTCTGCCCTTTAAACCATCTGGAGTGGGAACAGAAACTCACCTCTCACTGAAATTCACAGAATGGCAGATCTCCCCAAAGGTGGGAAAAGGAGTTCAGTGGGCTGTGTAGCCAAAAAATGAGATGCCCTCTACAGGTGTGAACCCCCTCCCAACCCTACCACTCTTATTCCTATCAATGGGCCATCAGTGTTAAAATGTAAATCATTGATTCCCCCTCCTGCAAACCAAACTCCAGGTTTAATCAGCACCCCCCGCCAAGGATTCTGATTCACTCTCTTCAGGGGCTTTAACCTTGTTTCCATCCCACTGCCACCAGTTCATTCAGATCCCATCATCTCACCACATTCATAAAACCATTGTTCCTCCTGAAACTGCTGTTTGTAGGGTGAAGCATCTCAGCCTCCTAGGACCTTTTCCCTGTCTCAACACCCAAGAGATGAGTAGGAGAGGTGAGATTTACATAAATAGCTATGGTGAATCTGCATGCACCAAGAAAACACGTATCAAGCAGTATGCTATCAGCCTCACTCCCAATTGGTATTATCGAAGAAGACTTCAGAAAGGTACAGCCAGCCTTTGAAGGAGGGATTGGACTTAACATCTATAGATAAACAAGAGAGGATCCCAGGCAGACGAGCACAATAGCAAAGGCAGAGACAAGAGTGCAGGGCTTGCCTGGGAGTCGCTGAGTCTGACTTTAGGAGGGCATCGGGTCTCAACATCAGTGTGCACTGTTAGATGTGCAGATTCCTGGGCTCTACTCCTGATTCTGTAGGTGTGAGGTTTAACAAGCATTCCAGATAACATTAAGGCAACTGGTTCCCTGGGACTTCCCTGGTGGTCCAGTGGCTAAGACTCTGCGCTCCCAATACAGGGGGCCTGGGTTCCATCTCTGGTCAGGAACTAGATCCCATATGCCACAACTAAGACCTGTAAAATAAATAATTTTTTTTTTTTAATGAAAGGAGATAAGAGGTTCCCTTATGTACATGGAGATCATTAGTAACCTTTTCAAGAGAAGTTAACGTGAGTAAAACTAAAAATACTCTTGAGCAGAAGCCAGATTACAGTGAGCTGAGTAAGTAGGTGAAAGCCCTCAGGATAGAGCGGCTGTTCTCAAATTTTCAGTCTCAAAACCCTTTTGTACTCTTAAAAAATTACTGAAAACTAAAGAATTTGTTTATGTGGGATATATATATATATATATAGTAATCACATATATATGAAATTGTGATAAGATTTTAAAATTAATTTCCTTTCAAATGACAATAACAGGCCCATTATCATATTTCTATTTTAAAATAACTATATATTTTTTTTAAATTTGGTGAGAAGAGTGACACTGTTTTATATTTTTGCAAATCTGTTTAATGTCTGTCCTACTAGAAGACAGATTCTCATATCTGCTTCTGCGTTCGGCCCATTGTGCTATGTCGTTCTGGCTGAAGTACAAGAAGAGATGGAGAACGAAACGGCAATGCACTCCAGTATTCTTGCCTGAGAAGTCCCATGGACAGAGGAGCCTGGCGGGCTACAGCCTATGGGGTTGCAAGAGTCGGAAACGACTTAGCAACTAAACCACCACCACCACCACAAGAAGAAAATCCAGTCTCACGTAGAAATGGGGTTGGAAAAAGAACTCCCAATTGGAGAATCACTGATAACAGAGGCCTCTCCTGAGAGGTTCAACTGTGGAAGGTAGGAAAACAGAGTAGCTGCCAGGGAGGAGAAAGACGTTTTCTATCTTTAGGATAAGAAGAGACCAGCTGTGATGAAGGATAAAAAAGGGGTGGTTTCTGAGAGACGCTGAAACCAGTAAACGAGAGGCTAGAGGAATGACCTAACCCTAACTCATGGGGCTTCTCCAGTGTGCCAGCTGCTGCCACACCTTAACGGAGGTCGCGCAAACCTTGAAGGGGCGTGGCTCAGACGGCTCCCCCACCGGCTGCAGCCTGCCACTCTCCTCTGTCCGTGGGATTCTCCAGGCAAGAATACTAGAGTGAGTTGCCAGAAGGGGAATCTTCCCAACCCGGGGTTCGAACCCGGATCTCCTCCATTGCAGGATGGACTCTTTACCGACTGAGCCGCCAGGGAACCTATTATATCATTCCCTGAATGAAAGAATGACTCCAAAGGAGAAGAGAATCCAGTGACGTAGGCGGAGCAGCAGGAGGGCGAGTCTCGAGCCCGCGAGGCATTCTGGGGATTGTAGTTCCGGGCTCGCCGTGGGGAACGCCAGCTCTGCGCTCGGCCGCGCTCTCGGTGCTCCGGAAGGACCAAGCGGCCCCGCGGTTGCCATGGCGTCTTAATCCGGCAGCGAGAGGGAGGCCGCCCGGCTAGGCGCCCGCTAGTTTCGGCGGCGACGCGCAGCGGGACAGCGGAAGGAACCCGCGCGGCGGTCCTGGGGAGCCAGGGGCGGAGCGCGAGCGAGCCTGGAACCACGGAGGCGGCGGGAGCGGGGCCAGCGTCTTCCTTCCGGTTGCCGAGTTTAGCACCTCTTCCCAAGCCCACTCCCACGCTCTGTGAGTAAAGGGTCGTCACCATCCCCACTCTAGGGGCGGTCTAACAGGCTTGAAGAAGCCAAGTGGCTTTCTGGAGGTCGACCCTCCTAGGAAGTGAGCGAGCCCGGTCGTCGGGCCCAGACCTGCCTCTTTGCAGTCAGTGTGCTCCCCGAAACCTAGTTTGAGCGGATACGCCTGGTGAAACCTGGGTGGGGTCGTTAAGAGTCTTCCGGCCCAACTCTTAGCACCTTGTCAGTGGAGTGGGTAGCTAGCTTGCCACACTTCATGCCACCCTGCACAGCCCTGTCGGGATCCTGAGTGAAGTCTTTTTTTTTTTTTTCCATTTATTTTTATTAGTTGGAGGCTAATTACTTTACAATATTGTAGTGGTTTTTGCCATACATTGACATGAATCAGCTATGGATTTACATGTGTTCCCCTTCCCGATCCCCTCTCCCGCCTCCCTCCCATCCCTCTGAGTCTTCCCAGTGCACCAGCCCTGAGCACTTGTCTCATGCATCCAACCTGGGCTGGTGATCTGTTTCATCCTTGATAGTATACTTGTTTCAATGCTATTCTCTCAGAACATCCCACCCTTGCCTTCTCCCACAGAGTCTAAAAGTCTGTTCTGTACATCTGTGTCTCTTTTTCTGTTTTGCATATAGGGTTATGTTACCATCTTTTTAAATTCCATATATATGGGTTGGAATACTGTATTGGTCTTTATCTTTCTGGCTTACTTCACTGAGTGAAGTCTTAAGGAAAGAAATTCAAACACCTGGCACTCAAGGTCTGAAATTGGGGGATGGATAAGACAAAGTTACATTAATACAGCATCCAGGCGTGTCGAAAGCAAAGGAAGATACACTCAGTGTGGTGAGAACCTGTTAACCTCACCTGTTGGTTTAACAGACGTGGAAATAGGTTCAGAGACATTAAGTAACTGGCCTAGGTCTACAGAGTGTGGGTGGAGTGGGGATTCCAACCTCCGTTCCTCTACCTTCAATACCTATGTGCCGTATATGCTACCATTTCCTTTTGTTACAGTTGTCTAAGTTCCTGGTTACAGGGCAGCAGCATCGTGTGGACCAGTCGTTCTCAGCGGGCCCTAGACCAGCAATATCAGCATCGGCTGAGAATATGTTAGAAATGCACATTTTTGGGCCCCACCTCAAACAGACTGAGTTAGAAGGGAGGGGGGGAATCCTTTAACCCCTCCTGCAGGTGATTCTGATGCACACTAATGTCTAAGAACTGGTGAAGCGATTCATCTAGGGCTCATGTTAAAATGCAGATTCTTTGAGTAGATCTGGCAAAAGCCTGGAGATTCTGCATTCCGAAACAAGCACCTGGGTGATGCTGAAACTGCTGGTCCACAGACCATACTTTGAGCAGCAAGGGTATAAACTACACTTTAGAGGAGTGGTTCTCAAGCTCCTTGTCTATGCGTTTAGATGCACATTAGAATCACCTGGGGAGCTTTTACAAAATAGGGTACCTGGGCCCCACCCCTGGCCAAATGAATCAGATCCTCCGGGGTGTGGTGACCAGAAACTCACTGGGTGATTCTCACAATGAGGGTTCAGAACTCTGGGTGTGGGAATTGGAGCTGGGCAGCCATGGATTTGAATCCCAGCACCTTGGGCCAGTTACTTAACCTCTCCTGGCCTGATTTTCCTTGTTTATAAAGTGAGTGTAAGTGATGCTTGATTTGCAAGGTGTTGTGAAGATTCTGTAAGGTGTGTCCATGGAAGCACCTAAGGGTGTTCCATTGACATAAAAATTGGTGGGCAGACCTGGGGAAGTCTGGGCTGGGGATTTTGTGCTAAAAGCTGACATCGGTAAGTGAGCACCCACACTCCCTAGCCTGCTTCAGCTCCCCTGTGTGTGCCCCTCCCAGAGCGAGCAGCCCACGGCGTGGAAGAATGGAGGTGAGCCACTCGGTGAAGGAGCGGACCATCTCTGAGAACAGCCTGATCATCCTGCTGCAGGGCCTCCAGGGCCAGGTCACCACCGTGGACCTGCGAGATGAGAGCGTGGCCCACGGACGCATAGACAACGTCGATGCTTTCATGAACATCCGCCTGGCCCAGGTCACCTACACAGACCGTTGGGGGCATCAGGTGGAGCTGGACGACCTCTTTGTGACAGGCCGGAACGTCCGTTACGTCCACATCCCCGACAATGTGAACATCACCGCAACCATTGAGCAGCAGCTGCAGATCATCCATCGGGTGCGTTACTTTGGCAGCAAGGGGCAAGGCCGGCAGGAATTTCCCTCCAAAAACTCTTGAGTGAGCCTGTCCCGGTCCCCACTCAGGTTCCTCCAGATTTCTTCTGAGCCAAAGCCTGCTCTCCCTGCCCACCCAGAACCTGGGAGAGGAGCAGGGCCAGCCCAGAAGCTGGTGTCTGATGGACATCACCTGTCACAGCTGCCTTTCTCAGGGTCTCACCTCTCAGACTCACCCGGGGACCCGGAATTTTAGTTATCTGACTGTGGCCTTGGGGTAGATGACAGTCCCCCCTTTGGATCATTATTTATCTGAATCTCTAATTTACTGATTTAGGGACTGTGTCAGATAGTTTTCAACCCTCTTGCATTGAGGATTATTAAATACGCTGGGCCTGAGGGGCCCCATTTCTCTTGTAATTGTGTTTGTTTTCTCATGAAACAAAAGGAGGATGCAGACAAGTCTCTGCCTCCTGCTTTCTGCTCTGTGCCGGGCTCCCTGTTGGTCTTGTGTCATAGGGTGCTGGGTTGCAAGCGTGGCTGCACTTTGGAGTCACCTGGCCCACCCTCATCTACTTGGCTTTAATTGGTATGAGGTGTGGCCTAAGCAGTGGGATTTTTTTCTTTTTTTTAAGTTTCCCAGGTGATACTAAATATGCAGCAGAGTCTGAGGATGTGTATGAGAGGCTTTCAGTCTGGTCGGGGAAAGCGACTCTTCTGTTCAGATTTCCCGTTGGAGAGCTTGTTCATCTCAGTGCTCTTTCCTGGGGGGAAGCCTGGAGTAATCCCGGACCCTCCCCTCAAGTGTAGGAGCTCATCCAGCAGCGGGAAATCAGGCTCTGATTCTGATGTGAGGCCCTTGGGGAAGAAGAGGGTCTCAGGATGAGAACCCCAGCCTTTGTTGTAACTGCCTCCCCGAGCCTTAGCTGCCCTGCCACAGGCCAACTACCATCTCAGTGAAAGCGACTCTGTCCCGTGGAACCAGAGAGTTTGCCTTCATCAAACAGACCTCCACAGAGCAGCTGCCATGTGTCAGGCCTCCTGCTGAGCACACGTTGTCCAACAAGCTCTGGTCCCTTCTGGAGAGGGATCTAGAATCTAGGGCTGGAGGTAGACATTTCCTGAGGGAGACTGCAGAGCGGTGTTCATTTGGGCACAGGCAGCCCACAGTCATTGCATTTACATTCTAATCCAGTCTGTTTAAGTGTTGTCCCTGGACCATCTCAGCAGAACCAGCTGGAATGTCTAGAAGAACCACCTTCCTGGATCCCCAGATTGAAAACAGAATCTGGAACCTGAAGATTTGCTTTATTAACACCCACCCACCCATCTACCATGAGTCCTTTGCCTGTTGTATTTCTTCTATTGCCCAGAGGCCACAGGGGAGAACAGTGGACCCGAGCAGGGAGAAAACCACGGCTCTGAGTTGCCAGGCCTCTCTGATAGCTAGAGTTAAGGAGAGCAACACGAGAAGACCACGGGTAAGAGAAACCAGCGGGCAGGTGCAGAAGGGAGTCGTCACCGTGGAAATGTCTGTTCTCACAGCCAGTGGGGAGACAGCACCTCCGCCAGTGTGATGAGCTGGCGGGGAGTCTCCCCACATGGCCGCTGTCACAGACGTTTCCCACGTGTCTGCAGATGCCGCCACACTTGAAGAGGGCCCGGGCTGGGAGTTCAGCCTAAAGGTGGAGGAGAGGTAGGCCTGGCTCTGCCTTCAAATGGTGTGCAGGGGTGGGGTGGGGGCATCAGAAGGGAGGAAGGGCAGCTTCTGCATCCTCCAAAGAGCAAGGGAAAGCCTAGCATGGATAGCTGAGAAGAAGGGCTCTGAACCCATTCCATAAGTTCTGTAAGCATTGTGCACAGACCCCAGTGGGCCTCTGTGCTTCCAAAGACAGGTGGGAGGCAGGGTACCAAGACCTTCTGAGATACACTAATGCCAAGGCCCTGGGGTAGAGCACAGCTGTGTGTTCAAGCCCCAAGGTTATGGGTCTTGGCATCTGGTCCTGGACTGCTGGGAAATTGACCAGGGTCCAGGTAGGGGTGAGGGAAGCTCAGTGCCCAGCAAGCTATGGCAAGCCACGGGTTATTCATTCCACAAGTGATTTGAGTCACAGTGCCAGCTACTGAGGGAACAACAAGAGAGACAGGGGTCCTGCTCTCAGGGAGCTGACACTCTGGAAGGGGAGATGAACAAAGAAAACTAAACAGACAGGAAGGAAATAAACAGGGCACATGGAGAGAAAATAGGTGGTTTTATTTCCAAAAGTGTAGTCTGAAGAAGTTAAATTTAAACTGAGAAGGCGCCTACCATTTAAAGAGCCAAGGGAAGGCACAGGAAATCGCCAGTGCAAAGGTCCTGAGGTGGGAAAGCTTGAGGGTTGGGGGCAATAACCAAATACCACTGTGACTGTTGGTGGAGGAGAAGGAGGCAGGTGAGACAGGAGAAATGGGAAAGAGGTGAGGCAAATGATACAGGGCCTTGTGGGTCAGGAGTATAGCTGGTTTCAATCTCAAGTGTCTAAGAAATATAACTTGAATTTTCTCTAACTCAACCTAATTTATATTTTGCTTTACTCAGCCAGAGTGGCAGAAACTTAGTTGTAGTCAACTCAGCAGAGTTTCCCATCACTTTCTTTGAAATCGGTTGAATTCTAGGGCACTTCCTTTCAAGATGCCAAAGCGTGGGAAGGGCAGTCCCACTAGCATCCCCGAGATGTCCTGGTTTTGTCCTGGTCTTCTGTCTTCAGCCCACTCAGGATGTGGCCAAGGCGCTCCTTCCTCACCTCCCGTCCGATTGTAACCCATCCCTGTCTTGGTGTTCAGACTCTCACTCTTGCCAGTCAGGCCCAGCAAGTTCCTAGGGTCTTGGGTGAGTTGGGCTCCATTTGCCCCAGTGCGACGCACAGGGTTCTATTACTTCTTGGCACTCCACCAGGAAAAGAAGTACACGTCTTCCTGCTTCCCGGGCTCTGAGACCCAGCGGATGCCCTCTAGCTCAGAGGCTGAGCTGCTCTATTCTCAGGGACCACCCCCTCAAGTCTCAGTCTCCCAGATCCCCCTCCTTACAGTTTTCTAAATTTAGATCCGCACAGATATTCTTTCCATCCCTCCCTGAAGGCAAGCAAGGCTTTTAGAATTCAGAAGCTAAAAATGAACTCTGCATTCTGGTGTGTCATTTGTTTCCTGGTGTAATGAATGCATAGTAACCTAACTGCATACAGGAAGGGCCAAGGGACACCAAGGAAGAGAGGAAAAATGTATTTCAAAATGTCATTGTCCCATTGAGGTTTGGGTTTTGTGGTCATCGCTGCAGCCTTTGTTCAAGCCTGCACATGACTGAGCACTCAGGAATTCTGAGTGAAAGGGCATATCCAGGCCACGCAGAGAAGAGGACAGGAGGCCCACTCACCTGGGGAAGGGAACTACCAGGGCTCTAAGGAGAACTGGGTGGTCTGTGGCTTGACATTCAGTTCCCTAGGGTGGTGCGGCATCTCCAGCTCTCAACTGGATGATACCCACAGAAGAACATCCAGTTCAGTGAGTTCCAGTCTGGAATGCCCAGCTGAAGGGTCCCTGAGGGCAGCAGGAGTCCCTTGAGCTCTTATCAGTGTTCTAGAAGGATCAGAGGAACAGGCACATAGTATGTGAACGTTAACCAAGCTGACTTGGTCTCTGCTTTGGGCTGGAATTACACCAACAGCATGATGGGCCACTGGCTTCTTCTTCCTGATCACAAGCTCTTATAACTGTAGTATGAAGCTATAATGAATGAAAAGGAAGAAATGACTTGATGGCAGGTTGTACAAAATCTTACCAGATATGAGGCTCATGTAGATGGAAAATACTAAAAGAGGCTTTCAAGGTGGCAATATTGGGAACCCCTGATCCAGTCCAATTCTGTCATTTTTCAGTTGAGGAAGCCGAGATCCTCTTTCTTTAGGGGGAAGGTGGAAGGGTCTCCCTCTGTCCCATAATTAAGATAATGGCAGAATGCCAAGATGGTCACCACAAGTAACTACTGCTTATTGAATCTCACTGTGCCCCAGGCCCTGTGCCAGGGGCTCCGCTTGCTCCAGGAGGGCAGAGCTGTGGCCTCTTTGGTCCCACACTGGTCTCCAGCATCCAACTCAATGCTCTGCACACAGCCAGCACTCCATAAACCTTTGTGAAATGAAAGAATCATCTCATTTCATCATTACAACAACTCTAGAGGTTTGTTTTAGTAGCCCCATTTTAGAGAGAAGCAAACAAGCCCAGAGAGGTTACTTGACTTGCTCAAGGTCACAGAGCCAGTGAACATCAGGGTGGGGATTTAAACTCAGGTCTGTATGCCTGAAACTCCATGATCTTTACTATTACACTGCACTGTTCTGCCTCCCAGCATTCCTGACACTGGTAACCAGGTAAGATAAGCGATGCCTTGATGATTCAGTGGGTAAAAGAATCAGCCTGCAATGCAGGATACACAGGAGGTTCAGGTTTGATCCCTGGGTCAGGAAGATCCCTTGTGCCTGGAAAAGTCATGGATGGAGGAACCTGGCAGGGTACAGTTCAGACAGTCGCAAAGTCGGACACAGTGGAGTAACCAGGCATGCTGCTCACAGTGATGGTACCCAACCACCAGGTACGGGCCTAGCACTCAGAACTTGCATACCTAGGTTCTAGGAGCTTGGCCACAGAGAACCCAGACGTCAGCCAGTAGGAAAGGTTTGCTGGGTTCCTGAAGCCTGAGGAAGCTCCCCAGGGTTGAAGGTCTCCTCCTCTCCTATAATAGGCAGATCTGCCTGTACATCATCAAGCAACCGTCTCATGCTGTTGTGACAGGTGTCACTTTGTTATGGCAGCGTCGTCTGCCAATATGCCCAGAGTTGGAGAGCCAGCAGGAGAGTACGTCACTCTGTGTGTGTGTGTGTGTGTGTGTGTGTGTGTGTGTGTGTGTGGTGCAGTGGTGTCCTCATGTTGGTATCCTGATGACAGTTTTTCATTTCCTCTGGCTGGCACCTTTCCTTTCTATTCATTACCTCTCCTACTCCCCGCTTTCTCTTCCTTCTCCTCCCCTTCGTTAAAATCCTATATTTTGAATCAGCTGAGAGCCTCCTGGGACTGGGGATGGCGGTGTCAGCTCTAAGTGATTCATCTAGCTGATAATAAGAGCTCTGGAAAACCCAACATTCATTCCTGTCAGAGCTTCCGGAATCTCTAGGCTTTTCCCTTTGTCAGAGAGAAGAGCTTGGGGGGCCGGGACCAGCGTTTTTGTGCCTACTTTCAGCCCTCCACTGTACTGAAGCTCGCTGAGGAGTATGAGCACTCCTAATTCACTAGGTCCCATGAGAAGCTGTTGCCACACTCACTGGATCCTCACAGTGAGCCCACAAAGTGTTATTCCTATGTTGACAGATGGGGATGATTAGGGAACTTGCACAGTCACTGAACTTGTAAGAGACACAGCGAGGACTCAAATCCAACCTTTTTGGAATCTGCCAGACTTGGTTCAAATCAGCTCTGCCATTATTAGCTGTGTGTCTTTGGTTACTTTCCCTCTCAGAGTTCTAGCTGCTTCATCTGTGAACAGACTCCTTAACGCTGATGTCTCTAAAGTGCCTGACACAGTGTCTGACATGATACTGCTGTTTCGGTTACTACTGTTACTCAGCCCTTTCAGCTCAGTGTGCGCTAGGCGTTTAGAGACAAAGACAAGGACACAGGAGGCAGCCAGACTCACATCAGCTCTCACGTCCTGGCAGTCACTGCCTGTGTGGAGATGACAAATGCGTGATACACGTAAGTGCTTGGCCACACACCCTAGGAAAATCCGGAGCCGTGCACACAGGCTTCGACACGTGTGCCCACATGGATACAGAATAACACAGCTGGAAAGAGACTCAGGAGTTAGTCATATACAGCTAGCATCCTGGCTCACACCTCGGAGACAAAGGAGTGGGTCCCTGATCGCGGGTACTGCCACCACAGCGCCCTTCTAGCTGCTTCTGCATGCCAGCGGAGGGAAGCCAGGCTCTCGGAGGGCCCCAGTGAGTCATCAGCCTGATGCAATCCCTTTAAAGGGCTCATCTGCTGGTGCAAGAAGCTGATTCATGGAGGGCGTGGTTGCTGGAGAAGGAGGAGAAAGGGACCGAAACTGCAGCAGGAGGGGCTGAGGTTAGGTGGCTGGAATAGCTAACAGGAACTCTTCACTGTTAACCTGCCTGGTCGAGACTCTAGGGATCTTCAGATTGAAGCGGGATTTCTACAAAAGCGAGGGGCCCAGAGGGAAATGAAATGTGAGGGCTACGGCAGGCATTCCTGTCATTGATGAGCCCCACAGCAGCGCTCGCCGCACAAAGCTCCAGGAACCGAGAAATGGGGGTCAAGAAAGAGCCACTTTTCTGACAAAGATACTACAACCGGCCGATCTTTCAACTGCTGGAGAAGTCTCCAGACCCGGGAGGGCGAGTGTAGGGCACGCGAGGCTCAGTGGAGTAGCGGCGGGGGCGGTGCCTCCCGCCCAGCCTCACCGCAGACTTAGATAAGCGGTAAGTACCGCCCCTTAGAGTCTCGGTCTCCAACCGTTTCCCAGATTCAGCCTGAGCCCCACCCTGAACCAATCGTCTATCGGATTCTGGTCGCTTGCCTGAAGGCTTCCGCCCTTCGTCAAGATGGCGCCCAACCCCTGAGCCGTGGGCTGTAGATACGGGCAAGGGGCGGGGCTGCGGCCGGTCCGGGAGGAGGGGGCGGTGCGTCACTTCCGTTGTCAGGTGGCGGCGCTGCAGCCATGGAGGGAGGCGGCGGCGGCGGCGGCGGCGGCTCGGGAGGCTGCGCCGGGAGGCGGCGGTGAGCGGCTCCCACGCCCCTTGCCCGGCCCCGGTCCCCCGGGACGGAGCGCCGAGCAGCCCCGGCTCCGGGCCACGGACTATGGGCGAGCAGCGCTGAGCACCGGGGGAAGGTGAGGGCAGGGGTCCCGGAGCGGGGAGCCGGGAGCCGGGCCGGGGATGCGGGTTGGCGGGGGCGGGCCTCAGCGGCCGTGGCAAGGGGACCAGGGTGACAGCCTGCCGCTGTCCGGCTCGACAGAAATGACAACAGCGAACCCGCCGTCCTCGGCTGGGGTCTGCTCTTCCCAGGGGGCGGGGGAGGAGGCGGGGGCTCCTGCGCGCCGGGCACCGGGTGGCCACGGGGTGTCTCGGTCCCGCCGCAGCCCTGGGGGACGGCACAGCTCAGCCCGGCCTGGAGTCACTTGGTCAGTCAGTGAAGGCTTAGGTTTTTCCCAAGAAGCACCCTCTGCCTCTCAATACTGCCTGATCCCGAGAGTGACTTGAGAGTTGGAACGAGTCCCCGGAGAGCTTCTTCTCCAGCCCGGGCTTTCTCCACGAGCCCTCACGGGCACCATCTCTGCTGGAGAATTTCGAGTCCCGGGCGGCGTTCAGGTGCGGGTCCGAGCTACCTGCTTGTCGGTGCTGTGTTTGACCGGCCTTTTCCGAGGAGAGAGGCTGCTGCTGTGGTCACTGTTTCACCTGCCATGCCCCAACAGGCCCGCCCGTTCCCACGGCGCATGGCCCCACCTTCCAGTCAGTAGGTAGGGGCATCGGGATTCCCTCCAGACGTCGAGTACCCTGCCTGCCACCCCCACTCCCTAGATTTGATGCCCGTTTGTTGGCGGAAGGAAGAGACGACAGCCGCCTTCGTTGGCAAGGTAGACTTTGCTCAGTATTAAGTCACAGGAGGAAACCGGTTGGCTTTGCTTGGTTTTGAGAGCAATGAAGAAGAGGGTAGTCACTCTGGGCTGGGCACTTTCTCTCTTCGCTCAGCTTTGCATGAGATAAGGAAGAGAAGGATATGCAGTTGTAAGGCCAAAAGAACCCTTGTTTGTAAACAGCGCTTGTGAGCTGGGCCAGTGCTCCTTGATGGTTCTGCTGTGCCAGCTGTTTGTCCCTTAAACCTAAGACATTGTGGAGATGGCCCTTGTTCATGCATTCATTCATTCATTCCCCACATAATAGCACGACAGCAGCAGTGTCCTTGCCTGGAGAGGCAAGTACCCTGTATTACAGATTAAGAGTTGCTTTGGAGCCAGACCTCCTGAGTTCACTTTCTAGCTCTGCAGCTTTGTAGCTGTGTGGCCTTGGGCAGATTGTTTAACCTCCCTGCGCCTCAGTGTTCTCAGTTATAGAACAGGACTGGTAACACAGAGTTACTGTGAAGATTTTAAAAGTTAACACATGCAAAACACATAGAACCATGTCTTCCACATAATGAGTTCAGTAAATGTTAGCTCATCTTATTTCAAGAAGCTCATGGTCTGGTTAAGGGAGAAAGTGACAGTGTTAGTCGCTCAGTTGTATCCAACTCTTTGCGACCCCATGGACTGTAGCCCACCAGGCTCCTCTGTCCATGGAATTCTCCAGGCAAGAATACTGGGGTGGGTTGTCATGCCCTCCTCCAGGGGATCTTCCTGACCCAGGGACCAAACCCTAGTCTCCTGCATTGCAGGATTCTTGACTAACTGAGCCACCAGGGAGACTGACCTGTAAACAAATCATTGAAACATTGTCTAAAAAAAAATTAGTATCAGCAAGAACAGAGGGCTGTGGGAGTCCAGCAAAAGAAGCTTCTAGCTCAGCCTGAGTTGGGGGGTGGGGGTAGGTTTTGGGAAGGCTTGGAAGAAGTGATGATGCTGGGACTGTATCTGGAAGGATGAGAAGGCTCAGCCAGGTAAGAACAAAGGGGCAAGGTACTCCACTTCGACATCTAAACTCAAAATTTATCCCAGAAACCTCAGATTGTTCAGTAGGTGGTATGAAAGTCAACCTAGTGCCAGGTGAAGCAGTACAGGTTGACAGAGGAATGCCACATTAACAGTTTGGAAGTTTGTACCAAGGGTAGTAGGGAGCGAGGGAAAAGGATTGAAGCAGAGGAGTGTCGTGATTGGACTTGTGTTTTAGAATGCTCTCTCTGGAGCCTCAGCAGGAGAGAAGGGAGAGGAGAGGAGAAGCTTAAAACACTGGAGGCCTCTTCAGAGGTTACCACAGGGCAGGCCTCCGAGAGAAGAGAGATGGGGTGGGGTGGGGGATCTTTGCTGAGACGGCACGGCAACCAGTGGCAGGTGACAGGCTCCCTGTGTTGTCCTGGGCTGCTCTGCTGGGCCCAGAAGTGCCTGGCACATCTGCTTCTCTCTTCCTGAGACTGCAGGTCTCTCAAGCAGCCAGGCTGGTGAGGCTGTCCTCCAGAAGGTCATTTGTAAGGTCAGTTGCTCCCTTGTGCCTTTAATTTGACCTTTTGGGGAGGCAGCAGACTGGAGTGGTTAAGAGCCTATTTGGCTCCACTCTCAGACAGAATCTCAGTTCCAATCCCAGCCCCTGCCGGTCAGTAGAGGTTACTTACTCTTTGCGTGCCCAGCTTTCTCATCTGTAAAGTGGGGGCAGTAAGAGCCCCTCCCTAGGAGGGCAGTTATGAGGATTTGGTAAGGTGTTGCAAGCTGGACATTCAGTGCACAGTGCGTGAGAAATGCTTGGTAAACGTTACAGGCTGCAGGAAAGAACGCCTGAGAATTAGTCAAAGCAGCTAGTGGCGACTCAGCTGTGTCCCAGTGAGCTGTCAGAAGTGTCCTGAGGGATCACAAGATCACAGAATTTTATTGTATTCTCTCCAAAAAAGAAATCTGTGGGGAGTTTACCCAGCCGGTATGGGAGCCCTGCAGATGATTCAGCTCAGCTCTTTAAAAGAACCATTTTTAAAAAATAGAAGTAGGACTGCTGAGAAAAAAAAAAAAGATCATATTTTAAAGGATACTAGGAGAACTTCGCTGGTGGTCCAGTGGCTTAGACTTCACGCTTCCAATGCAGGGGGCCCGGGTTCAATCCCAGGTTAGAGAAGCAGATCTCACATGCTGCTACTAAAGACCTGGTGCAGCCTAACAACTAAGTAAATACATATCTTTTAAAAATAAAGTAGCCTGGGAGAAAACATATTTAGAGTTTCTTCCATATGTGTCCCTATTAGTTACCCTAGTTTGGTATCTGAATTAGCACCATCAGGAAGCACACATTGATATGTGCGTTGGCCCCAAATCCAGAACCCCAGTTCCACACACATGAGCTCCCATGTGCAGCTGGGGAATTGCTGGGTACCCAGGTTCAGAAGGAGATTGGAGAGGCAGGCCCCGCCCTAGAGGACCTGGTGGTCTAACAGGGCCTGGCAGGCTCCTAACCAATCAACACTTGCAAATAGTTGGGGGCGTGTCTCATAGGAGTCTGTGCAGCAGGAAGAGGGAATGAGGGGAAGGGGTGTTTTTCCCAGGGCATGGGGAGGCAACTGGGGAGAATTTTGGAGAGGCCTTAAAGCTTGAACTGGATCTTGATGAAAACTAAATATTGACGGGGAATAGAATGTTCATGAAGCACTCCAGACAGGGGAGCAGCAAGGCACAAGCGTGGATGCAGGCTGGTGTGTGTGTGCGTGCTGTAGGAACCACATGAGGTTCCAGCACAGGGTCTGAAGGGACCTGACTTTAGGATACGCTGGAGAGGCGAGCACCAGGGCTAAGATGCTTGAACTTCTGTTGGTGAGGGGATGCTTTGGTCTAAGTGGAGGAAACACCATTAAACCTGCATCTTCCCAAGAGCCTGCTGGCTGCTGGTAGAGGACGGACTGGAGAGACAAGAAGTCTGGAGTCTCTGTAAGAGGTTTTTGCTGTAATCAGAGTAAGGGTCAGTGGGGCCTGGATCAAGGCAGAGGCAGATAGGAAACAGAGGAAGGGCACAGATCAGAAATGTTTGGGGGGAAAGTCAGCTGGACTCTGGGAGTGTCTGGAAGTGAGGATTGAGGGAGGAGCAATGATGGCAGGTGACCCCGAGCTTCCTGATCTGGCTGACAGAGTGAATGATAGAGCCAGCAGGAGAGAATGGCCAGGGAGATCCACCAGATCCACTCGGTAAGCCCTCTCATGGGAGAGGATCAGTTGCAGAGTCTGTGGCTCCCGGTCCAGCTTTGGGCCAGGCTTCTCTCTGGTTTTGCCTGAGTCAGCACCTGGGAAAAGGGCAGCTTCCCTTCCTCATCTTCGCTCTGCTCAGATTTGCCCAAGGAGGTGAACTTCAGTGTTTCAGACACTCAAGGGGCTGAGTCTGCAAGACTCCTGTGACTTGTTCAGCCTTCAGATGGCCCTCGAGAGCAGCCCTTCCATCTGGTGCTGTCCACACTGACTCAGCAAGTGATGGGTCCTGAAGAGCAGTGTGGCCTCAGGGGAAAGATGGCATTCCTGGGGCTCCCGGGAGGTCTCATCTAGAAAGAGACCTTGAGGTGGGATTTACTCTGGAGGCTGGGTCAGCCAACTGAGTCCCTCAGGAAGGAGAGATGTCTGCAGGGGCCACCTGGGACCCACTCGGCCATCAGGGAAGTGAGAGGGAGCTGCCTTCAAGTCCTTGTCCCCTGAGCTCTGCAGAGAGGGATGTGCTGTTTGATGGGACTTCACACAGGCCCTTTGAACTGGGGAGACTTTCACAGGATTTGTCCTCGCACTTGCGGTGTACAGAAGGTCAAAGGGAAAGTGGCCTGAGACAAGGGCATTTCTTCCTCCTGCACCTGCTCAGGTGAGACTGTGGCCTTGAAGGTGGCCCTGGGCCCACAGCAGCCCTGCATCTCCTCTCGGGATCTGTCACCAAGATCCGAGAAGGGAAAGCATGGTGTCGCTTGCATTGATTTCCTTACTGTCTTAGAGATGGTTCCACTTTGTCTCATGCACGTCTGGGTTATTTTAGGTGATACTGTGTCATCACGGTTTGTGTAATTTATTCAGCAAACTCTCTGCTGATGAACTTAGGTTATTCTTGGTCTTTTTGCTCTTCAAACAAAGCTGAAGTGACTATATCTGCTTGTGTGCGGTTCTGCCCACCTTAGGTATCCACAGGATAAATTCCAAGAGGAGTTGCTATCTCAAAGAGTACCTTTTATTATTATTATTATTTTAACTTGGTTTCTCAGGCCCCTTCTAGTGGACTGGAGCAGCCTGATTTTCCACCAGCCAGCGAAGATGCTCCTTCCTGAGGGGCACTGAGGACCCCAGTGGTGATCACCCGCTTCTGGCTCTTTGCGGTCAGAGTTGGGGTCCCCTAGAGCTTACATAGTCCAGCAGTCTACAGGTCTGCTGGTTTCAGAGAAACTAGTTGTGGGAAAGCACCAGAGAAGATTGAGAAGGGCTCTTATCATTTAGGATAAAGCTGTCCCCTCTTGCCTCTGTTTACAGATCATCACCTACTTGGCAAAAGAGATAGGCAGAGGATCTTAAGGCTTTAGGGAGTCTGTGACCCAAGGATCCCCAAGGAAGAAGTGGCCTGGACGTGGTAGTGGGAACTGGCAAGAGCGGGCTGGTATGCCTGTCCCCTGTCTTTGGGTTTAGGGCAGAGCTGGCTAGAGGTGTGGAGAGGTGCCTAAAAGCAGGTACCTTTAGGGAGAGACTCAGGTCAGCCCCTCAGGAGGCCTCAGGACTGCCAGAGCGCAGGATTCTCTGGGCTTTTAGAGCCCCGCTGCTGGCATGGCCACCTCTCGAGAGCAAGCATCCTGCACCTTTTTGTAGTTGATGTGAGTCCCTGGTGTCGTGACCTCTGTGTCTGAGTTCTCTTCTGACTCTGCTCCTGTATTGAGGCTTTCTGCCAGCCTAAGGAAAAAGGAATTGTCTCTGTTCTACGGAGAACCCCCAGGCAGGAAGGGCTAAGGAGCCTATCCACCATTACTCAGCCAGCAGGGGCAAAGCCAGATTTCCAGCCCACACTTTTGTGACCCTAGATCCCATGCCATCCCATTCCCTGATCCTGGCCAGGCTCTGGCCCCAGGGAGCCCAGCCCATGTGGAATCTTGGACCCATAAAGCCATAGAGCTGGAAATGACCTTGACAGAGTTGAAGCAGTCCCTTCTTTTTTCCTGGAAAAATGGAAACTGCCATTGCCTGGAGATACATCCCTCCCCTCCTACCCTGTGAGTAGTGGGTAAGGAGACCTTCAATCCTGTCTTCCAGCACTTAAGGCTCAGATGAAACCTGGCTTCAGAACCCAATTCTGCCACTTGCTAACTGAGTGACCTTAAACAAGTCACTTCCTATCTCCAGCATCTGCTGTAAAATGGACTTAGCGCTCCTTGCTCCAAAGCAGCGATGAGGATTAGACACAAGGTGTTATTGGCCTCTGGTGAGGCCCTGGAGAGCTCTTTGGTGGTGAGTCTGAGTCTCCTGAAAGAGGCATCATGAACCAGCTTCCAGGTCTCCAGTTTGAACCATTTGGTGGTCTTCCCAGCTCTTAAAGAAGCCAGGTGGCAAGCAGGAAGTTCCTTATAAGCAAGTTTGCAAGTTACCTGGGAGAGCTTAAGCGTGGTGGTTTGTCTCTTCTGACGCAGCCTTGCATCAGCTTGCCGGCCCACACGCTCAGGGCATTCTCAGCACCATGCTCCCTCCAGCGCGTCTTCTCCGAGACCCAACCTCCCGGATCCCAGTGCCACTCTTAATAATTCTAAAGGGTTCAGAAATTTGGTTAAGTTATTATAGTAATCTACAGTGAAATAGTTAAGGAGAATGAGTTATGTGTATGTGCACATGTGTGCTCAGTCATGTCTGCCTCTTTGCGATCCTATGGACTGTAGCCTGCCAGCTAAGCCAGTTAAGCACTGCAGAAGAATAAGAAAACTACCCATCTCCTGTTTGTGTTCCGTTACCTGGGTGTATCCACTGTTAAGTTTCTTCTAGAAATTTCTTATGCATATTCATTTTTCAAACCCAAATAGGATCATTTTATGCAAATAGAACTGCAGTTTTCTTTTTTTTTTTTTTAAAGTAACGTATCCTAGACATCTTCATCCATCAGCAGACATGGGCCTAGTCTTAAAGGCTGCATAGTATTTCCCTGTCTGGTTGTACCATGATGGACTGAACCAGTGTCTCTTGGTGAACATGTAGATTGTCTCCTGTCTGGAGGGGATGTGTGTGCGTTTTGATTTTTGTGGTTTTATCTTTGTGTTTTTTTGCTGCTACCCAGGGCTCTTGAGGGACCCTCATTAAGTGTATTCATCTTGGTGAACTTGTGTGAGTGGGCCTAGAGAATATATTCCTAGAACTGGGTGTGCTGGACCCAGGACATGGGCATCTTCTCCTGCTTTGCTGACTGTAATGTCGCCTTGTCTTCTGCATGCCTGTGGGGCCTGTGCAGGGGGTTCTGCGCTGGTCAAGGGCCCAGGCCCTGCCCCCAGGAGCTCACGCACTGGAGAGACACAGGCAAGCAGGCTCCCGCCCACACGTGGACAGAGTGTTGGGGACGGCTCATGGCTGGCCTCAGTGACTCGGAGCAGGTGAAGTGCCTGCATGTGTCCACGTGTCTGAACAGCCTGCTGAGGGCAGCTCTGATGGCAGAGCCCGCTGTCTGCCTCTGTGATCCTGCCCCCCAGCAGCCACAGCCAGCAGCATCCGGCAGACTGCAGAAAGCGCAGTGTATTGTTCCTTCTCAGGGTTGTGAAATTTAATTGAACTTCATTGTTGATAGAGGCAGTTAAAGAAAGGCAGTTGGCTGGCCCCAATCCAAATTACCTTTCTCACAGGATGATTGCAGTGACTTTTGCTGTTGAAAACCACACAAAGAGAGAGAACCGCATCACCTGGGGCTGGCCTGGGCATTCCCGTCTGTCCATCTGTCGCTCTGGAAATCTGGGATGGAAGGAGGGAGACGTAACATTTGCCTGGTGCCTCCCACAGGCTGGCTCCCCGCAGTCCTCAGGGCACCCCGGGCAGGGGCCACCCGGTCCCTCTCCTCTGGGTGGGGAGGCTGCGGAGCAGGGAGACTCGTGCGCGGGACAGAGGTGCTGCCAGCCCCGGCCAGCCGTGCTCTAGTTGTTTGCTGCTTTCTCTTGGCCTGACTGGAGCCGTCGTGGGTGTCAGGAACCTGAATTCCGCGAGAGACCCGGTGGGAGGCTTTGTTCCCACTGAACAAAGCAATGGTTGATGGTGTGAACTGAGGGGGTCCCCCCAGTTGCCCGGCAGGCTGGCGTGACAGGGGCAGGCTTCAGTGGCTCAGTCTCCCGTCACTGCACACGGCAGAAGGCCCCCCACGGAGGCGAGGGGCCGCCAGGAAGGCCTCCTGGTCAGTGTACTTGGCAGCTTCCCCTGGCTGCTTCTCTTGGTAGGAGATACCCGAGCAGCACAGCCTGAGAAAGAGCTATTAAGTCTGTCCCTTCCTCTTCCAACACCCACACACAGTGACGGATTATTTGTTGTCACATCAGCTGCTTCCGGAGGCCCCGGGAGGGGTGAAGTCTGTGGCAGGGCTGGCGATGCTGCCCTGGATTCCGCTCTGGTGACTCTCAGAAAGGCTGCTCCCGAAGCCCTTTTCCCCGGCCCAGGCACTGGCTTCTTCTCACTTATCTTTTCCCCAGAGAGGCCTCCAGGCCCACCACTGTGTACACAGCCCTGGAGCCTCTTCTCCCAGATTCCCTCTGGGACATATCCTCCCAGCCTGGAGCCTTCCGCCCCCCTGAAGGTCTCTCCCCTCAGCCTTCATGGAGGCCACCGAGGAGCCCAGTGGGGCTTGCCCAGGGCAGGGAGGTGAGGAGGGACATTCCTGATTATGTAATCTCCTTGAGCCTCCTGGAGGAGACTGGAGCTGGATCTCCGAGCTGCAGACACGGGGCCCCCTGTGAGCAGCGGGGGCCTTCAGTCCCCAGCTGGCCCCCAGAACTGCGCTCAGCCCACTCTCGTCCTGCCGAGGAAAGGCAGTGACAGGGGATGGGTCTGCGGATGTGCTGCGGGGGGGAGCAGGCTGGGCACGGGGCCCTGGTTCTGGCCGCCCCTCCCACTTCCCACTGGGCTGAGTCACTTCCTCTCTGGCGTTGCAGGTAGTCTCCCACACGCCCAGCGGCCTTCGGGGGTGGGGTGCACCCCCTGCAAGAGAGGAGCTCCGGTTAGTAGCAGCCAGTTCGCCCGTTACCCCCGAGGCAGGCTTTTAGAGAAGGATGTGATGTTATGAATTCCTGACAGATTGGAGCTATACATATCCTGCATTTTAGAAATGAACAAAATCATCACTCTGTTTTGGAACGGGGGAGATGACAGCACATGCATGAATCTTTGTCATCAGGGAGTCCTGGCTAAGGCTGAGGGATTACTAATCCGCCTCCCCATCCCCCAGCATCCATCCTGGGCACGGAAGCCAGTGGCTTCCAGTGGGTTCCTGGGGAGATTGCTTGTGGCCCTCTGGTTCCCTGGGAGAGGGTCCATGCCTGCTCAGGAATGGCTGTCATTCACACTCCAAGGAAAAGCCCTCACACAGAGCCCCCTTCCAGCCAGCCAGCAGGGGTAGAGGAGAACAAGCCACAGGCACCCTCCTCTGGCCCGATGAGCTGGGGAGGGTCTCGAGGCTTTGGTTTGTCAGCAGACCGAAAAAGAGGGGAAATCTTTACTTCATGAAGTTGTGAGAATGAAAGAAAATGTAGGAAACACTAAGAACAAACGATTTCTGGCAGCAGTCGATGCCGGGCAGGTGATGGTTTAAAAGGTATGCACCTGGAGAGCCTTGTCACCAGGGAGCTACCTCAGCATGGAGCAGGGACCCTCGCCTTTCATCCACCAGAGACCTCGAGACACCCCTATTTTACAAATGATGAAACTGAGGCCCACGGAGCGCGAATGACAACTGTTCCCTGGTTTGAAACACTTGGTTCCGTGGGCTGCAAGTTTCTCTTGGTTCCCTGGGTTGATTTTGTGGATGCGGAGAGCAAGTCTGTAGGGAAGCTGGGCCACTGGTTGCAGCACGTGCATGTGAGTGTAGAGGTGCAGTGAGGGTTGGTTCCCTGAGTGCTTGGGTCAGGAAAGGGTGGGGGATGCTGCCTTGTGGGCTGCTGGGAGGGGTTCTGAGCAACCCAGCCTCTGCAGCTCCACAGAGCATCTTCTCTGGGTCACCTGCTGAGATTTCACACTGCTCACCTCAAGTCTGATGGTTTGTTTCCACGTATAGTCCACTAAAAGCGTAGCTGAGCCAGAAAATCTCTTTTCTGGGGGAAAACAAGTGGTAGGAATTTTTCTGACCAGCAGAAGGACCTTCACACTCCAAACCTAGAGTGTCCAGAGAGTCTATCCCCTGAGTGAGGAGCAAGCCAGGCTGTCACTCACACCTTCCCACACTTTACTGCAGGAAAGCAGATTTTTTTGCCGGACTCAGCAAAAAGGGGGCTGATCTGTCCCTTCGCCAGTGAGGGGTTGGTCCCAGTCTGCAGGCATGCTGTGAATGGGTTTCATTCCTCAGGGGCGGGGGTGGGGGGGGTTGCCCTCCAGCAGCCAACACTGTAAGCACAACCCCTGGCCATCAGCCCAGAACCGCCCTGCCCCAGGCATCCGGGCGTTTCTGACATGGGACTTTTCCTGGACAGACTATTCCCAGCACCACTGTAGCCCAGTTACCTACAGCTGTGACCCCTTCTCTCTGCTCCTGGATTCTGGCTCCTGCCACGAGCTGGTGGACCATCCGTACTTTCTTCTGGGTCTCTCTCCCTTCAGCCCCTGGCCTCTCATTGGGTCTTCTCTGCCCCCAGTGTGGGTTTTAGTACCTTCCGGGTGCATGACAGACACTTCTGCACTCTCCGTTTTCTCATTCAGCAGTGGGTGGGTGCAGGGAAGTGGAGATGAACTGGGGCTGGGGTTGCTCAGCCTGGAAAGTGATGGAGGCAGGGGAGTCAGACAGTGGTTACAGCACACAGGAGCAGACAGAGTGTGCTCTGGCAGCCGGAAGAGGAAAGGACTTGCTGTGGGAGGTGACACCTGTGAGGACCAAGGGAGAACAGGGCAGGGGTGCTCATGGCACACTTGGAATTGTGAGTCATTTGGTGTGGCTGGATTTATGGGGCATAGACAGGCAGGGAAGCCTGGGTCTGGCCAGGCTCACTGAGGAGTTTGGGTTTCTTCCGAAAGACCCCAGGAAGTGTTGGAGGACCCCCACAGCAGAGACAGATGGAGCTGTGTAGGCCCAGGTCTCCAAGCAGAGGAGAGAGAGCTGCCTGCTGGAATCTGTTTGTCCAGGCCCAGTTACACAGGGCCTCCCTGCTGGCTGAAATGGTAAAGAGCCTGCCTGCAATGCCAGAGACCCGGGTTTGATTCCTGAGTCGGGAAGATCCCCTGGAGAAGGGAATGGCAACCCACTCCAGTCTTCTTGCCTGGAGAATTCCATGGACAGAGGAGCCTGGGGAGCTATATATATATATAGTCCATGGGATTGTAAAAGGTCGTGCATGATGAAGGACTAACACTTTCACTTTTCAGTTACACAGGTAGCTGAGGTGGGGGGTCTTCTGATGGAGTTGTTCCTGTATCCTTCCTGACTAGAACAGTGCCCCACCATCTTGCAGTGGGTGCAGACACCCTTTGAAGATGCACTATAGAAAGACGCCACCAGGTGGCAGACCTTGAGATCGCACAGAGACCTCATTTCCACCCCGCCCCTGCCCCCATTCCCTTAGAATAGTTTTCCGAACTCCTGTTCACACCAGGCTGGCTCCACCCCACAAGTATGAGATTCCAAATTCTGCTTCTGTGAGCTTTGTACCCACAAGAAATCCTTTTGAACCTGTGAATCTGGACAACAGATTCCTCCAGGGTCTTGGGAGCTGTTCCAGCAGAGTGCAGTTTCTCCTCTGTCTCCAGAGAGTAAATTCCAGACATGGTGACCCTTCACCTCTAAGCACTTCAGCATCTGTAACCTAAGAACAGGGACATTCTCCTATGTAACCACAGGGCAGTTTTCAAATTCAAGAAATTTAACATTGTAGCATCTGATACACAGTCTATATTCAGATTCTGCTAATTGTTCAAAATATAACTCCTTCCCCTCAGGATCACCTGTCTCATTTATTTGTCCGGTCTTTAATCTCCTTCAAATGAGACCAGTTCTTCAGCCTTTTTTAAACTACCTGATGTTGATGTTTTTGAAGCATATAGGCCTGTTGTTGAACGTTCCCTCAATTTTAGTTTGTCTTCTGATCAGCTTCAGGTTATACATTTTTGGCAAAAAAAAAAAAAAAAAAAATTAACTTCAGTAAGGTTGCAGGAGTAACATGATGTCAGATTGTTCTGTTATTAGTGGTATAACTTTGATCATGTGGTTAAGGTTGCAGTTTGCTTTTTTTTTTTAAATGTATATTTACACATAGTGAATTTCACAGGTCTTCTAACGATTCAGTCATTTTGGCAAACACACACACCTAGCCTCATGTCCTTTGATAGCAGTTTTACAGCCCAGTATGTGTGCTCTGTCCCCCTCCCACAGTCCTCTGCAAGAGATCCTGGACTAGAGGCACTAGGTCTTAGTTCTAGACTCCTCACTGCCCCCCAACTGGATCATGATGAAGGACTCATTTGGTGTGGCCGCATCATCCTGGGAAGGAAATGGCAACCCCCTCCAATCTTCTTGCCTGGGAAATCCCCTGGACAGAGGAGCCTGGTGGGCTACAGTCCACGGGGTCACGAAAGAGTCAGACATGACTTAGCGACTAAACAACAACATCATCATTCTGGACAGTCCCTTACTGTGCGTTGAATTGATAATTGGCAGCTAGTGCTCCGGCCTCTGCTCCCCCATAAACCAGTAAACAGAACAAGAGGATGAGATGCTGTGTACCTCTGCCTAAACGAACAGGCCCTCCCCTTGACCCACAAAACAACTGTACCCTGCCCTCTACTGCAGACTCGTACCTGGTACTGCCCAACACCCCTCTGCCTCCTCAGGAGCTCAACCAGCCCCCAGGCTTCCTCTCCTCCCCACATTCAGCTGAACATGTCACTCGGGCTGTTCATCAGACCACCCACACCCACACCTACGCCCACCCAGCCTGGAGTATCAGACCGGCAGACAGATAACAAGTTCAGGGTCTCTTAAGCATTCAGTCTGGTTATCTTCCTTCTTCTTCTCCCCACCCCCGCTCCAAGTCAGTGCCTGACTGTTCCTTTCTCCTTGGGCAGCAAGAGAAATTCAAAGTTACTGTGTTTAAGCTAAGAAAAGCACAGTTTATCATATGTTCATAATATGCCAGTAAATACTCTTGCTAACCCTTTTACCTGGGTCATCTCACTGAATCCTTGGATCAGCCTTGTAAGGTGGATCCTGTACTCTGGGTTTTGCACATGCAGAATAAGTATCTCGTCCAAGATCTCATCATTAAGTAATGGTGCTGGGCTTGCTCTGACTCCAAGCATCCCAGCTAGTATGGGTTATGTAGGTCAAGATGGTGATCCCTTTAGCTCGAGAGTGACTGGACCAAGCAGAAGTCAGCTGAGGCTTGCAGCAGAAAGCACCCTAAGCTTTCCACCGCCACCCCCAACCCCCACCCCCAAGTGCTGTAGTACAGGTGTTTCTGTCTGTGCTATGGCATGGAATCGACTGAGACGCATTGTTCTGACCACATTATTCTGCCACCTGAGCGTCCTGTGAACAGAGACCCTTTTCTACCTCCTTCCTGGGGTCTGGTGTGGGTGTGGCCACGCAGACCCTTGACACATGTGTGGCAAATAGGGCTGAAGCCAGAGATGGGTGGGAGCACCTATGCTGACTTCCAGGGGCCAGGTGGGCTGGACAGAGGGGCAGGGTCCCTGCCTTCAGTAGGCACTGCCAGAGATAAAGCCCAGAAGACAGAGGCCTGAACAGCTCAGGATCTTTTTGTTTTGACAGAGCCAGGAAACATGGGGGTGGGGATAGGGACAGCTTGAGTCCTGACACTATCGGCTCAATGTGACCCTGCAGTGTAGACAAGTCCTTCGGCTCCTAGCAGGCATTAGAAGCTGCTGACAGATCGTGGCCACCAGCTGTGGTGTCATCACACACATGCACACACGGAAGTAGTTCACTGGGCTGGGGTCTGCCGTTGGCTCCTTGCAGGGACCACCTGTGCACTCCGCCTGCACTGGTTCGGTCTGCAGGGTCCCCCGCCTCTCCAGGAGCCCTGAGGTTGCAGCAGGAAGCCTCCCACGAGGCTGAGTGCAGAACTCTGCAGATGTGGACAGGCCCTGTGCTGCCCCTCGTGTTTGTGGGGCTGGGCACTCGCGCTGGCTCTGTGCGTGTGTGAGTGGCCATCGCCCGGGGCTGCATCCGCGCACCCACATGGATACCCGTGGGGATGCTTCTGGGTGTGAGTGATAGGCCTCTCCTTGCCTCAGCCAGGCTTCAGCTGCCTTGTAGTTGGGTGGAGCTGAAGAAGGACTGAGCTGGGAAGGTCTCAGTACCCTCTCTCTTTGCAGCCTACCTCCTTGGGGGGTTGGTGGTATGCCCACCGTGTTGAACCACGGTCTGCCATAGGGTGCCCCGCCTGGCGCTGCCCTGCCCAGCTGTCCTGCACCGTGGCACACTGCAGCCCTGGACTGGGCATCCTGGGCCTTAGAGCCTTGGGTGGTGCCAATGGCCCAGGCTTCATTGCCTCCTGGGAGAGCTTGGCTCACATCGCCCAGCAGCTTTGGGACAGGATGACCTTAATGGCAAACGAGCAGGGTGGGGTGGGCATCGCCTCCTCTGGGTATGCTGTGATGTGAACACAGAGCTGATGCCCACAGCTTGCTCCCCAGGTCAGGCAAAGGGAACCCCCCACTTGAGGGTTGAGCAGAGCAGCCTACAGGCGGCGGGCATGCTTCCCCCTCACCCTCTTTTGCCTCGCAGAGCTGTCTGCTGAGTCCGGGTTCTGAGGGAACTGTTGCTGACCTGGGAGGATTGCCCTGGAAGAATGGATGGACTTAAAGCTCCAGAGACTTCTATATCAGGCCTCCTGAGTTCTGGCAAGCTGAGCCATGGGCCCAGGAGACACCAGGCAGACAGCTCCCTCTTAGCCAGGCAGGGTCAGGGCCCTTCACCCCGGCCTGAGGACCAGTGTCTCAGGAGAGGCCTGGCCCCAAGTCCTTTTGAAACCAGGGTACTCAGAGCTCCCACATTGCACTCTCACTGTGAGGCCAGGATCCCTTGAAGCAGGCTCCCTGTGGGCACATCAGTGGGCCATTTGCAGGTATGTCTGGGAAGGGGACACAGCAGGATGATTTGAGGGCAGGAGACAAGAGGGTGTGTCCCCGGGGGGGTTGTCTCTGCTCATCCCACCAGCGAGGCCACCACAGCTTCCGATTGCCCAGACCTGCCCCCTCACACTGCATCCATTGCCTCCGCAGCTCAGGTGGTGTGAAGGAACGTTCCGGAAGGGAAGCAGCCTTGCTGCCACTTCCCCTGCCAGCATCTTTTCCCTCTCCCTGCCCGTCTGCTCTCATCCTTCTGTCTGCCTACATCTTGGAGCAATTCCCATGCCATTTGCTTGAGTTGAATCCTTAGTGGGGTGGGTGGGGTCAGGCGGAGCCCACTCACTGTCTGTGCTGCAGCTGCTCCCGGCAAACTGTTGTCTAGACCATGCCTGAGCGTGGGCGCCTAGGCAGCGTCTACACAGATACGATGACGCCATAGTGGTGCTCTCCAAGGATCCAGGAGGAGAGAGGATGCTTAGTACTCCAGGGAAGCCAGGGAATAGGGCCAGGATGTACTGAAATCAACTCATCTACCAGGACAGGGCAGCTGACCCCATTGGAGCCATCAGCTACTGCAGGGAAGGTGTCCAGCCACCCATGGAGCATCTACTGGGCCTGGCACGGGGGTGGGGGTGGGGGGGTAATGGTTTTATGTACTTTTTTTTTTTTTTTCATTTTTTTCTAATTCTGAGGGAGTTTTAGTCTAGTGCTAGGGGAAAGACATTAAGCATATGAGCACACAGATAAATATATAATCACAAAATAAGGAAAGTGCTTTGTATGAAAACTACAGGATACCAAATGAGACTGGGACCCGTTGGTGTTGCGGATATCAAGACGGCTTCTCTGAGGAAGTGATACTCAAATTGAGAAAGATGCACAGAAATTAGCCAGGCAAAGGGTAGGAATGGTGTTCTAGACACATTACTGCCTAGCTTTTTAGGCTTTTTCCAGAAGCAGTTGTGTTCTCCCCCTGCTCTTATGTGAGTGACTGAATCTGCTGCCAGCATGACCCTTGTTGGCAGCAGTCATCGCTGAGCCTGACCATAGCTTCTGCTCTGTCTGGGACTGTTACAGCCTACTGAGCTACCTGATCCTCGTCACTCTCAGTGAAATCATGGGTCTGCTCCTCAGTGGCACCGCTCTGGAAATGAATTAGGGGCTGGATGAGAGGCGGATCTGGTAGATTGGACTAGAAGGACATTGGGCCGTCTCTCCCAATTGCCAGTTCACTGCATGGAGTCAGTCTCCTGGGGTTTAGAATAAGGGCCAGAGGCCAGAATGGCAGCATGTGAAGAGATATAAGCTAACTAGTGAAGACGCACCGGTTCTCAGAGTAGGGGTACCTTCTGTGAATAATGGCAAAAACAAACTAAAGGAAAAGAAAACTATCTGATTAAGAAAAACTACATCCTATGGCAGTTATAGCCTTAATATATAGAATTCCTAAAAAATCACCAAGACTAATACACACAAAGCAGTAAAAAAAAAAAAAAAAGAAAGAAAGAAAATGAACTGGAAATTCATAAAAGAAATACTGCATATAACCAGTAAGCATGTAAAATTGTAAAGCAAGTCCAACTTCATGAATAATTAAGGAATTACAATTTAAACAATGATATGCTTTTTAATATTTATGAGATTGGCAGCTTTTTAAAATATGGAAATGCTCCTTCCTGATGCAGGTTCTAGGATTTACTCTCCCATACTGCCCGATGGTCTATAAATCAGCACAGCCTCCCTGAGAGCAGCCTGGTAGTGTTTGTCACACTTCTTTAAAAATACGCACCCCATTTGACCATTCTTGGAGTTTATCCTGAGGGAGGCAGTTATGCCAAGATGTTATTGTTTATAACTGCTAATAAAAGATATAAAAAGTGGAGAGAATCTCAAAGTCTGTGAATAGGCATGTGGTCTGATAAATCATGACATATTCTTACCAGGGAGACTCTTTCAAGTGATGCTACAGAAGATGGAGGAATGTTAATAAGATTTTTTTTGTGACTTTATTGAGATATATTACATATACCATAAAATTTACCCTCGTCATACTGGTATATTTTAGGTGGGAGACAAGGACACTTAGAAATGGCGTCACAGTGTGGTCTAAGCTTTCGTAATAACCAGAACTGTGAGCGCGCGCGCGCGCACACACACACACACACACACACACACACACACACACGAAAGTCTGATTGAATATTAACAATGATTATATCTTGATGGTAACATTATGGGTATTTTCTGGTGTTTCTGCAGGAAATGCCAGTGACTTTTTTAAAAAGAAAAAATGATAGAAGCTCAGGTTCAGTGTTCCCAAGCCCTCTGTGTAACAGTGAAGCCTGCACTCCCGACGTGGCCTTCAGGTCCCTTAGATCTGGCCCTTGCTGGCCCCTCTGGGCCCTCTCTCACCACTCCCTGCCTCACGCCATACACTCCAGCAACACAGACTGCTTGAAGCATGTTGCTTCCGTGCCATTTCTTGCTATGTACGTTTGCACACCCAGGCCTCTCTTTCTGGAACGACCTTGCCTCTCGCCCACTCCAGCATCACCTCCTCAGGGAAGTGCACCCACTCTGGGCCCGAGGTCTCAGGGCTGGGCAGGCGGCCTTTCCTGGGCATCCCTGGGACCGTCTTCCCTCCTGTGTGGGAACTCCACTGTGTCCACCTTTCCCCGCCCCACCTCCAGGACACTGTCTTCCTGAGGGGTGAACTGCAGAGAGCTAGAAAGAGCAACTCCTTCTTGTTTTTTTAAACCCAAGTTGAGAGGTTGATGTCTTCTAGAATCTGGTTCCCAGTCTCCTTCCCTTTTAGGGGAAAGGGGTATTTGGGGGGAAGGCCTGGTGGCTTAGATGGCAAAGAATCCGCCTGCAGTGCAGCAGACCCGGATTCCATCCCTGGGTCAGGAAGATCCCCTGGAGAAGGGAATGGCAACCCACTCCAGTACTCTTGCCTGAAGAATTCCATGGACTGATGAACCTGGCGGGCTGCAGTCCACGAGGTCGCAGAGTCAGATATGACTGAGCGACTAACGTTTTCACTTTTTTCACCTCACTTCGAAAACAGTCGCTCCAGGGCCAGCTCTCTGTCTCAAGAAAGCCCAGTTGGCATCTACACAGAAGTCAGTATCCTCCTCTCAGCATCTGAATGCACCCTTTGAGGCGGGCCAGCTGCCCACCTCTGTAGCCAGGACCTCCACCTGGAGCACCTAATTAATCCGCAGAAAAGGAGCCATGATTCTTTGTTACCGAGAACCTTCCATGCTACTCTGGAAGGGGCAGGAGGTGACTGCGGCCACGGAAACAGCAGCAGCCGCTGTGTGACACACCCCCAAGTCAGAGCCTCGCAGGCTGGGTTAGCGTAAGGAAGCTCGCTGATTTGCTCAGTGAGAAGGCTCTTTTCTGTCTCGTCTAGAGCTGAGAATGAAGCGGAGAGCATCAGACAGAGGAGCTGGGGAAACGTCGGCCAGGGCGAAGGCTCTAGGAAGTGGGATTTCTGGAAATAATGCCAAGAGAGCTGGACCATTCATCCTGGGTAAGCCTCTGATGGCTAGGTGAGTGGGGGGCCGGGGCAGCCCAGTCTGACCTGCGGACACACACAGTGCCGCGCTGCACCCGCCCCAGTGCGGGGTCCTGACCAACCCTCTGTTGGTTTAAGCGGAGTCTGTTTATGAGAGTGGAAGGTCGCTCTGCACCAGGAGCTGTCATTTCAGTTGTAGCTCACCAGCCTTAGATTAGAGTCAGCCGAGAGCTGGACAGTCTCCCCCAGGAGAGTCCTATGCGTGCCCCAGGACTTTGCCCTCAGGAGGCATACAAGCTGTCCTAGAACCCAAAGTCCATCTTCCAAGGCGCTTCTCTGACCATTCATGGAGGGCACAATAATTTTGCAAAACGTTTGGTACAGCTGCAAACTTCTTATAAAATTGGCACCAAAATCCTGTAGAACTGGGTGTTCCCAGTGGTCCGGAGGAGCAGCAGGGCCTTTCTGCATGATATTCGAGGCCCAGCAACTCCAGACTGCATGCGTGGGGTTGCAGGTAGGGTGGGTCCTGAGGACCCCAACATTCCCAGCAGCCAAAGGCTGGGTGTGAATTTTGCTTTGGCACAGCATCTTGAACTTAGGAGTACAGGATAGTTGCACCTCCAGTCACTTAGCAAATAGTACATGGAGCCTGTTACGTTCTGGTCCTGTGCTGTTTATCAGGGATGCAGCAGTAATTGAGACAGACAAGTTACTGGGGAGCTTCCTGGTGGTCCAGTGCTTGGGACTCTGTGCTTCCACTGCAGGGGCCATGGGTTCAATCCCTGGTCAGGAAACTAAGATCCTGCATCCCACACACCTCCAGGCACAGAAGAAAAAAAAAATTGGGCAGGAAGGTTGGAGACACTCTAAAGCTAAAAATAAAGACCATAAAGTTTAAAAAAAAAAAGACAAGTTCCTGCCCTCACGGAACTTAACATTCTAGTTAGAAAAAGAGAGTAAACAACACATGCGATCACCACAGGAGTAGGGGGGAAGGGGGAAGGGCCCTGAAGGAAGTAAACAGGATGATGTGAGTCCAAGAAGGGCCCAGAGACAACTGTAGACAAGGAAGGTTCTGTATGAGGAAGTGACATTGGCTCTGACAGCCAAGGATAAGAAGGAGCAGCCATGTGAAAAGCAGAGGGAAAGCATTCCAGGCAGAAGGGACAGCAAGTGCAAAGGCCCAGAGACAGGGAAGGGCTTAACCTCTCAGGAATTAGAGTCCAGCAGAACTGGAGTATGGTGAGGAGGGGTTGGGGAAACATGATCCATTGAAAGCTGGACAGGAACCAAATCATGTAAGACCTTGGAGGCCAGAAAGTTTCAATTTCTTATTAAAAGCAGCGGAGTGCTGTTCAGGTTTTTCAGCAAGGCAGTGAGACTGTGACACTCATTACCTGATTGATGCTCCGAAAGCTCGGGGCGCTGTCACAGACCAGTGAGCAGCGTACATCTCCAGGAGTACAGAAGTTCCCAAAAGCTGATACACAGCCGCAGCAGACCACCAGGGGAGCCTGTTCAAGGGACGGTTTCCTGGCTCACCCTGGAGCTGGTGATTCAGAGGGCCCAGGTTGCAGCTGGGATCTGCTTTTAACACATGCTCCTCGGAGATTCTAGTACGCACCTCGTGCTGAGAAGGTATAAAAACCAGATGTGCTCAGACATGCACACACACTGCTCTACTTTTGGAGGGGTGACCTTTTTTTCAGTGGGTGTGAGCCATGGTGTCCTCCAGGAGAAAAGATCTAGCCAGAAGCCCCCGTGGTGGCATGATGGCTCGGTGCCATGGTGGACAGGGCTCCCGAGAAGTAAAGCCAGCGGCTTGTCTGTGCCACAGGTCCCCGTCTGGGCAACTCACCAGTGCCAAGCATCGTGCAGTGTTTGGCGAGGAAGGATGGCACAGATGACTTCTATCAGCTGAAGGTAAGTGAGGCACAGGGCCCACCTTCTGTCCCACCCGTGAACAAGAGCAGCACCACTTCTTCCCGGGGGTTCCATGTGAACCTCACATTGCTGTCACGTCGGGAAAAACCATTTCGCTTCATCCACACACGTGTGGGTGGATGTGCTGGGGTGGCATGGGAAGACGTGAACCCCTGCTTCTCCTGTTCTAGTCACTCTGCTTGGAAAAGTAAAGGTTGTGGGGTTTTGCTTTTGTGTGCGTGCCTTCCTAAGATCCTTACCCTTGAGGAGAGGGGCGACCAAGGAATTGAAAGCCAAGAGGAGAGGCAAGGCAAGATGCTGCTGCACACCGAGTACTCCCTGCTCTCCCTCCTCCACACGCAGGACGGGGTGGTTCACCACCACGGGCTCTTCCAGGTGAGTGGCGCCTCTCCCGCCCCCACCCGGCTGGCACCGCTGGGGCCACGTCGCACGAGCTCCCCCAGTCTGCCTGCATGCAGAGCAGCAGGCCTTCTGGCAGGCAGCCTGGAGGTCCGGTCAGCACAGCGCTCCTGCCGTGATGGTGGCAGCCTAGCGGGAATGCACCCCGCTTGCAGGCTTTCTTTGAAGAGCCGCTTTTCCGAGAAAAGAGGAAAGCGGAAGTTATTTAAAGACACGGGCTCTTTCTAGCTATGTGGTCAGGAATCGGCCAGGCCAGGGTGGGCGGGAGGGCGATGAGGAAGGTGGGGCAGGGAATTGTGGATATCCGTGATTGCTTTTGGTACCAGTCCTGCTGCCTGCCTGGGCATTTCAGCATCTGCAGCAAGGGGCCCTGGGCCCTGGGCTCGGATGTCCCAGGTCCCTTAGGAATGGTACTGATTAGCAATTGGTACCCTGAAAAGAGCCTTCCCTAGAACAGAACTGAAATTACGTCTCCAAAAATGAAACGAAGAACCAGCACTCTGAGTGCTGGGGGAGTGGGTCCTGTTGACGGCCCCCACAGAGCTTCTGCACCGCCTTCGGCACGCTGGCCAGGCCCACGCGTGCTTGGATGGGCCTGGTGTCAGGGAGGGCACACAGGTTTTGAAGCAGGCAGTTCTGAATTCAGGTGATGTAACCTCGGGCAAGTCACTTCCCAAGCCTCAGATCCCTCGTCTGAGAGCCGTGATTACTGTGCCCACCTTGCATGGTGCTAGGAGGATGAATGAGAGGGTAGAACGCCCTGAGCTGTCCAGCTACACACGTGCTCGTCACTGCTGTTATTTCAGGCAATAAAAGCTCCTTGTTGGCTTGACTTCTTGAGGTAAAATAAGTGGGAAATGCCTCCCACTGCCACACATAGACCCCACCAAGGTCTTCATTCTTAGATGTGCACTGAAAGGCACCTCTGAAAATTTGTGTCCCTTAAACATGAAATCAAATGGGGGGTGATGATGATTTCTTAGTATTTCACCTCTGGTAGCTTCCAGAGCTTGGCCTTGGTGTCTGACATTTTGGATAAGAGACCCTGAGTGGTGAGAAGCCTCTCTAGAGTCCTCTGTGTACCAGACACTGGGCTGGGCCTCTGGGGAAGACAGAATGAGAGGTATGATCTGCCCTGGAGGAGGAATACAGAGTTCGTCCCCAGGAGTCCCCCAGCCTGCTGTGCTGGCACGGAGGCCTCCTCAAGCTGCTGGGATAAAAGTCCCCATGTTGCACTGTGTTTTCTCTCCCTTGGCATACTTTTTTACCAAGGAAAATGCATCCAGAGCTACCACCCTTAGGGCTGGTCGCAGTGTCAGCTTACCAAGCCCTGGCTTATCGATACCAAGCCCAAGTGCTTACTACACTTTTGGCATGGTTGTCTTTTCTCTCTACACCCCTGTGAGGTAGAAGTTGCCGCCCCTTCACACATGAGGAACCAGGAACTTGGAGAGGTTAGCTGAACTGCCCCAGGTCCTACAGCTAGGACAAGGAGGGGCCAGGGCCTGAAATCAGCCATCAGGGGCCAGCGCCATTGTGTGGCCCAGGAATCCTGCCTCCACGTGGAAACAGTTGCCTTGAACACATAGAACTCTTAGCTCCCACCGTCATGGACATCGGAAGGAAGTTTGCATTGATCATTGCTACACTCTGGGAGAGCTAAGGGAGATGGGGGCCCTGAGGGTGCTGCCCTCACACGGCGCTCAGAGGGCTGCCAGCACACTGGGCCCTCGGTGCCAAGCCCTGAGCCATACGCTTTGCAGTAGGACCAGAGCCTAAAGCCTGACCCGCGCTGCTTCAGCCTGGGCCCTGTCTGGGCCTGGCAGTGGCGCCGGGGAAGCAGGGCCGCGGGGTCCATGCCGCCCAGATGTCAGGCCCCCACCACTCACATGCAGGCTTGTTCAGGCTCCGGTAGAGCCCCAAGCCCCTGGCCCTGGCCCTGCTGAGCCCATGGCCAAGCCCCGGTCTGCGCCCTTCCTCCCAGGACCGCACCTGTGAAGTGGTTGAGGACACAGAATCCAGCCGAATGGTTAAGAAGATGAAGAAGCGCATCTGCCTCGTCCTCGACTGCCTCTGCGCGCACGACTTCAGCGACAAGACGGCTGACCTGATCAACCTGCAGCATTACGTTATCAAGGAGAAGAGGCTCAGCGAGCGGGAGACCGTGGTCATCTTCTACGACGTGGTGCGCGTGGTGGAGGCCCTGCACCAGGTGAGGCCCCGCCCCGCGGCTCCCGCCTCCTCTCCTTGGAAAGCCACCCCGCTGCTCTGACAGCTGCAGCGCTGTCCCACCCTCGCCCAGCGTGCTCTGCAGCCTGGACGTCCAGAAGGAAGGCGGCTGGATGGCACGCCTGAGGGCGCGTGCCGCAGGCCCAGCCCACGATCCTGGGGCATGTGGGCCGCCCAGCAGAGTCCAGCACAGTAATGCCCATCAGTTGAGAGGCTAGGGGTGAGACACCCACCAGGGGCAGACACAGCCTGTCTCTGAGCCTTTCCTAGAGTCGGGGGTGTCAGGAACCCCGAGGCACAGGTTAGGAGAGCCTGGGCTGCCTTCGGACACACGGCTTCTGTGGGGCTGAGCCTGTGATACTTGTCATCAGAACTGTGAGAATTCACCCCTGACCCCAGATCTAGGCAGGTGCTTGGGATTTGGTGGGAGGGAGCCGGGTTTGCTTTTGCTTTTTTTATGGGATGTCTGATGGAGGCAGAGAGAGGAGTGGTTTTCTCTGCTGGCGGCTGCCTTAGGGGGAGAAAGAACCGGAGTAAACGCTGTAGATGGGGCCAAGACGGCCTGGGCTCACATGTTGCCCAGTTCATGCGCATGTTTAATGAGGCCTTAGAGTGGTCTTCATCTGTCCGAGGCTTGCAAATTGAGTCCCAAACCTAAAGAGGCGTGTCTTCCCCAACACCTGGAGAGCCTGCCTCTTACAGGTCGGGTGCCGCTCTGGCTCTGATCGTCACAGTACAAACCACATGCCTGTTGTTTTCCAGAAAAATATCGTGCACAGAGACCTGAAGCTAGGGAACATGGTGCTCAATAAGAGGTAAGCTTCGCTTTTCTTCTTTCACGATGGAACCTCAGGGCTGGGACAGGCTACACACTGCATCTGCCCAGAGCCCCAGCGTCCCCATGGGGATTCTGACTCCACACAGCCCACCTCCCCCAGGAGCCCCGGGGGCTGGGGAATGGGATGCCTGCTTCTGTCCTTTGCCACAGGGGAATATGGTGCTTGCTCAGAAGGGGAGCCTTAGGAAGGATTTCAGCAGTCTCCCTAGTCCATTCGTTTGTCATGCTCAGTGGGTGCCCAGTAAATGACTATAAAAAATAGACCAACGGGTGACGGAAAGACAGATGAGCAAAGCAAGGCTGGACAGGTTCCCAGGAAACAGACTCTTAGATGTACATGCAGGAAGTTTCCTGGGGCGCATCCTCGGGGAGGAGGGGGCGAGATTGGGCTGAGGGAGAAGCTGAACTCTGGGCAGTCACGACAGGGCCTCAGCCTGGAAAGCCAGGTGGCCCTTCAGAGGTTCCGCATCCAGTCAAGGGGCGCATGGCCCTGTACCCCGACTGCAGCGTGCCACTGAATTGGAGGCTGTGCCCGGGGGCATAGCTTTGGGCAGGGCAGCTTCCTTTGGCTGAGAGGACTTCCTGGAAAAGGATGACTTTCCTAGCAGCAGGGACAGAGCACCTCCCTACTGGAGGGGGTCTGGGCAGCTCACCCCAGCATCCTCGGGGAGCCGGCGGCAGAGGGACATCATGTGAGGCCCCGCCCCGGGCTCTCATCCCACTCAGGCAGAGGGTCTGGGCCCCTCCCAGTGACCTGGGGCAGCGGTCCCCCCACCTCTTTGGCACCAGGACCGGGTCGTGGAAGACACTTTTTTCCACAGACGGGCATGGGGGTGACTTCAGTCCCACCCACCACTCACCTCCTGCTTGCTAGGAGGTCACGGATCACCACCGGTCCAGGGCTCGGGGACCCCTGATCTGGGGCCGTGGTAGAGGACGCACCAGCCGTGCAGGGGCCCAGGCCCGGCGTGTGTCGCCACGATCCTAGAGGCGCGGCCCCCCATCTCCCTGAGCCTCTCACCCTCACCTCTCTCACTCCCGGTGTTAGGGTGGGTCAGAGAGCTTACAGATGGCGGGCCGCACACCCCTCGTAGCAGAAGTGGTGTGGTGGGGGATCTGTCCAGAATGTCGGCGCCCATCCCGTAGCGGCCTGGGCCCACTGTCCCTAGGAAGTGGCCAAAGCCGCAGTGGTCACAGGAAAAGGAGCTCTGGGGAGGGGCCTGGGGCACCAGACCTGGCCGTGCCAGCCCGATTCCCCTCCGTGCACACCTGTCTCCAGCCCCACCCGGCGCTGGCGCCGCAGACGGTCTCCTGGAGCTCGCCACCTGGTGGGGGCAACTGGGGAGCGGGTGTCACTGTATTGAGGCCAGTGTGCAGAGGACAGAGGGGCCGAGACTCTGGCCGTCTCAGTTCCCGAAGGACGAGCAGAGGTTTGCCAGCCTGAGAAAACAGTGGTGAAAACCTGGTCCTGGGAGCTACGCGGGGAGGAGGGAAGGTGGGAGTTCCAGGGCTGAGTGAACCCTGAGCGGCCGAGAGAGGGTTAGAAACCCGGGAGGAGCGGCCCCGGCGGTCACACCCGGCTCCCAGCACAGCACTGCCACTTGATTTACCCTTGAGGCCGTGAGCACGCGCCCCTGTGATTATTCACCCGTTCCTTTAGTCGTGTATTGAGAAGCTGCCGTGGAACCAAGGCACTTTGAGTTTCTGCATCCTTGTCTGTGGAAGCAGAGATGATTACGCTTCCCTGCAGACACTGGGCTTCCCAGGTGGGCTAGTAGTAAAGAACCCACTTGCCATTGCAGGAGACATAAGAGACACGGGTTTGATCCCTGGGTTGGGAAGATTCCCCTGGAGGAGGGCATGGCAGCCCATTCCAATATTCTTGTCTGGAGAACCCCATGGACAGAGGAGCCTGGTGGGCTATAATCCAAGGGGTTGCAGAGTCAGACATGATGGAAGCAACTTTAGCATGCATGCATGCAGATCCTGGCTCCAGACACGAGACTGCCTACAGGGTTTGGCCCCTCATAAGCGTTCCTAATGCGAGCCAGCAGGCTGCAGGCCTGACGCCCTCTCCCTCTGGAGATGAGGCCCACTATGTGGTGAGTGGCCGGCAAGGATGTCCCGCAGTGCCCCGGCCCCAGCTAGGTGGTGCACGAGGAGAGGCAGTTATCAGAGAGCGCAGACCACCCCAGCCCTGGGAGCACATTGTCTTCACGTTGGTGGGCTGGGTCCTGGCCTGCTGAGGGACGTTGACTCCCAAGGGTGCTTTTGGGCGCGTGCCATCAGGGGCTTCTGTGGTGCTAACGAGACCAGCGCCGCAGGCCTCTTTGTCTCCATTGGTGGTTTAGCTGCCGGCTCCCATTTTTCCAGGGCCCCTAGGTTCTGAGAATGTGGTCGGAAGGTCATGCCTGTCTGAGTAATGCCGGCATTGCTGTAGCAGCTCTTCCGTGCATGTGCGTGCGTGCGTGCGTGTGCACCCATCGCTGTTTTCTTGGGACTGCAGAGCACCCACACCTCATCAGACCTGGGTTCTTGGCAGCACATTCTCTAATCTGATAATCCCTTTGCTGCGTCTTGGGCAGACAGAGGTCCTGGCCGCCTCTCGCTTGAGTCATGGGTGCCAGGAAGGCATGGGAGGTGCTGCGGAGACCCATGCTGACCGCCCAGCTCCTACTCCCAAGTGTCCACCAGCACACCCCTCCCTGCCGTGGGGCCTTGCTCTCATCCTTGCGAGTCAGGGGTGGACCTGGCAGAGGTCCAGCCCCTTCTGCCCATCAGGCCAGGCCCTAACTCCAGCTGGAGAGGCAGCAGACAAGCCGGAAGCCCCCAGCAGAACGGATCACTCCCAGGGGAGGGAACAGGGGAAGGGTTTGCAAGGCAACTGCAACAGCAAGTTCCCTGGCTATGGATGAAGGGCAAGGATTACAGTCCCCTCTTGGGGTTACGTGAGGTTCACTGTGGGTTCTTTCTCCATCCTCCTTTCTTTCCGCGTGGGTGCATTTGCACACCCAGTTTCCTAGAAAAGGAGACACAGTGTGGTAGCCCAGAGGGCCATAGCTGAAGGGTGACTCACTCAGCAGGCCCTGCTGATGCCGAGTCCCCCTCCCTGCACCCCTGCCACCCTCGCCTCTCCTGCCAGGACCAGCCTGTGGGGTCTGGACTTCCCGGGATCTGTGCGCCTCACCGACCAAAGTGATGGTGGCAGATCAGGGAGCGGGGCCAGGCGTCGGGAGGGCTGGAAGCAGACCGTGCGGTTTCCTGTGGGAGAGGCTCCAACTCGGCCCTGCCGGCCCGCCCTGCAGATTCTCAGCCGAACTTTCCTTGAGCCCAGCGCGTGCAGGGCTGAGACGACAGAGAGAGAAGGCCCAGGTGGGCAGGTGCGCTCCCGGGCCTGTCGTCACGGTGTGGCTCCTCTCGCCCGCCGCCTCCACACACTGTCTTCCGAGGGGTCTCCCAGGGTAACCCACGCCAGCTGTGCCCCCCGTCTGAGGACGAAATGTACTTGCAGCTGGCCGCTGGTCATCAGTCACTAGTTGTCAGGCCCTGGATTCAGCACTTTCCCTGGGATCTTCTACTTGTTAAATCCTAACACAGCCCTGGGAGTTAGGTGTTGATATTTTCCTTGTTTTACAGATGAGAAAATTTGAGGTTTAGCAAGAAATTAAATAACATGCCCAAGATCACCCAGCCAGGCAGGGGCAGAGCCAAGACTGGAACCCAGGGATCTGACTCCCTAGCCCACCAGACTGTCCCCCGAGTTGTCCTCCTCCCAGTGTCTTGGGCCTCCAGCTCCCATGGCCAGCTCTGACCATGGAGAAAAGGCAGCATGCCTGCTTTGTGGGGCTCTCATGGACGAGAGGGCTTAGCAGTCCCGTATTCAGGACAGTGACGGGGGTGGGTCCAAGCGGGAGCAGTCCTACTTCTTGACGTGACCTACACCCGAGACCCTTTACCACCCCGTCTTGGGATCTCGCCGCCCTGGGGGCCACCAGGCTGGTTTCTGTGGCATGTGCCAGGGCAGGCCTGTGTGGAGAGCGAGAGTCAGCGTTTCCATTTGGAACACGGGACAGAGCGGCCTTTGTTTTTGCACCAAGCCCTTGCCAGCAGAACTCCCCGAGAAAGCTGGAGGGCTCTGGGAGCCTCACGTGCGAGGCCCCGGTGCAGCCTCCCTTTCCACCGTCCTCCCAGGCCTCCCTGCCCAGCCTGCTGACGTGGGAGCCCGCAGGAGGCCTTGCTCGCCTGTGGGTGGAGAGGCCCCTGCCTCCCCGCATCCCCAGGGGCTGCCGACTTTTGTTCTCGTTGTGACTTCCTAGAAAGGATCTGAGCCCAAAGCTCCTCTCACCACAACTCTCAGATGGGGGTCTCTGGTTTTCTAGTCAGTGCAGAGTCTCAGGTACCAGACAAGGGGTGAGTTAGCTTGGATGGAACGGAAGGGAAAGTCAGGGGCTGGGCACCAGCCAGGGACGCCGTGGGCACCTGCCCGGTGTCACTCGGTGCAGACTCTGGGGTCACACAGACCTGGGTTGGACCCTGCTCCACTGCTCACTAGCTGTGTGACCCCGGACAAGCCCCTCCACTTGTCCGGGTGTCCTCACTGCATCCTCTGTGAAGTGGGCAGTGAGAAAGCCTCCATCGTAGGCTGCTGTGAGGCGTGAGTGCAGACAGCCCCTGTTGGGCACATAAGCCCAGATAAGGGTCTGCCCTTAGTGGGCATTAGTGTTTAGCATTGTCAGTGATAATGTGATAGTACTTAATCCTAAGAGTGATGACCGAAGGAATCAGCCCCCGGGGGACAAAGCGGTCCTCAGGGAGGCCTCCAGGACTCTGCTGGACTTCCTCATGGGTGAATGAGGGAGCTGAACTACACCACAGTCCCTCCCAACCTAGATACTGTGTGGGGTTGTTTGAAGAAATCTCCGCAGTTGTTCCAGACCCTAAACTGTAGCCCCAGGACTCAGGAAGGGCGCAGGTTCAGGGGAGTACCCTGAAGCTTCCCTGGGCAGAGTGACTCAGGTCCCTGCGGGGACAACTCACCAGGTATCAACCCAGGTGACTGGCCTGTGTCTGTACCCCCGATGGCACTCCCCACACAGCCCCGGGGAAGATGAGGGCCAGGGGAACAGAAGAAGATGCGGGTGTGGTTCCTCTGCCCCTGGGACGAGAGGTAGGGGCAGCCGGGGGTACAGACTCTGAGGTTTGTTCACTCTCTGCCTCCCGCCCCCCAGGACGCATCGGATAACCATCACCAACTTCTGCCTCGGGAAGCATCTCGTGAGCGAGGGGGACCTGTTGAAGGACCAGCGGGGGAGCCCTGCCTACATCAGTCCAGACGTGCTCAGCGGTATGTGCGGGGCGCCAGCAGCAGCCCCCAGGGCCCTCACCCAGTCAGGCTCTGCAGCCGTTCACTCAGGCAGCAGACTGTATCTGTGCCCTGGGCGAGGTGCTGGGGCTCCAGTGGTGACCCAAACCAGTACTGCCCATCCAGGTCCAAAACGTGGGGTCTCATGGAGGAAGATGGCAGTCATCACACTAATTACTCTCTGAGATTAGTTCTCGGAAGGACAGAAACGTGATTTCTGTGAGTGTGAGAAATAGGCACTCGAAGGCCTTGAGCTCTATCTTGAGGATAATAGCAACCCACTGGGGAGGGGGTGTGCCTGGGCAGGGGTGGCACCACACATTTGAGGAACCCACGGAAGGCCCCTGAGGCTGCTGCTCAGAAAGTTCAAGGGGAGACGCATGGGGGTCCAGTCATGCAAGGCCTGGCAGAGGCCCTGTTAAGAAACATCCTTTATTTCAAGTCTGAAAGGATGCCTTTGAACAGGTCTTCACGGAGGTTACTGTGATGAGACTTGCATCTACCACTCCCTTTGTCTATTTGTTCATCCATTTACTCTGCTGGTATTTACTGAGGCCCTGCCATGTACAAGTCTCTGTTCGAGACACTTCGGATACAGCAGTGAACAGGCAGACAAGCACCCTGCCTCCATGGCTGAGACAGGTAGTGGTAGCCAGAGCAAGTCAATTACGTAGCTGCCACCTTCTGATCGTACCGTTGGTGCCGGATGCTACACTGAGCCATGTGACAGGCATCATCTGTTTAAAACCACATGTTTTAAACTACCCCATGTTTTAAACTACCCCGTGTTTAAAGCATGGGGTAGCTGTTTAAAGCTACCCCATGAGGTAGAATTTTTACAGATGAGAAAATTGAGGCTCAGAGAGGTCAGACCTCTTGTTCACAGTCACAGCTAACGGTTCACCAGAAACCTGAGGCTTCCCCCGCCCCGCCAGGGCTGCCTTCTGCCCAAACCCTCGCTCCTAACTGTTTCACCATAGGCTTTCTTTCCTTTCTGGCTTGTCCTTTGCCAAACTGAGGTTTCTTTGTCCTGATCGCTCCAAGGGCTCACCCCCACTGCCATCCCTCCATCGTGAAGATCGCAGGGTTGCCTCCGGGGCCTGTCATCCCCCGCACTCACACGCGCCTCCCTCCTCACAGTAATAGTTGTCACCTGTCTTCCCGGGGAACAGGCCACTCTAATTTGCCACAGCCGTCTGCAGTCTCCTTGGAGGCCTCCTCCCAGCTGAGGGTTCTGCTGGAGCGCCAGGCCTCTGACAGGACAACCATTGCAGAGGGCAGCGGTGCCACCTCCCAGGCCTGGGGATCAGGGTTGGAGTCATGGTGGCCTCTGCGAGAAAGATCTGGGTGTCGGGGTATCCCAGCCCCCTGAGCACCCCCGCCCCACAGCCTAGCCTGGATAACCCCACATGAGCATCTGGAAGGCCTCCCTGTAGGTGACAGAGCCAGGAGGAAGACCCAGGCCCCTTCCTCAACCCAGAGCTGTGAGGTGGGGTCTGTGACTGGGGGCGGGGGGTGCTGCCTCTGGTGGAGTCTCCTCAGCAGCCAGGCCGGGGTGGCCTCCATGTGCGGTCACTCGCACCTGCTACCCGAGGCCTCTCTCTCTGACTCCTCCAGACAGATGCCAGTCTTGGAGAATAAAACAAAGGAACCCCCTGCCTCAGAAAGAGACCTGGGCCGGGAGACCGGAGACCAGGCTCTGGGACTGGCCATGTTAATTACGCAGCTGTGTGCCTCGGCCCTCAGCCCCCTCTCTGAGCTTCAGCTTCCTCCTGGGTTAAAAGCTGAAAACAGTCCTGCCTCCCCCCATTGTTAAGAGGACAAAGTGGGGTGACTCAAGTGGGTTCTGGTCTCAAGTCTGCCTTTCATTGATTCTGTGTGCTAAGCGCAGACCTGTGAGGCTATGAAGTGGCAGGCATGGCCTTACCCCCACAGTTCATGGTCTGGTTAATACCTGTGTGACCTTGGGAATGGTATTGACCTCTCTGGGCCTCTATTTTCTCATCTCTGGAATCAGGCTAATAATAGCCCCTAATTCCTTAGGTCCCAGTGGGATTAAATAAGCCCTTAACCTAGTGTGTGGCTCAATGAACCATAACCAGCATTGTCATTATCAAAACAAAATCCTCAAGTTCAATGTTCCCTCAAAAGTCAGAGCTCAGGGAGAAATCGCCTGATGGTTAGAGCTCCCGGGTGAGCTTATCTGTTGATGGGGCTGGACCAGCGCCCGGGAGCCCAGGCAGAGCAGAGCAGAGCTGGTGCTGGGGGGAGGCGGTGTGAGGCCTGCCCCAGGGGTGGGCTGCACAGGCCAGGTGAGACCCCTTCTCCTCGTGGAGCATGCCGAGGTAGGGCATCCTCCTGTGCAGCCGGGTCTCCAGAGCACGAGCAGGAACCAGTCCGAGGAATAAAGGAGGAAGGCACCTGGCCGAAGCTCAGGGACGGGGCCAGTGTGGCTTGCCCTGGGAGGAAGCACAGGAGGGTGACTGGAAGTGAGGGTGCCGGGGTGGAAGGGGGTCCCCTGGGTAGGACTCCCGGGAGTGCCAGGGAAGGGAGTGCAGGGCCGTTCTTCCCCAGTCCTGGGCTGAGCACGTGTGTGTCTGTGTGCCCTGCAGGCCGGCCGTACCGGGGCAAGCCCAGCGACATGTGGGCCCTGGGCGTGGTGCTGTTCACCATGCTCTACGGCCAGTTCCCCTTCTACGACAGCATCCCGCAAGAGCTCTTCCGCAAGATCAAGGCTGCCGAGTACACCATCCCTGAGTGAGTCCTCCCTCCCTGGGCTCCGGCCCATCGGGCTTGAGGGGTAGAAACAACACGGTGAGGCTTGGCGTCCTGGGCCCAGGACCCAGCATCAGCCCACCCTGCCTGAGTGCCCCACTGCCCCTCTCTCCTGCATCAGGGACGGCCGGGTTTCTGAGAACACCGTGTGTCTCATCCGGAAGCTGCTCGTCCTCGACCCCCAGCAGCGCCTGGCCGCCGCCGCCGTCCTGGAGGCCCTCAGCGCCACCATCGCGTCGTGGTGCGTGGGCCGGGCAGAGCAGGGTCCCGCCCGCCTGTGGGCACTGCCCTGCCTCCCCAGAGGGTCGCCTGAGGTTGGGCCTGTCTCCACCAGGCAGAGTCAGGTCTCCAGATGGTCCTGATGGGCAGGGTTGGAGGACGCAGGCAGAACTCAGGGTTGGGCACCTACTGCGTGCCAGTCGATGCCAGCTATAGGATGGGCCTTATCTCACTGAGTTCTCACCGCAGCCCGCGAGATAGAAGTTGTCCCCCACTTATTGGGTGAGAAAGCTGAGGCTCGGAGCAGCAGAGGCAGCGGTGTCAGGAAGGGGCTGAGCTGGTACTCAGCCCAGGTCTGTTGACTCCAGCCAAGTCTCAGAGCAGCGGGGACCGGCCTTGCTGGGCTGCTGGCAGCCAGACTGGGGGGAGCAGGGCCGGGCTGCCTGGAGCCAGCCTCGCTCATCTGCCTCCCTTGCAGGCAGTCCCTGTCTTCTCTGAGCGGGCCTCTGCAGGTGGTTCCTGACATTGACGACCAAATGAGCAACGCAGACAGCTCCCAGGAGGTGAGTTGGGGACGGCAACCAGGCCGCTTGGCCAGGCCCTGAGGCACCAGCCCTCCAGGCAGGGCAGGCTGGGCAGGGCGGAGGTAGCAGCTCCTGGCAGGGCGCTGGGCCACCTTGGCCTCTCCCCAGCCCTTGGAGTGGGAGCGGGAGCCTCAAGTTCCTCAGCCTGAGCCGCCCAGGGCCTGCCTCGTGTCTGGCTCAGTTGGCAGTTCTGTGGCCTGAGAGAGGGGTGGTGGGGCAGCCGAGGTGGCTTCCTCTTCCTGCCCAGGCCCTGGCTCTGCCACACGCTGGCCCTTTATACAGCCACACTTCTCTGCCCCTCTGAGTCACAGGGTTCTCTCTCGCCCTTCCTGCTTTTCATTTTTCAGATGATTCATTTTCTCCCGGTTTTCCCTCCTCCCCTGTCCCTTGCACTGGAGAAAGTGCTGGACCAGGGGTAGGGGCCGGGCCCAGGGTGCCCAGCAGCAGCCGGCGGGTGATCTTAGGGTGCCCCCTGGAGGGCAGGGCTTGCTGAGTCCTGGGAGGGAAGCTGTAAGGACCCTCCGTCTCTGGGCCACCCCGAGTCCCACAGCAAGCACTGGACGGGGGGACCGGGTGGAGCCAGCCCAGGACCACAGCAGAGCCCCCTGTCTTCGAAGAATTTCAGAACCCCACCCCCGGCTCCCACCCGCCCCCAGGGCTGTTTAGCAGCTAAAAAGAATCACCCCTAGCAAGCAGCGATGGCCCCCAGTACATCTCACTCAGCCCTCACTGCAGGCCTGTGCAGCCAGTGTGTGTTCTTATTTCACTAAAGAGAAAACAGGTTCAGAGAGGGAAAGTAACCTCCCCAAAGCCACAGGGCTCAGAGTCTACCACAGCCTGATTCCACAGCCCTGCTCTCCCCCAGCCCCCTGCGGTGGGGCCTCCCACTTCAGTTTGTGACTGTGTGTGGGCTTCTCCAGGGACCTCAGCCTGGGGCACGACAGAGAAACAGGGTCGCCCAGGCCACCCAAACACTTGGCCTGCACTGGTCCCTGGGGGCCTCGGGGAGGGGAGCGTACCGCCCTGTCACACAGGCGGGCACCAGGTCTTCTGAGGGAACGTGACCTCTCCCACGGTCAGCGGGTTAGGAGGTCACAGGTCTGAGGGGCCAGCCCAGCGAGGTCCAGGTTGGCTGGGGAGCTTCAGGGACCGTCCCCCCCGGCCCCCGTTCTCGGCCACTACTAGATCGGGCCCAGGGGGGTGGTGCCTGGAGAGGGGCCCTCTTGAGTCAAGCCAGCTGACGCCCCCCTGCTCTTCCCTCTCGCACACCCGCCTGTCGCTCGGCCTGCCCGTCTCCGCTGTGAAGGCGAAGGTGACAGAGGAGAGCTCCCAGTATGAATTTGAGAACTACATGCGGCAGCAGCTGCTGCTGGCCGAGGAGAAGAGCTCCGGACACGAGGCCCGCGGCTGGGCACCCAAGCGGCCGTCGGGGGCGGGGGTGCCGCCCGTGCGCCGGCTGGGCCACGACGCGCAGCCTGTGAACCCCCTGGACGCGGCCATCCTGGCCCAGCGCTACCTGCGGAAATAGCAGCCTCGGGCAGGGGCACCGGCGCCCACCCACCACTTCGTCCCGGCCCCCAGCCAGCGGCCCTGCCGCCCCGCCGCCGTGCTGAACTCTTGCCTAGGCTGCGCCGGGAACGGGGCAGGGACAGCCCAGGTCACCCGTGTGGTCAGCAGAGGTACCGCAAAGCTACCTTTTGGAATGATTGCTTGATTGTTTGGTTTTTTTTTAATCTGAGAAGCCTAGATAACTAATCTGCTTTTAATCATAACGTTTTAATCTACCTCTGTCTCTTTAACCATGCTGTCTCTGGACTGAGTGAGGAGGAGGAGGAGGAGGGAGCCTGCCCACCACTGATCCCCGCCCCCCCCGACCCCCAGGGGGCAGCTGCCCCCCAACAGTCCACATAAGCTGAAAGTGCAGCTCATTGCTGGCTCCCCACAAGAACGCCCACTCCCCACTGCCCTCCCAGACCCCTCACAGTCTGTTTTCATCCCTCCCCTTCTGACCCAGGCCCCTCAGTCCAAGCTTTGGAAAACTCTCACCTCATCTTAAGCGGAATCAAATATATTTATTTTTGTACTGAAACCAGCTTCTCTGCCATCTCTAGGTGGTTCGGCCCGTGGCCACTCGCTGCCCCCAGCCTGGCTGGACAGCAGGGGAGCCCACAGCCCCCAGTGGGCCCCTTCCTCAGCCCCGGGCTCAGAAGCCCCTTCTTGCCGGCCCCCTCCATCTCCAGCCCACCAGTCCCTCCTTGTCTCCGGTGATGAGGAGGTCTTCTAGACTGGCTTCTCTTTCTCCCAGCTCAGCTTCTCTGAGGTGCTGCACACCCTCACTAGCCCTGGTTTCCTCCTCCACCCCTCACCGTGGTACCGAGGTGATGCTGACCCGGATGGGAGGGAGTCCTCGGCCAGATGTGAGCACGGCCAGCACCCCTCTGTTCAGAGAAGAGCAGGGGCATCTCCCCCCCTGCCTCGTAACAGAGGCGGTGTCTCTCCCAGCAGACCGCCAGGGTCGCCAGGGTCCTTCCTGGGGGCTGCAGGGCTCACGAGGGAGACCTGTAGGGGCCGGGGGCCCCACCTGGCTTGAGAACAGCCCCGCTGCCCTTTTGAGCCGAGATTTTGAAGTGGATGCCCGTCTTGCCAGAAAACCCTGTTCTCACCAGAATGCCCCCCTCCCCGCTCTCCCGCACTGGACTTGGCCCTGCCCAGCGCCAAGCAGAGACCCTCCCCTGACCTGCCCGCGCCCCCCCCAGCCCCTCAGAGCAGCCGAGTATCCCCCTCCAGGCTGCCCTGGGCCCTCAGCCCTGCCCTGCCTGCCCAGTGGGGGAGGTGACCGAGGCCCGTATGACCTTGTTCCCCAGCGTGTGAGCTGCGCCCTCCCCAAAAGCTGACTCACTGTGAGTGACTTGGGCAAGGTCCCAAAAAAAACAAAACAAAACCTCCTTGTGCCTCAGTTTCCCCATCTGGAAAAAATGGGGCCACCTCTTGCCAGCAGTAGCAGGGCCGCCCACGCCCCCTTCCTCCCCACCTCCAACCCCAGCACGCGGGCGCCTCGAGCCTCTGCCTCAGTGGGTCCGCGGGGCCTACCTGAGCCCCGCACTTACCCCCCTGAGCACCAGGCTGGCCTCCCTCAGCCATCCAGCCGCTGAGAGCCAGGGTCTTGCGCGGGGGTGGGGCTGGGGGTGGGATGCCCTCTTTTCTATATTTATTTCAAAAAAGAAGTCTCCTAAGGAGTGGAAATGCAGTCCCGCCCAGGGCTCCCAGCGCCTGTGACTGTCTTTCTGTGAGGGCCTCACCTGAGCCCCTTGTCCGGCTGCCCGCCCAGACCCTCCAGGCCCGCTCACCTGGTGGTCCTTCTCCTCCTTTTCAAAGCAATATCCTCCGGGTCCGCAAAAGCCTGTCAGACAGACTGGTCCCTTCCAAGGTCAACCCATCCGTCTGATTAATTTCTGGCAAAGCAAATGAGAGGAGGCTGGGTCTGCCCTCACTGGGTGTCACATGCTGAGAGAAGTCCTACTGTAAAGAAACAAAAACGGAAAAAGTCACAAAAAAGTTTGTATAAAGTCATATTTTTGTACTACATGGGGACTCTTCCTGCATGTCAGCAATAAAACTTCCTGACCTGGAGCCAGCGTGGTCTGCATCATCTCTTCCCTCCTCACTGCATCGCCGTCCCTGCCACCCAGCCAGGCAGAGCAGGACCCCTTCACTCTGGGCTCTGCCACCAGGGGCCCCACCCCCACTCCACCCTAGCAGCCCTCGTCGTCTCGAAGCTGGGGGGGGCCAGAACCACCCAACATTCTCCCAGCCCGCTTTGGTCCAGCTTCCTGCCAAGTCCCAAGGGGGACTCTCTGCCTGGCTTGGCTCAGCCCCGACCTATGCAGGAAGGATGTGTCCCAGAGCAGCTGCAACCAGCAAAGCATTGATCCTCTCTCACCACCAAACCCCCCGGCTGGGGTGGGGGGACCCTAGCCAGACAGACCGCCCATGTGCCCATCCAGGGCAGCTGGGGTAAGAAGGGCCGGGCTGTTTCCTACACCACCCTCCCCTCCATAGGAAACCAAGTGGGGCGGGGCGGGGGGAGGGGGGGCCTTCCTTCCTTCACCTAAATTTAGACTCTGCAAATTGAGCACTGGAGCTAGAGGCGGACTGGTCCTGTCCCCAGCATCCCCCATAGCACACAGGCAGACCCACTTGTGTGTTCAGAACCCACACAGGCCCAGGTCACAAAAGGAACAGCGGTCCATGCCAGAGGAGCCCCTTCCCAGGCAGGTGTCCACACAGCAAGCGGGGGCAGCACCCCTCCAGGGTTCTCTGGGAAGGCCCTGGTTCCCTGAAGATTCTTTAGAGCAGGCCCCCAGGCCTCTACCTTTCCCTCCTCCCACAGTTACCCCAGCAGCCAAGCGGCCCCCATCTTCCTGGCCACTCCCAAGCCTACACAGATGTTCCCTTTTCCTGATCTGTCACGCTGTCCCAGGTCAGAAGCTGCCGGCACTCCCTGCCCACCCCAGCCACACTCAGGTCCACAAGCCTGACCCCCAGGGCCTCATCGCCATCTCAGCCTCCCTCCTGCACCCCTGACCCGATCAGCCTCTGTCCTGAGCACAGGTATCACTGGGCACCTACGTGTCAGGCTAACACTCAGCACCACCCAGGCAGCAAGTTGTGTGCAGCTGGACTCCTGGGCTCATTGAGTCCTCGGCACCTACTACTGGCCGCAGCTCTCACACCAGAACTGTTGCTTCGTTGACTTAAACTTCCCAGATCCCCCTTTACCAGTACTTTTTGTGTTAGCCCTGAAAGGAAAGCAAGGGGAAAGTACCAGAAAGGCGGGTATGATCAACAGCCTCCTATGCTTCTGAAGGGTCAAAACAAGAACCAAGATGTTCCCACCTGTGTTAGCGACTGCCTGGTCCCCAGGGTCCTCGGGGAGAGCAGCTTCAGAGAGAAGCCAGCCAGGAGCTGTGCCTGGCCGTGTCCACTGGGTCTTCCCACACCCCTTCCCCGGCTTTATTTCCCATCACAGACTGTTATTACAAGAGACGTGTGGTTAGTGATGATATCTGTCTCCCCAACTCAAATGCTGAGCTCCATGAGGCGGGCGGGAGGCTTTTCCATGTGACCATGTTGGGGTGGGGAATTGGGGACTGGCTGTCACAATAATGGGGGTAGGGGGTGGGGGGGTGAAAGGCTGCTGGCATTTAGGGGGCTGGGGCCAGGCACTCCAGACAACCCCAGAAGGCAGGCAGATTCTACATCCTGCTCAACACGAGTGAAGAAATGTGTTTATAATTACCGGAGCCAAGAATCTAACACCATTTTATACATAAACACAGAGGACTTGGGTATCCATAATATACACTAAATTTTCTGGGAAGGCAACTACTGTGTAGTGGAAGAAATGTGTACTTTTTGTTCAGAACTTAACCAAGAGTTCACCACCATTTCAGACACTGACACTATCTCAGGTCTGCACCTTTAGCTGTCACCTTCCTGGGAATTAACCAGTTCACAAATACACATTACCCTTTATTTCTTTTATATATATTACAGGACAAGAATATATGTACATCTGTAAACTATCTTATCTATATTAATTTAATAATATAATGTGATTTAATTACATATTAATTTTGATTTAATTATATATTGATTTTTAATTAGAGGTGGGTATATTAGCCATAAATTTCATTTCCAGAGCACAAAAGAAGCAATAGAAAATATGGGTACTTCCCCGGTGATCCAGTTTTTGAGAATCCACCTTCCAACGCAGGGGATGCTGGTTCGATTCCTGGTTGGGGAACTAAGTTCCCCCATGCTGTGGTGCAGCTGAGCCCACACACTACAGAGCCCACACACTGCGTGCCCTGGAGCCCACGTGCTGTGACTAGAGTAGACACCCCCTGCACTGCAACAATGGATTCCGCATGCTACAACTAAGGCCTGATGCAGCCAAAACAATAAAAAAGAAAATATCATGAAAAGGCAGCTTTGGGTCTGACAGATGTGGAGAACCACGGCCTAGAACTGCCCTGTGGAAGACTGGTAGGGAACATGGATCTGAAGTTCAAATCCAGGCCCCATGAATTTCCATTCCTGTGACTGTACACAGGCCACTTGACCCCTCCAAGCCTCACTTTCCTTCTCTGTAAAATGGGAGTCCCATATGTATACTTATGACTGATTCACTTTGCTGTTAGTTTCACAGGAAGAAACTAACACAACATTGTAAAGTAACTATACCCCGATAAAGATGAATTTAAAGAATGGAGGTCACACTACAAGTCACACAGGGTTAGTGAGAGGATCTGAAGTGTTAGTGAGAGGATCTGAAGGGTTGAGACGAGCACAGTGCTTAGCAGGGCGCCAGATACCTAAACAATACTCAACATCCCTACCCATGATGACTCACATCCCAGACCTGCACAGTTCCTCTTCCCAGCAGCTGTCCCGGGTGCTGAGGGGGCAGTCAGAGGGCTAGACAGGTCTTAAGAGGCCTTAAGTGAGTCCCCTTCTTCCCTCCACCCAAGAGCTAGGCCAGCCCTTGAAGCTCCAGTGGGGTGAGGCCCTGGTGTCCAGGAGCAGAGCAGCCAGGCCTGGCCCCAACCTGGGCCACTGGTGAAGGAGGCAGAGTCAGGTTTTGCCTTGGGCCCTGAACATGCCAGGCTTCCCAAGGGCCCTCCCAGAGGCTCTGAATCTCTCAGCCTTCTGATCACCCCTTCGGTTCAGTTCAGTTGCTCAGTCGTGTCCGACTCTTTGTGACTCCATGGACTGCAGCACACCAGGCCTCCCTGTCCATCACCAATTCCTGGAGCTTGCTCAAGCTCGTGTCCATCGAGTCCACCTCAATCTCTCTCATCCCCTTTTCCTCCCGCCCTCAATCTTTCCCAGCATCAGGGTCTTTTCAAATGAGTCAGTTCTTCACATCAGGTGGCCAAAGTATTGGAGCTTCAGCATCAGTCTTTCCAATGAATATTCAGGACTGATTTCCTTCAGGATGGACTGGTTGGATCTCCTTGCAGTCCAAGAGACTCTCAAGAGTCTTCTCCAACACCACAGTTCAAAAGCATCAGTTCTTTAGCACTCAGCTTTCTTTATGGTCCAACTCTCACATCCATACATGACCACTGGAAAAACCATAGCTTTGAATAGACGGACTTTTATTGGCAAAGTAATGACCACCCCTTAATACCTGTCTTTCCTGTGCGTCATCTTAGGAACACTCTGTGCCTCCCAAGGTGACAAATGTTTAGTCTCACCGGCAGACAGGAGGACAGAAAGGCAGCTATCAAACAGGCAGGTGGGCAGGCAGCAGGTCCGCCATAGGCTGACAGACAGGGAGGAAATCAGCAGGTGCAGAAGTGGGATGCAAGCCAGGCAGGCAGGTGACAGATACGCAGAGATCCAAGCCAGCAGGACCAGAAAGCAGGTGCCTGGGCAGACCTACAGACAGGCTGGCGGGTGGGCAGAGGCAGGCGGAAAAACAGATAGGCAGGTGGCCAGGAGGGCAGGGGGATGGTGTCAGGGGACCACATGGGCCAAAGGCATCAGGCACCTCTCCCAGGGCCTTGAGGAGCAGCTCCCAGCTTCTCTGAACCCTCTGGGCAAGCCCGCCACTTCTCCTACCTCTGGCCTGACTTGGCCACGTGCCTCCCCCCGACCCCCTGGAAAAAGCAGCTCTCTGGGTACCTCTCATTGCGGGACCAGCCAGCATCTCAACTCCTACTCTGCTCCAACATGGCCACCTGCTTCCCCAGGGCTGAGTAACACCTGACCCACTCACACAAGTCACACCCCAACCCAAACACAGACACACCTTCGTCTGTAGGTAGCGATACCCAGAGATCTGCATAGCACAGATGCAAGTCAACAGCTTAATACAAACATATCCAACATCTCACAGCCCCCACTCAGACAGGCATACACACAGACCCACATGGAGCACGGGTGTGTGCCATACAAACCGACACAGACTCAGGTTTGGCCATACCCACACACTCGCCGCACACCGACACCCCACGGACGGCAGGCACAGAACACGTCAGTGCTACCCAAGGGAACCCACAGCCAGGGGTTGGGTTCCAGCCTCGCGTTACCCTCGCAGCCCAATTTAACACGGCTGATCACACCCTCGCCTGGCCAGGTCTTCCTCCCCCCTCACGGACTGCCATCTCCTGCAGGAGACCCGAAATGCAGCATCCAGAGCTCTCTCCTCTCCTGTCCCTTGGGCGACCTCAGCCACTCCCGGGGTGTTCAATCCATCCTGTGTGTTAAGGACTCTCAAACACACACCCAGGCCGACCAGACTCCTCCGGGCCGCGCCTGTGTGTCTGATGGCTCCACCCAGATACTTATGGACCTCTCAAATCAACCACCTGAAATGGAACTTGAATTCCCTACATCGTGCTCCCCACCTGAGCTTTCCTGAGGTGCTCGGGCCCAATCCAAGCAGTGGTCCTCCATTCCTGCTTCCCTCGTGTCCTCGTGCAGTGCAGAGAGCCTGCTGCCACCCCCATCAGTGTCTGAGCCTGGCTCACCTCCACCAGCACCCCTGGTCCAAGCCCTCAGTTACTGCTGGCCTGGATGGCTGCCAGCCAGCACGCGGCTCCCCCTCTTTCAGTTCTTGTCCTGCAGCCCCTTTCCTACCTGGAGGCCCTCCCTCCCCCCCGCCCCCCGTTCACCCCTGGGACCTCTCCAAAGTGCGTCGCGGAACCATGACACTCTCTGATGGAACCTAGGGGCTCCCATCACACTTGGAATAACATCCAAGCGCCTCTGCAGGCCTTCCAGCCCCTTCACAATCACCCCATCACCCTCCCCTGTCCCCCCTGGGAGCCAGGTGAAGCCAGACACTCCTACCTCGGGGGCCCTCAGCCTTTTTCCTGCCCAACACCCTCCTGCAGATCTCAGCTCAGCTGCCCCTTCTTCAGGATTCAAGTCTCTCCCCCATGGCACGTGCAAGAGCTGATGTTCTTCATCACACTGCCCCACTCCATCACCCTCTGAGCACTCAGCAGCACCCAGGACCATCTTCCCCACATATTGTTTGTCTCTCCACCTTAGTGTCAGCTCCTAGAGAGCCAAGATTTGCATCCGTGCTGTTTACTGCTGAACCCCATTACTAGGAAGTGCTAAGCAGACCAATTAGCGTTTGCTGACCAGCGGCTGAATGGACTGATACACAGACACACTCAACCTCACCAAAGTGCTCAGGCAGATAGAACACGGAAATAGACACAAATATACAAACATGGGCAGACACACCTCCACACACACTCATAGAACAGACTAAACAGTCAGAGACACCAAGAGCCCCCTTCCCCTCCCCATGGTAGTCATCCTAGTTCTTTTCCCAACCAGATCTGCCCTCTGCTTGAACCCAGACTCAGGACTGGGAGCGGGGGGGTCTCCAGCCTGGACAGAAAGGGGGGTCACTGGCCCCAAGGCCTCAGGCTGTGCCTTCAGCTATGTCTGCAATTTCCTCTCCCCCCTTCCTTCCCTCCTCCTCTCTAAGGCTGCTGCCAAGAAGGCCTCCCCCTCACCCCAGGCCCAGCACAGGAAGGGGGGCCTGAAAGGCGGGGGGGCCTGGGAGTCTGGGCAGGAAGAAGACCTGGCCGCATGCTGATCACACACATGTTGCAGGCACAAGCCCTGAGCCTGGGTGGAAATGCACGCACATGCACCAGCAGGTTTAGCCCAGAGCCAAACACACCTCTGCCCTGTGCTCTGGTGGCAGAAGGGCATAGGGGCCAGCAGAAGCCCCAGACTGGGCTCTGCAAGGCTGGCCTGGGTCTGGCTTGAAGCCAGAGTCCAACATTCATTAACCCTGCACGACCAGAGCTGGGCCAGCTGGACACACTCGTGGAGGGGGCTCTGGGAGGAGGGGTGGAGAGCCCCTGCCCTGGACATTGTGGCAGAGGGTCTGGGAGAGATCTGGCATCTGAACTGGGGAAAGGGGGGCCTCCAGGAAGGAAGAACAAGATTTAGGGAGGGGGTTAAGAGCCCAGGGTCAGAGAACTGTGGGTTCAAATCCCGACCACTGGGGTAAAGCTATTCAGTCTCTCCATGACTCAGCTGACTTATCCCTCAACCGGGGATAATGGTCCCCACGTTAATAGGGTTAGGATTAAATGGGGAAAAAAATATTGTAAAGGATTTAGCCCATTGCCTGACACCTCAGCAGAACCCCATCCTCATTATTATTGTTATTAGCAGCCTGGGGGCGGGTCCCTGCAACCCGCCTCCCCAGCGGTTTCCTGTGGGGGAGCAGACGGCCCCTCAGGCTCCCCCCCCACACTTCACCCTCTTCTCCCCTTCCTCTCCCGGCCCTTTTCCTCCCCGCCTCCCCCGCCCCGCCCCGCCCCGTCCCTCCTCTTTCCTCGGAGGAAACTTTCCGCCGGCCGATCCATCAGCCCGAGTCCGGCCCGCGCTGCTGCGGCCTGGTAGCCGAGCCTGGCGGACAGGCGGGCGGGCGACCGGGACCGGACGGGGCGGGAGCGGCCGGGCCCCGGGTGTCTGCGGCCGCCGGACGCGCCGGGGCCGGGCAGCAGGGGAGCCGGGCGCTGACGGTGAGTGAGCCCGGGCCTCCGGGCCGGGGGATCCCCACGGGGCGGGCGGGATGGGAGAGGGAGGCGGCTTCCCTTCCCGGAGCCCGCCCAGGGAGTGGGAAGGCGCCCCCGCGTCTCCCTCCTCCATCGCGCTTCCCGGACGGCGAAAGCGGGCTTCTTTGGGGGACCCCACCAGGGGGCGGAGCCTCCTGCGGCTCACTCTCCGGTCCCTCAGGTTGTCGGGGCGTCCGCGCCCGGGGGAAGGACACCCCCAGCCAGGGCCCAAGTGTGCAAGGAAGTTAGGAATCCGCTCTCTCCAGGGTGGAACCTGGCTGGGACTGTCCTTCCAGGGAGCGGAGCTGCTCCGAGGAAGAAGCGAGTCGGCAGGGTTGGCTCTAGAGAGGGCGAAGGATCTGACCTTGCTGACCTCGCAGGCTGACAGGGGAGCTGCGCCCCCAGAGAAACATGGATGCCCCCCGAAGGGACATGGAGTTGCTCAGCAACAGCCTGGCGGCCTACGCGCACATCCGCGGTGAGGGCAGACCCCGGGACACGAACCCCTCCCCGCCCCATCAGGCCCCCCTCCACCCTTACCTTCCCTTCCTCCGCCCCTGACTATAACCCCCCGCTTAGCCTGTCACCTACTCCCACCCACCCCCATCCTCACTCCCCCAACTGCCCAATGGCGGCTACTAAGGTCCTTCAAATAGGGGGTGTCATCCTCACTCCCCCGACTGCCCAATGGTGGCTACTAAGGTCCTTCAAATAGGGGGTGCTGTCTTTGCCCCCCCAACTTAGAACCTGGAGTCTTTTCGAGATGGGGTGACCCCCACGCATCAGGCCCCCTCCATGACTTCTGCCCTCTGACCCCCAGCTAACCCCGAGAGCTTCGGCCTCTACTTCGTGCTGGGCGTCTGCTTTGGGCTGCTCCTCACCCTGTGCCTGCTAGTCATCAGCATCTCCTGTGCACCCCGCCCGCGGCCCCGGGGCTCCGCCCCGCGCCGGGACCCCCGCAGCAGCACCCTGGAAGCCGAGGACGACGAGGACGACGACGACGACGAGGAGGACACAGTGACGCGGCTGGGCCCCGAAGACACGCTGCCGGGCCCCGAGCTGTCCGCGGAGCCCGATGGGCCCCTGAGCGTCAACGTCTTCACTTCGGCGGAGGAGCTGGAGCGGGCCCAGCGGCTGGAGGAACGGGAACGGATTCTGCGAGAGATCTGGCGCACCGGCCAGCCGGACCTGCTGGGCACCGGCACCCTGGGGCCCAGCCCCACGGGCACGGGCACCCTGGGCCGCATGCACTATTACTGACCGGCCCCACTCGCGCTGCGAGATGCTCAGCGTCCAGGACATGTGTAGGGGCTCGGAGCTGCCCCAGGACCTTTGGACTGCCCCTGCCCACGGTGCTATGGAGGCCCCGCCCCCACGGCTCCCCTGGTGCTATCGGGCCTGGATTCTGGCCCTCTGGGAGACACCCTTCCCTAGTCCAGCCAGAAGGCCCTGGGGGTAGGGTAGGACGCAGGGTCCCCTTCCCCTCTCTGGGGGACGGTTAAGAGGTGACGTGACCAATGAAAGCTGCATTCTCAGTGACTTAGTCTGTTACCTTTACTTCTAATAACCCCTAGGCTCTTGCCATGTAGGGGACCCCAGGGTTTAGACCCCTCTACCAGGCTGCCCACCTCCTTCCATGCAACTCACACCTCGGCACACAGGGTTCCACTCAGTTCACACATGGCAAAAACACACGCCTGCTGCACCCACAGACACACGCACACCAACCGCATTCCTTAAAGTGCATTCCTTACCGGGAAACGACTGGGTACAAGTCGCCCCTGTCTCTACAAATGCCTCATTTCAATCACACACACACACACACACACACACACACACGTGCACACAAGGCCTCGGGACCCTGACCTTGACGCTAAGGTGCTATTACCCCCAGTGTAACCAAGTGTGCCTGAGCTGGGCCGTGGAGTTCGTGTTCGTCACTGAATTCCTGTGAGTCCCTCTGAAAGGGCAGTGAGACCAACTGGGAGGGGTCTGGGCTAGAGAGCAGGCCGGCCCGGCCCCTCCCCTGGCGCACAGCTGGATTCCGGAATCCGGCCCGCGGGCAGATCCCCGAACCCTCCAGGGCCCCTCCAGCCTGCCATTTCTCCAGCCTGGGGGGGGGGGGGGGCGGCTGGCGTCCGAAGGAGACACCCTCCCCCCGCCATCCGGTGGATAAAAATAGCCGTGCGCAGGCCTTGGGAAGGGTAATGGGAGCCACATGTTGGCCAGATGTGCCCGCGAGCAACTGCCAGGAATGCGGACGGCGGAGAACGCGAGCGCCAGCCCCGCCCCGCCGCGCCAGCCCCGCCCCGCACGGACCAGGGAGGCGTGGCGCGCGTACTCGGCAGAGTTTATTTTCTGGCGTTTTCCGAAGACGTGTGCAAGGACGTGAGTGGCCGGAGCCTCACTTCCCTCCAGGTCCCGCCGCAGTCCCTCCCGGGCCCACCCTCAGTGCGTCTGCGTCTGCGCGTGGATGGAGTCCCGGGTCCTCTGCTTCATCTGAACCTGGTGGGGACAGGGGGTCAGGGGAGGGCCCTCCGCCCGCCCCCGCCCCGCCCGGGACCCGCACCCCACCCACCTCCAGCAGTAGGCGCTTCTCCCGCTCGCTCTTCAGCTCCTCCCAGAGGTCCGTCAGTTGCTTTCTGCGGACGGGAGACCCAGGGGAAGGGGTGGGCAGGGCAAGCCTACAGCCCGCACCCTCGCCTCTCCGCACCTCTCCCCCACTTACTCCAGCTGCACCCCCATCTGCTCCAGTGACCTCCTTAAAGCCTCCACCTGGTCCTTTATCCTCAACATGTCGTCTCCGTCACTTCTGCGGTCTGTGAGATTTGGCGGGACGGAGGAGTGCAGGGTGGGGGACGTTTGGGGCTCCGCATTCTTCTGAGCAGGGGTTACCTCTTTGGAGGGCACCCCTTCTTTGGGAGACTCCTGATCTTTGGGGCTAGTCTCAGCCTTCGGTGGTGCCTCCTCCAGGAGGCTCGTCGGCTCTTCCTGAGGGTGGGCCTTCTCAAGGGCAGGCGCGGACCCTGACTTGGGGTTGGACTCGGACTGGAGAGGGGAGCTGGCCCTCCTCTCCAGGGGCTGTTTCACCATGCCGAGGGGGGCCTCCTCTGGCGTGTGCACCTCCTCTTGAGATTGAGCCTCACTGGCCTCAAGAGACCTGGCGTTTGGCGGGGTGTCTTCCTCCGGAGAGAAGTGATGGAACTGACTGTTGTCTCCGGCAGAGGCCTCTTCAGAGAGCACAGGCTCCGGGGTCAAGACCTTTCCTAGGGTGGGGGCCTCGTCCCCCGGAGGGGCCATCTTTGGACCAAAGGCCTCATCTTCAAGTAGGACTTCTGGGACCCGGGCCTCATGCCCAGAAAGGGCCCTGTCTGGACTGGGGGCCTTGTCCTCCAGGGTTGGGGTCTCCTCAAGGGTAGGGACCTTCTCTGGAATTAGGGTTTCCTCTGGAGTGGGGGTCTTTTCTGAAGGTGGGGTCTTCTCTGGGTTAGGGGACTTATCTGGAGACAGAGTCTTCTCTGGACTGGGGGTCTTATCTGGAGGTGGGGTCTTCTCTGGTCTGGGGGCCCTATCCAGAGTTGGTGTCTTCTCTGGGCTGGCGGTCTTGTTCAGAATTGGGGTTTTATTCACACGAGGGCCCTTTGTAAGGCGCCTCTGCTTTTCATCCTGTAGTGATGGGGATGCGGACTCAGCCAAGGGATGGGTACCTTGATGGTGTGAGTCTGGTTCCCCTCAGCCTTGGATCCTTCACCCTTGCACGCCACACCCCTGGGAACCAGACTCCGTCTAGGATCTCTGCTCTCCCAGGTCTCGAGCCTCTCACCTCACTGGCTGCAGGGCGTTGCTGGGAAGCCTGTGTCTTGGATCGCTTTCTGCCAGGCTGGAAACCGCTGTTGGAGCCTGTGAGAGCAGACCCTCAAGAATCCAGGCCTACTTGGGCCCCAAGCCTCTCCCCATCTCTGTCCCCTTAGCACAACCACCCCAGGGCTCAGCCCACTGCAGGGAGGCAATGAGACTTACTGGAGTTTCGGGAGGGGCGCTTCTGACTGTCTCTGCTGGGTGTCCAAGATGGCCTGAAACATGTCCCCATCAGACCCGGGGGTGGGGGCAGGGAGCAGCATCTCTTGTACCCTCCTTCCCCGTACTCCGCTCCTTACTTGGTTTTGCTGGGCTCACTGGGAGCTGTCACCAGCTTCTTGACTATAGGGAGGACTGTTTTGGGCATCATCTTTTCGGGTTCCTTAACAGGAGCTAGGAGGAGAGGGACATTTGTTCACTCACTCATTCCTTTCATCTAAGAGTCACTGACCCTATCCTGTGCTGTGCCCAGGGGACTAGTGACAGAAGATGAATCATATTTGACCGGCTCCTGGGAGCTCTGGGGACACTGACCACAGGAGCACCCCAAAGAGTTGTCAGGGAAGGCTTTGTGGGGAGATGGCTCCAAATCCCGCCAATTTTTAATCCATGCTTTTCTACGACTTGTACTCGGCTTACTGCTGGTTCAGACTCTTCCGCTTCCTAGACCACGGCAACAACCACCCCACATCCAGTCCACATTCCTTCCTCTGTCTTCTCTATCATGTCTACTCCCTAAGAGACCTCATCCAGTCTTATGAGTCTAATTATCATCAATAAGCCAACAACTGCCAGATTTTCATTCTCTAGCTCCTTCCTCTTCCCTGGACTCCAGACTCATACCCGATGGCCCTCGCAGTATTTCCACTTAGCATCACACACTTAGCAGAGCTAACCTCTGGCTTCTCAACCTCCTTGTCCTCAGAATCTGCCCCTTTCCCAGTGTTCCCCATCTCACCCACTCGCCCACTCACTCAGATGACAAAGTGAGGCGTCCTCCTTGACGCCTTTATTCCTTTATGTCGCACACACAAACCATCAGTAAGTCCTGTCTGTTCTAAACACATCCTGAATCCAGCCACACATCCTCACCTCCACGACTAAGCTCTCTAGATCAAGTCACACCATCTTCACGGGAACTACTGCAGCAGTCTCCAACCTGGGCATGGGCTGCACCCACCCTGCCTACGGTGTGCTTGCCCCACGGAAGCCAGAAAGGTCCCTGTTCTACTGGAAAAGACGACACAAACAGAAGCAGTAGACTATGGGGACTTCCCTGGTGGTCCAGTGCTTAAGAATCTGCCTTGCAAGGCAGGGGACACAGGTTCGATCCCTGGTCAAGGAACGAAGATCCCACATGCTGCAGAGCAACTAAGCCCCCACGCCACAACTACTGAGCCTGCACTCTGGAGCCCATGTGCTGCAACGGAAGATCTCACATGACAAAAGGAAGATCTCACATGCCGCAACTAAGACCGGATACAGCCAAACAAATCAATATTTTTTAGAGAGTAAACTATGTAGTGCATTAGATATTTATTGGGCTTCCCAGGTGGCATTAATGGTAAAGAACCCACCTGCCAATGCAGATGAAAGAAATGCAGGTTTGATCCCTGGGTCTGAAAGATCCCCTGGAGGAGGGCTCCAGTATCCTTGCCTGGAGAAGCCCATGGACAGAGGAGCCTGGTGGGCTGTAGCCCATAAGGTCGCAAAGAGTTGGACACAACTGAAGCAACTTAGCACACACGCACAGAGATTTATTAGTCGTACTGAGGAAGAATAAGTAGGAGGGGTGTACAATTTTAAATGGGGTGATCAAGGAAGGCCACTCGGAGAAGGTGATGTCAGTGAGCACTTGAAGGCAGTCGCACAAGTGACATTCATCTCCACAGCTACTGAAACAGCCACCTGGGCACGTGCACGCATGCTGAAGCTGACTTGCACACATGGTCTCACACCCAGATACAAACAGAATCCCCCAATTATGGGTCACGGTGGGCGAGGGCATGGCTCCTACAGCCAGACAGCGGGCTTGGAATTCCTGCTCTATTACTTGCCAGATGGATGGGAACCTGGCTGGTAACTTAACCGTTCTGTGCCCCATGTCCTCACCCATAAAACATGGACAACAAGAATACCCACCCTGCAGGGTTGCTGTGAGGTCTGAGTGACTTGACCCATGTGAGGTACTTAGTGGCTGGCATACAGTCAAATGCTCAGGAAATGTAAATCCTGACTCCAGCTTCTTGTAGTGTGGCTGGTTAGGTGTTCTGTGGGACCCTCCCACTAGAAAGCAATTATATCCTGCTTTTGGATACAATTTTAAGGCATCACTGGACATAGAAGCGGAGAAGGCAGTGGCAACCCACTCCAGTGTTCCTGCCTGGAGAATCCCAGGGACGGGGAGTCTGGTGGGCTGCCGACTGTGGGGTCGCACAGAGTCGGACACGACTGAAGCGACTTAGCAGCAGCAGCAGCAGGACATATAAGAAGCAGGAGAAACCCACAAAAAAGGGAGGAACTGGGGCCAGAAAGGAAGTGAGAGGGCAGCCCTACTTTGTGGCTACAGAGCCTGGGAACTGTGAGGAGGAGCAGGTACCCCAGGTATTGCTCCCTCGGCTCATCACAGGCCCAAGGCACGGCAGCCACAGAGCAGCGAGAACCTAGCACCACTTTCTTCCGGAGGACTGCAGTGGTCGCTGGTGGTTGGTGCCCTCTGGCTACTGGCAGGAGTAAAAGCAAGTCTCCTCTGGAAGTTCTTCCCCTACGGAGGCATGCCAGACTCCCACAGATAGGGATCATCAACAAAGATCCTAAAACACGCGAGAGGGCGGGCCACTGAGAGCAGGAGTCAGCAGACTCAACACACAGCAGATGCTGGAAGTGTCAGGAAGGGAGCACAGCGCAGCTATGCAAAATATATCTGAAGAAATAAAGGGCCATTAGGCATAAACAAGCAGGTTATTCGGGGAGAGAAAAAAAGAATTCTGAACTACTAGAGGTGAAAAATAGCATTTGTGAAATAAAATGCAGTGTATAGGTTAAACAGCAATCAAACCTAGATAAAAACTAGAGAGAGAATTAGTAAACCAGAAGTAGAATGAAGACAAGGAGTGAAGATTTGAAAACAATGTTAAAAGGAATGGGTTAGTATTTGTGAAATAAAATGCAACGTATAGGTTAAACAGCAGATCAAACCTAGATAAAAGCTAGAGAGAGAATTAGTAAACCAGAAATAGAATAAGACAAGGAGTGAAAATTTGAAAACAGTGTTAAAAGGAACAGGTAACAGAAGCAGGGTCTGACTATGGCAGAGTGAGGTGGGTGGTAGATAAACCCTCTCCCCACACAGCAAGTATAAAGCTGGATTAAAAGTGACAAACCGGGGGTTCGGGATTGGGAATACATGTAAATCCATGGCCGATTCATATCAATGTATGACAAAACCCACTGGAAAAAAAAAATAAATAAATAAAAGTGACAAACCACCACTTCAGCACTTGGATACTGACCAAAGGTATAAAATAATCTGAGAAGCATTTGTGCCTGATGGTTTCTTGCCCCAGTCCCTGCTGCCTTGGTCCATGTGGCCGTTCTACAGGGTGGGACAGAGAAGGGTCAGCAGCTTCACTGCCATGGTTGAAGAGAACTCAATCAATATGGTGTGCAACTTTGGATTTGGCATTGGTTTCACTGCTATGACACCCAAAGCACAGCAACCAAAGAAAAAATGGGTAGGTGTGACTTCATAAAAATTTTAAACTTTTGTGTATCAAAGAACACCATCAAGAAAGTGAAACGCCAACCCAAAGAATGGGGGGAAATACTTGCAAATCATATATGATAAGGGACTTTTATCTAGAAAATATAAATAACTCCTACAACTCAATAGTAAAAAGCCAACCCAACTAAAAATTGGGCAAAGGACCATTTCTTCAAAAGAAGGTATACATGTAGCCAATAAACAGGAAAAGACACTCAACATCATTAGCTTTCAGAGAAATGCAAAGCAAGACCACAATGAGATAGCATTTCATACCCACTAGGATGGTTACAATCAAAAGACAGATAAGTATTGGGATGAATGTGGAAAAACTGGAGCCCTCATACACTATCAGCAGGAATATAAACTGGTGCAGTCACTTTGGAAAACAGCCTGCCAGTTCTTCTCAAAGTTAAAAATAGATCATGTGTGTGTGTGTGTATGTGAGTTGCTCAGTTGTGTCCAGCTCTTTGTGACTCCATGGACTGTAGCCCACCGGGCTCCTCTGTCCATGGAATTCTTCAGGCAAGAATACTGGAGTAGGTTGCCATTCCCTTCTCCAAGGGATCTTCGAAGGATGTCTTTCATTGGTTTATACCCAAGAGAAATGGAAGCATATCCACATAAAATATTGTACACAAAAGTTCATAGCCAGGCCTTCCCTGGTGGCACAGTGGATAAGAATCTACCTGTCAGTGCAGGGGACCCAGGTTTGATTCCTGGTCAGGGAACTAGATCCCACATGCTGCAACTAAAATATCCTGTGTGCCATGACTAAGACTTTGGGCAGCCAAAAAAATAAATAAAAATAAATATTTTTTAAAAGGGAATATTATTGGGCAATAAAAAGGAATGAAGTACAACACATACTACACAATGGATGAAACTTGAAAATATTATTCTAGGTGAAAGAAGCCCATTAGAAAGACCATATATCATATAATATATGTATATTATCATGTATATGTATCATATATATCATGTATATATGATAATACATATCATGTATATGAAATGTAGGCAGATCTATCAAGACAAAGTAGATTAATGGTTGTCTTGGGATAGAGAGGGGAGAATGGGGAAACTGGTGGGATAATGGCTAAACAGTGTAGCGGGTGGAACCTCCCTCATGGTTCAAGGGTTGAAACTCCGCACACCCAATGCAAGGAGCCTGGGTTTGATCCCTGGTCATGGAACGAGATCCAACATGCTGCAATTAAGAGTTGTGAGTGCAACTAAAGATCCACACGCCATAACGAAGATCGAACCCAGAACCAAGACTCGACACAGTCAAATGTATAAATAACTTCTTTTAAAGTACAGTGGGTGATGAAAATGTCCTAAAATTGATTGTGTGATGTTGCACAACTATAACTATACTAATCACCACTGAGTTGTTTACTTAAAGGAGTGAATTGTACATGAATATATCTTAGTAAAGCTGTTCACCCCTGTCCCCCCAAAAAGATGACAGGCTAGATTTGGCCCATAAACCATAATTTGCTAACTCCTGACCTAAACACCCTAATTTAAAGGCAGAGAATGTCAGACTGAATTAAAAAAACAAGATCCAACTATATACTGTGGACAACAGATTCAAAGACACAAATAGGTTGACATAAAAGGTTGGAGAAAGACATATCACATGAATAGTAACCATAATAGTACCAAAATATTAATATCAGACAGGACAAACTTTAAGACAAGAAAAATTACTGAGGACAAAGAGGGAGAGGTTATAATGATAAGCAGCTGAATACACCAGGAAGAGATAATAATTACAAATGTATATGTGCCTAAAAACAGAGCCTCAAATATATATAAAACAAAACACTTACAGAACTGAAAGGAGAAATAATTAAAAAACAATAGTTGGAGGTTTTGTTCAGGAAAAAGTTTAAGACTTTAAAATCAGACTTGTAAAGTTAAATATACCCAGTAAATTTCAAGAGCAATCACCAAAATGAAAAATATAAAGTGTGCGAATTCCAAGAAAATGAAAAAAGTGAAATATGAAGAAAAAGAAAAGAATCATTGAAAATATTATAAAATAATTATGATTAATATAGTCTAAACTCATCAATTTATCACCAAGGAAAATAATCTCAAACTACTAGAGTTAAAAAACAAAGGTAATTTCTAGAGATCTTTTGCAAAACAATGTGCATATAGTTAACATAGTATACACTTAAAAATGGTTAGAATTTTTTTTTAAGTATTTGAATATTGTTAACAGGAGACTGAATAAGAATCTAGTAACAAGAGATTGAATAAGAAAAGAGAGAGGACAGTTTGCAGATGACATGATCCTCTACATAGAAAACCCTAAAGACTCTACCAGAAAATTACTAGAGCTAATCAATGAATATAGTAAAGTTGCAGGATATAAAATTAACACACAGAAATCCCTTGCATTCCTATACACTAACAATGAAAAAACAGAAAGAGAAATTAAGGAAACAATACCATTCACCATTGCAACAAAAAGAATAAAATACTTAGGAGTACATCTACCTAAAGAAACAAAAGACCTATACATAGAAAACTATAAAACACTGATGAAAGAAATCAAAGAGGACACAAACAGATGGAGAAACATATCAGGTTCATGGATTGGAAGAATCAATATTGTCAAAATGGCTATTCTACCCCAAAGCAATCTATAGATTCAATGCAATCCCTATCAAGCTACCAACGGTATTTTTCACAGAACTAGGACAAATAATTTCACAATTTGTATGGAAATACAAAAAACCTCGAATAGCCAAAGTAATCTTGAGAAAGAAGAATGGAACTGGAGGAATCAACCTGCCTGACTTCAGACTCTACTACAAAGCCACAGTCATCAAGACAGTATGGTACTGGCACAAAGACAGAAACATAGATCAATGGAACAGAATAGAAAGCCCAGAGATAAATCCACGAACCTATGGACACCTTATCTTTGACAAAGGAGGCAAGGATATACAATGGAAAAAAGACAAGCTCTTTAACAAGTGGTGCTGGGAAAACTGGTCAACCACTTGTAAAAAATGAAACTAGAACACTTTCTAACACCATACACAAAAATAAACTCAAAATGGATTAAAGATCTAAATGTAAGACCAGAAACTATAAAACTCCTAGAGGAGAACATAGGCAAAACACTCTCCGACATGAATCAGAGCAGGATCCTCTATGAGCCACCTCCCAGAATATTGGAAATAAAAGCAAAAATAAACAAATGGGACCTAATGAAACTTAAAAGCTTTTGCACAACAAAGGAAACTATAAGTAAGGTGAAAAGACAGCCCTCAGATTGGGAGAAAATAATAGCAAATGAAGCAACAGACAAAGGATTAATCTCAAAAATATACAAGCAACTCCTGCAGCTCAATTCCAGAAAAATAAATGACCCAATCAAAAAATGGGCCAAAGAACTAAACAGACATTTCTCCAAAGAAGACATACAGATGGCTAACAAACACATGAAAAGATGCTCAACATCACTCATTATCAGAGAAATGCAAATCAAAACCACAATGAGGTACCATTACACACCAGTCAGGATGGCTGCTATTCAAAAGTCTATAAGCAATAAATGCTGGAGAGGGTGTGGAGAAAAGGGAACCCTCTTACACTGTTGGTGGGAATGCAAACTAGTACAGCCACTATGGAGAACAGTGTGGAGATTTCTTAAAAAACTGGAAATAGAAGTGCCATATGACCCAGCAATACCACTTCTGGGCATACACACTGAGGAAACCAGATCTGAAAGAGACACGTGCACCCCAATGTTCATCGCAGCACTGTTTATAATAGCCAGGACATGGAAGCAACCCAGATGCCCATCAGCAGATGAATGGATAAGGAAGCTGTGGTACATATACACCATGGAATATTACTCAGCCATTAAAAAGAATTCATTTGAATCAGTTCTAATGAGATGGATGAAACTGGAGCCCATTATACAGAGTGAAGTAAGCCAGAAAGATAAAGACCAATACAGTATACTAACACATATATATGGAATTTAGAAAGATGGTAACGACAACCCTATATGCAAAACAGAAAAAGAGACACAGATATACAGAACAGACTTTTGGACTCTGTGGGAGAAGGCGAGGGTGGGATGTTTTGAGAGAACAGCATGTATATTATCTATAGGGAAACAGATCACCAGCCCAGGTGGGATGCATGAGACAAGTGCTTGGGCCTGGTGCACTGGGAAGACCCAGAGGAATCGGGTGGAGAGGGAGGTGGGAGGGGGGATCGGGCTGGGGAACACATGTAACTCCATGGCTGATTCATGTCAATGTATGACAAAACCCACTGCAATGTTGTGAAGTAATTAGCCTCCAACTAATAAAAATAAATGAAAAAAAAAAAAAAATCGAAAAAAATAAATAAATAAATAAAACTAAAAAAAAAAAGAAAAGAGAGAGGAAAAACTAAACATTATTAGAAATGAAGAAAAGACTAACTACAGATATAGATGAGATTAAAAAGATTATAAGAGAATATTATAAACAACATTATACAAATGATTAGAAAACATTGATTAAATGGATAATTTGAACACATAACTGATTCAAGAATTTTCGTGAGATTTTTGGTCAGTCATCATCGAAAAAGCAAGAGTTCCAGAAAAACATCTATTTCTGCTTTATTGACTATGCCAAAGCCTTTGACTGTGTGGATCACAATAAACTGTGGAAAATTCTGAAAGAGATGGGAATACCAGAACACCTGACCCACTTCTTGAGAAACCTATATGCAGGTCAGGAAGCAACAGTCAGAACTGGACATGGAACAACAGACTGGTTCCAAATCAGAAAAGGAGTACATCAAGGCTGTATATTGTCACCCTGATTATTTAACTTATATGCAGAGTACATCATGAGAAACGCTGGGCTGGAAGAAGCACAAGCTGGAATCAAGATTGCCAGGAGAAATATCAATAACCTCAGATATGCACATGACACCACCCTTATGGCAGAAAGTGAAGAAGAACTAAAAAACCTCTTGATGAAAGTGAAAGAGGAGAGTGAAAAAGTTGGCTTAAAGCTCAATATTCAGAAAACTAAGATCATGGCATCTGGTCCCATCACTTCATGGCAAATAGATGGGGAAACAGTGGAAGCAGTGTCAGACTTTATTTTTCTGGGCTCCAAAACCACTGCAGATGGTGATTGCAGCCATGAAATTAAAAGACGCTCATTCCTTGGATGGAAAGTTATGACCAACCTACATAGCATATTAAAAAGCAGAGACATTACTTTGCCAACAAAGGTCCATCTAATCAAGGCTATGGTTTTTCCAGTGGTCATATATGGATGTGAGAGTTAGACTGTGAAGAAAGCTGAGCACTGAAAAATTGATGCTTTTGAACCGTGGTGTTGAAGACTCTTGAGAGTCCCTTGGACTATAAGGAGATCCAACCAGTCCATCCTAAAGGAGATTAGTCCTGGGTGTTCATTGGAAGGACTGATGTTGAGGCTGAAATTCCAATACTTTGGCCACCTCATGCGAAGAGTTGACTCATTTGAAAAGACCCTGATGCTGGGAGGGATTGGGGGCAGGAGGAGAAGGGGACGACAGAGGATGAGATGGCTGGATGGCATCACCGACTCGATGGACATGAGTTTGAGTAAACTCCGGGAGTTGGTGATGGACAGGGAGGCCTGGCGTGCTGCGATTCATGAGGTTACAAAGAGTCAGACACGACTGAGAGACTGAACTGAACTGATGGTTACCCAGGAAGCAGGAGACAGAAGGCTACTTGTGTAAGTCTCCTAAGGTGTAAGGTTTCTTCTCCCTCTGAGTTCCAAAGCAAAGTCCTCTTTGTTAGATGTAATAAAGTTACGAGGAGGTCATACTAGGTTAGGGTGGCCCCTAGCCCAGTGACTGGTATCCTTATTAGAAGAGGGAAGTTTGGACAGAGACACAGAGGGCAGAAGACCTCATGAAGACAGAGGCAGAGAACAGAGCGAGGCATCTACAAGCCAAAGACTGCCAGAAGCTAAGAAGAAGCAAGGGAAGATTCTTCCCCCAGATCCTTCACAGAACACATGACCATGTCAACATCCTGACTGTGGATTTCCAACTTCTGAAAATGTGAGCTATTTCTGTTCCTTTAAGCCAGAAGGTGGGGAAGGGAAGAAAAAAGAAAAAGAAAAAAAGAATTTTAGCCAGAAGCCACACTTGCTTATAACTATAAAGAAACTGAAGTAGTTTAAATCTTCCCATAACAGAATAAAACAGGACCAGATGAATCTATAAGCAAATTTTATCAGCTTTCAAAGAAAGATGATTCCCATCTTATGTAAGATCTAAAAGATATTTAAAGATATTAAAAAAAAACCAAAAAGTATATTCCGTGGGATTTCCTTTGTGGTCCAGTGGTTAAAAATCTGCCTGCTGATGCAGGGGACAGGGGTTTAAGTCCTGGCCTGGGAAGATCCCACATGCCGTGGGACAACTAGGCCCGTGTGCCCCAACTACTGAGCCTGTGCTCTAGAGCCTGCGCTCTGCAACAAAAGAGAAGCCACTGCAATGAGAAGCCCATACACCACATCTAGAGAGTAACCCTTGCTCGCCACAACTAGAGAAAACCCACACACAGCAACAAAGGGCCCATGTGCTGCAATGAAGACCCAGTGCAGCCAAAAATAAACAAACAAATAATCTGTTTAAAAAAGTATATTCCTTAACTCATTCAGGGGCCAGTATATTACTGATAATCAGATGAAGACAGGAAAAATAAATGCAAAAATCTGAAGGGGAAAAAAAAAACTGAGACAGTATCCCAACAGCATATAAAAAAAATAATAAACCATGACCAATATGAATTCATCCCTAGAATATAAGGGTGACTTAGTATTAGAAAATCCTACAAACATCTTGACATTGACAGATTAATGAAGAAAACCCATTTAATTATTTCAAAAGATTCAGATAAACAATGAGAAAATTTGACACCCACTTTTGATAAAAATTCCAAGTAAAAGAAATAGAAAGGATCTTCCTTAATCAGACAAAAACATACTTACAAAAGATCTAAGCATCAGATATCATTGTGAAAGGGAAAAAGTCTGAAGCATTTCATTTAAAATCAGAACATAGTAATGATGTTCAGCGTTACTATTTCTATTCAATATTGTATTACAATCCTAGCCACTAAAATAAAATAAGAGAATGAAATTAAAAAGGTTGTAAGAAGTGAAAAGATAGAGCCAAACTGTCATTACTCACAGATGAAATGACTGTCCTCATAGAAAAGTATTAAGGATTTACAGATAAATTACTAAAATTATCAGTACCATGGCTGGCTATAAAATCAATATACAAAAATCTATATTTCTATAGCCCAGGCATAAAAGGGATATCTAATTTTCAAAAAAACACAATAAAATTCACATGCAGAAATAATATATAGTGCTAGAACAAGTGATAGTCTATATGGAAAAAAGTATAATTGGATCACTCACTAAAATCAACGCTCATAGATAAAAGCACTTAAAAATGAAAAGCAACCCTTTACAAGTTTTAAAGAAAATATAAATGACTGTCTTTCTGAACTTCAGGCATGAAGGAATTTCTTAAACAAGAAAAATACCTACTAATCATTAAAGATAAGATTGATATGTTTGCATTAAAATTACTCCTAGCAACCTAAATGTCCATTTACAGAGGAGGAATGGATAAGAAGATGTGGTATATATATACAATGGAATATTACTCAGCCATAAAAAAGAACAAAATTATGCTACTTGCAGCAACATGGATGTACCTAGAGATTGTCATGCTAGGTGAAGACAGAGAAAGACAAATATCATGTATCATTCATGAGAGGAATCTAATTTTTAAAGATGACATATAGATAAATAAGCTGTAAGGATTTATTATTGAATAGCTGTGAGGATTTATTGGGCTTCCCTGATAGCTCAGTTGGTAAAGAATCCACCTGCAATGCAGGAGACCCCGGTTCATTTCTTGGGTCGGGAAGATCCTCTGGAGAAGGAATAGGCTACCCACTCCAGTATTCTTGGGCTTCCCTCATGGCTCAGCTGGTAAAGAATCTGCCTGCAGTGCAGGAGACCTGGGTTTGATTTCTGGGTTTGGGAAGATCCCCTGGAGAAGGGAATCTTCTGGGAGAAGGGAATACTGGAGGGATCCCACTCCAGTATTCTGGCCTAGAGAATTCCATGGACTGTATAGTCCATGGTGTCACAAAGAGTCGGACACGACTGAGCGACTTTCACTTCACTTCAAGGACTTATTATTATTGTAAAATATAGCCAATATTTTACAATAACTTTAAATGGAGTATAAGAGGTAAAAATTTTGAATCACTATGTTGTACATGTGAAACAAATACAATACTATATATTGCCTATACTTCAAAAAAAGCTTTAATTTACAACTTCTATTCATTAAAAAAAAAGAAAAGCCATAAACTGAAACTATCTATAACATGTACATCCCATAATCAGAATATATAAAGAACTCAACAGCTGTCACTAACCAGGGAAATGCAAAAAGTCCACAAAGAGATGCTGCTTTGTGCCAGATTCACAAAAATAATGAAATCTGATAACAGCAAGCGTTTAAGAGGGTGTGGATCAGTATGCTCTCATAGACCAATGGTGGAGTGAAGTGTACAAGTCCTTTGGAGACCAATGTGACTTTACCTCATAAAAGTTGAATATTCACATACCCTACTATCTAGCAGCGCCACTGCCTATTGTAGAGAAACACAGCTGCACACGGAGACAAACACATCTTAGTGTTTATGGCTGCACCATTTATAAGAGTAAAAACTATAAACAGTGAAAATGTCTAACCAGGAATAGACCAGATAAATTGTGGAAATTCCTTCAAGGAATAGTAAACAACACAGAAAAACAAATGAACTACAGGGACTTCCCTAGTGGTCCCATAGCTAAGACTGCGCTCCCAAAGCAGGGGGCCAAGGTTCGATCCTTGTTCAGGGAACTAGATCCCACCTGCCGCAACTAAGAGTTTGCATGCCGAAACTAAAAGATCCTGCATGCTACAACGAAAACAGAAGATCCTGAGTGCCTCAACAGAGACCTGGCGCAGCCAAATAAACAAATAGATATTTAAAAAGAAAAGAAAAATAAACTACATCTACACACAACATGGATGTGAATCTTAGAAACATAATGTTGACTGGAAACAAGAAAACCATACATATATGATACCATTTTTATACAACTCAAAACAAAACTATATTAAATGACACCTCGTTTAGGCACATAACGTAAGTGAATACACCTAAAAACTCCGGGGAGTTATTCAAAATTCAGGATAGTGGTTAGTGGTTACCTCTGATGTGGGGAGAGGAGCAGAAGGGAAAGAGAAGTACATAAACCACTGGCAGTTCTAGTCCTTGGGTTTGGGTGACCAACCACGGGTGTTCGTTGTTAAGTTTTAAAACACATACGTTACATATATTTTTGGACTGTGTGCATTACATTAAAACATAAACACACATCCCACAGATATACTGACACATAAACAGAGTTATTCTCTGACTCACTTGATAGATATGTTAACACAAAGTCTCAAAGACCCAGATATACCGATCCATACATTTCCTCACAAAATGAAACAAACGTAAACACAGTCATTGATGAGAATGATAGCCACATGCTCAAGACAGAGGAACAGGAATGTAGTAACACACACGAAGTGACACAGTCCTAACACTGACCCACCAGACATTCCTACCAGGCCTTTAACCCATGGGGAGGTACCTCCTAAGGGTGTGCACTGACCACTGGGAAGCTATGGGTGTCTGTGAGCACCTGGACTGGTGGACCTCCCACAGATCGCTCCCCAATCCCAGGCTTCCTGGCAATCCCGGGCACCCACCTGATTCCTGAGATACCACTTTCCGTGGGACCAGCTTCTTGACCTATGCAGAAAGAAGTGTCAGAATCAGAAGAGGAGCCCTCACACTTCTAGGCCCACCCTCACTTGTGGGCGGCCCTCCAGCTGTGTCCAGCGAGTACCGCCACCCTCAGCTTTGTCCAGAGTAGCCTGCCCCTTGCCACCAGCGTGCCTGGCTCCGTACTCACTGGGGGTGGTGGGAGTACAAAGTTATCCGGGAAAAGTCCTCTTCTGCCTTGAGACTCTCCTTCCCACCAGCCCTTATCCTCTGTGACCTGGGAGAGCAAGAGGTCGTGGGGAGGTGAGCCAGACCCCCCAGCTCCTTGCTTCCCTAAGCCCACCCTTCTCAACATCCCCCATCCCTATGCCCTCCCTTGCCCTGTGCCTTGCACACCTTCCTCAGTACTTTCACCTCATCACCCCTCCGAAGCGCCAACTCGTCTGGAGCCTCAGGATGGTAGTCAAACAGGACCCTGTAGGTCTCGGGGTAGGAGACTGAGGGGAATTCAGTTCACTGAAGCCAAATCCCCTCCCCAAACAAGTCATAGGCTCCCTCCTCCATCAGCCTACCTGGGCACCCCCACCCCCAAGTCACAGGGGCTTGGGGAAGAGGATTTTGAGGGACCCTTTGGCAGAGTGCTCACCGGTCTGCAGGTAGTCTGGAGGGCTGTCATAGGTCAGGCTGCTCAGCTAGTGGGGGCAGGGGAAGGACCAAGCTGAGCCTCCAACCCCCTAAGAGGAACTCACCACCTCTTTGCCCACACCACCCAGTTTACCTTCTGAGGCCGCTGGGGACCAAGGATGATTGAAGGGATGTCTGGATTGACAAGGCCTGTTGGGGGACAGTGAGGTTAGGGAGGGTGCTAATTCAGTTGAGGTCATGGGAGAGGTCAAAGGGGTCATAGGGCAAGATGTGCAGATCACAGGTTCAGGCCACTGGGGAAGGTCACTGACGATTGTAGTCTGGTCACAGGGGTTCACGGGGTCACAGGGTCCAGGTCTCACTTGGGGGCCCACTGTCCAGCAACTCCACAAAGTTGGATGGGAAGGCTCCCAGCTGCCCGTTCTTCTTCCCCAGCCACCAGCCGTCTTCAATCTGGGAAGGAGGGAGGACGCAGGGTCATCTGGTTCTGCCCCAAGGGTCTCCCTAGCAATCTTAAACCCTGATTCACCCCGATTCTGCCCGATGACCCCTCTCCTCCCTTGCTCCCTCACTTGCCCATTTCTGTGCCACTCATCTATTCCATCACCTACAACCTCACTGTACCCATGTCTCCTCACTCATCACCTCATCCCCTCACCTCCTTTATCACTTCCACAATCTCCCCAGCTTGCAACTGCAGCTCGTCCGCCTGCTCCGGGGTGTAGTTGAAGTTTGCCTTGCACCATCTTCGGGGGCCCAGAAATTTGACTGAGCGACCTGGTGTCGGACGAGAGTGAAGCAGCTTGAGTCTCGCGCTCCAGACCGCGGAGCTGGGGGAGGGGCGGGACACGCTCGCACCCTTCGTGCGCCCAGGCCCCACCCCAGGGCGGAGCATTGTACTCGAGAACCAATCACGGGTCGCGCGGTGGCCGCGTAGCCCCGCCCAGAGCCGCGCCCTTCAAGCCGAGTTGGGGACGACCCGGGCCCTGGGGGGCTGCGCGCGCGGGCGCGCGCGTCCACGTGCTCCCGCGCTCACCTCGGCGGCGCGCACAGCGCGGTCTCGGCGTCTCCCCCGAGGAGTGGAGAGTCTCCGGGATCTCCTGCGAAAGAGCGCACCGGGAGAGGGGCTACCTCGGGAGCGCGCAGAGAACCCCCGCCTGACCTCCGGCTCGACCTCACCTGTACCAGGGACTCCGGGAAGAGGCCACAACGGCCCCCCAGCTCTCCACGCATCCAGCCCCGTGCGGGCCCCTTGCACACCTGCCGGATCACGTCACCAGGCGCCAGGCTCAGCTCGTCCTCCTTCTGCGCGCGATATCCGGCCAGGACGAGCACCTCTGCGGGCGGAGGATGGCGCGGGCACGGGGTTCAGAAGAGCCCAGTTGGGGCTGACTGGCCCTGGCGCGAGTCCCGGACCCAGTGTGGACAGCGGGAGAGCGGAGAAGTGGTGTAGGCTTTTAATGCTATTTCCAGGCAGAAAAGCCACCCCAAACCCTCTGCACATACCCATGGCTTCCGGGGCTCCTTCCGGAGCCGAGCAGGGAAGGATGTGGTAGCGTTAGCAGCCAAGTACTGGGTCCAGGTAGGGTGGGACTAACCGCGAGATTGTGAAGCCAAGGAGGCGGAGACGCAAGCCCATAGGTTGGGCTCCAGGTGCAGGGAGTGGGTGTGGGAGGGGGCGGCCCGGATCAGCAGGCTCGGCCCCAAACTATGGGTAAGGACTCCAGGACCTCTGGCCAGTGCTGGGGTCACAGCTCCCCGACAAGCTATCTGCCCAGCTACCTCCCCTCCTTTATCCCAGCCTTGGCCGAGTCTCCCACTCGCCATTGGCACAGAGCCGTCCCTGGCTTACCCTCTCCTGGCTTCTAGCTGCATGGGAGTCAAGACAGCATACCAGGGTGGGGCCCGCAGCAGGCAGCAGCCCTCTCAGACGGGTCCTGGATGGGTGGAGTGGGTGGTTGCTCAGTGTGCACAAAGTTATTGCTGCTTTCCCTGGGAGGTGTATTCATCCCTGTGGTCCCTTCAAGGGGAGAGGAAGAGCTTAAAAACCCTTTCTTCAGGCCACTGGGCCTCGCTTGGTTTCAAGAAACACCTCAGGATTCTCCTCAGGGGAAGACAGGAAGGCAACTTCCGGAGCTTTCAAGGCTCATACTTTCCTACAGCCAAGGCCAGAGCTGGCAAAGGTTAGTGCCAGTCCCAGGTGGGCCGGGCTAACTTTCAGATCATGTTCCTGCTTAGTGGTGAACACACAGAAGGCCACGCCTGTTACCCACACCCCTTGACCCCTGCCCCACTGCTTTGGAACCAAAGTCCTTGCTTACAATGACACCAGAGTGGAAAAATCTGGTTCTCCTAGGGTGTCTAAGGAACAGGATATGAAGCAAAATCACTGGAATGGGAATGAGGAGTTATTACCCAACACAGACTGGCTGAGGCTCCTCCCAGAACAATCTTGTGTGCGACTGGAGGGGATGGGGCTGCAACAGTCTGGGCCCAAACCCCCCAGACATCTCATCTTTCTGGTTCCCTGAAGCTGTTATGGGGGACAGCCACCACCTGCCCCCCACCACACCCAGCCACACCCACTCAGGGTGACAATGACCAGAACCATTTACATCTGCCACTTCATTTATTTTTTTATTTGCAGGAGGAGTTGAAACAAATCTTAAGGGTATTTTCATTTTTTTTCCCCCCCTAAACATGAATCATTCAAGTAAAACCAACTTAACTATAGAAATGTAGCAAAGTAAGGGGAAAGTAGCATAACAACCCAGGAGGCAAAGGTTGGGGGGGAGGGGGGAAGAGGTGGGTGCAGTCCGCATATAACATATGCATAAATGCCATATGATTCACCTGCTCAGGACCGCCTCCCCAGAAGGCAAGCACAAGGACCCATTTTAAGAGGATGTTTTCCCCCCAAACATCGGAGAATGTTTCAACTTAAAGCTTAAGGTTAAAAAAAAAAAAAGGAAAAAGAAAAAAAACACAAAACAAAAAACCCCCACAAACCACCCAGCCATAACCACCTTCCTTAATCGATCATAGGAGTTTCTTTTCATTTTATAAAAAGATTAATAAAAAATATTGAAAAAATTATTTTCTCATCTTATATTTGTAAAGATAATAGAAGTCAGAAGTTTCTTAGAAAACAGACCAGAAACTGCCATCCAGTTTCCACCCCTGTTGCTGAGAGGATCAGCAGGACTAGAAAGTTTGGGATACTGGAGCTGCTGGTGGAGAAGGGGAAGCCCAGCCCACAAGAAATCAGAAAATATTGGGGGGGAGGCTGCGCAGAAAAGGGGAACACAAGGTGGTCAGAAAGGCCTTGAACTCCTCCTCGACATACAAAACCAATTTTTACAAAGACCCACGCAGTTTGGTCCCAAACTGAGGTGAACACGTCAATATTTATTCACATGCTTTGTTTTCTCTTTTAAGAATCAAAGTTGCCCAAATTAAATCTTTCTGCTAATGTTACTATATATGCCTAAAAAAAAAAAGAGGGGGCTTTTAAAATAAGGATAAAGAGACTGAAAATCATCAAATTAGTCCTCAGCTCCAAATGAAATGAAATGAAGAATAAAACTGTTGGTTTCTAACAGGGAACAAACCAAAATCCAAGTTATCGCTCTGCCCTCCCTACCCCAGCCCCCACCCCACACACCAACAATAAACGAGAAACACGTAGCTAAAGCCCAACATGGTGTGTTCTGCTCAAGAGCTGGGCCTGACCCCAGGCCCCACAGCCAGCTGCCTCTGGTGGGACGCCAGGATGCTCTTCGGCAGTTGTAGGATTTTGCATGGCTGGTGGGGGGTAGGGGTGGGATTTTCAGAATCTTCTCGAGGCTCCTCTGTTTAGCTCCTCACCAGCCATCTTCCTGGCGCCTCTCTCCCTCGGGCAGGGGCTCCCGGCAAGGGTGGCCGCTACTCAGTTGTAGGCTGTAAATTGTCCTTCTCTTCTCGGTTCTCTGTCCCACTCTCATCGTCTTCAATCTCTCCTTCCTCCCCACTGAACTTGTCATGGGCCCACTTGGGACTGGTGCTGGATTTCCGGAACATGAACCGGCCCCGACCACGGGGGAAGGCTCCTCGGCCCCGGCCCCGGCTCACCCACTTCTCACTGCCTTCGCCTTCACGGTCATCATGCTTAAAAGAAAAGGAAAACGGTCATCAATGCCAGAGTAAACAAGAGCAGCCTCTCCTCTGCACCTACCAAACGTGACTCTGCCAAAGGAACCTATGTCCTGTCCTCCCTGTCCCCTACTCAAAAAATGCTACCGATTCAGATCTAAGAGAATATTCAGTTCGGTTCCTTGAATTCTAACACAGTTGTTTAGGCATTATGATGATGATGATGATAAAATCTTCAAAGACCTTTTCCTACATTATCTCATTTAATCCTCACATCTACCCTACCCTATTATTATCACCCTCCACTATGCAGATGAGAAAACAGCCGGAGGAACTTTAAGTAACTCCATATTATTTATAACACACTCTCTCAAGGAGGGGGTGGGGGGGGTATAAGCCAATCACCCCCAAACATGAAACTATTTCTGATCTGAGTTGTCTGTAAGCTAAGAGAGGAAGCAACACAGAATACACACATAGCTGGGAGTCTTTTCCAGCTCTCCCCAAGCCTCCCCACCTCAGCCAAGAACAGGCAGTGAGACCAAGGGCAAATGGCTCACAGTCACACATCAGTACTGGCAAAGGCAGGGCCAGAACCCAGCCTCCTGTCTTGTATCTTTCCTCCCTTCTCTAGTTTTATGCAAGAAGGCAGTGTGGCAGAGTAGAAAAAAACAAAACCTATAACTCAACCCCTGCTCTGATGATCTCCTGAGAGAGGAGGAGGGAACCAATGAAAGAATGAATGAGAAAGGATTTTGAAAAGTCACTATTACCTCATCAGCCCCATGGCTTCAAAGAGTCTGAACCCTCCACCCACACAAGTAGTACCTGAGGCTCCTGAGGGGTTAGTTCAGCTAAAGGGCCAGCTGCTTTTTCACGAGCCTAAATGAATCAGGTTGGCAACGCTCCTTCAGGGACAGATAGGAGCAGGGAAAGGGACTTTGTACAACCTTTCATCCTTCCTCTAAACAGCCCCACTCCAGTACCTATCCTGGGCCCAGTCCAGCCAACATTTTCCTAGATATAGGTTCAAGGGTCCTCTAGGAGTCTCAGAGTAGCTTTCAGCAGCCCCAGAAAAGCAAAGTTGGCTATGCACAATGATTTACACAGCAACCTGCTTCCCAGCTTCCTGTTTCCAGGCCAGTCCTCATGGGTGATGAGATTCAGCAGTAAGATTACCTTGGTTACAACACTCAGTCACATCTGCTTGGATCTGAGCCTGCTGTTAACACAGCAAGGCAACAGAGCTCTCTCAGTGGCCAAGTAATTCAGCCTAGAAGAGCCCAGCTCCAGTGGTGTTTCATTCTGGAGACAGGTGCCCTCCCTCAAAAAGAGAACTGTCTTTCCTGTCCATATTGTCCAGGGGCGTGACAAGGTGGAACTGCCGCCTCTGGGTAAGGTAATGGTTCTATCCCTTGTAAAGGCTGAAGGGAGGCTTAGGGTGGGTGAGCAATAAAATGATTTCACAGACAAAAAGGCAAGAGCAACCTTTCCTGCTTATCCTGGAATCCACAAACATCTTAGATAACACTTTCAAGGTCAGGACTGCCTCTCTGGATAACAGTCATCTTGCCAGGACTACACTAGCCCGCAAGTACACACGTACCCAGTGCCACACCTGCACGCAGTTCTAGAAAAATCATGGGGTCACAAAGAGTCGGACACGACTGAGCGACTTCACTTCACTTCACTTCATCAGCTACTGTGTATGTCAAGGCCCCCTCACCCTTCCTGGTTATCCCGACACATACCAAGTAGTACTTCTTGCTTTTGGGTGTGTACTCAGGGTCCCATTCCTCCTCCCGGCTTCTCTTCTGAAAATCGTTGTTGCTGCTGCTGCTGTTGTTACCAGAATAGTTGCCTCTGCCCCAGCCTCTTCCTCTGGCTCGAAACTGCTATGGCAATAAACAGGGAAAGGAACAAAGGGTCCATGTAAGGAATGGAGAAAAACAACTCCTTGTCTTCTATTAAAATACTTTTCTGCTGTCCTCCAGTCAATATGCTGGTTAACTGGTTTTTAGCTATTCCCTTTCTGTTTATCTCAAGTCTACAGCCCAGACAGGGGACAATGCCATAATGGCCTCCCCTACATACAGCAGGAGTTAAAACAAGTGAGGAATTTCAGATTAGAAGCCCGAAGAGGCTTTCTGGCTAAGTAATTATGAACAGGAAAAAAAAAAATTAAAAATGGAAAGCCTGGGGAATGGGAAACCAGATTCCAGGGTCTCCTGACCTAATCACCTGTATCGAGGGCAACAAAATAAATATTCTGATAAGCACGTAATTAGAATTAGCAGGAGAAAGGGCTTAAAGAAAGGGGGGGCAGAGTCTTACAAAGGTCCCTCGAGCTCTGCCTCCTCTCTCACTTGGACCCGAGAAGTCTTTGGTCCCCAGTCTTGATTTGTCAAAGCCCGTGGTACTCTCCTCTCTCTCTTCCGTCTCTTCAGTGTACTCTTCCGCTTTGTAGGAGTGGGATGACTGGGAAGAAGATGATGATGACCTGGACCGGTCTCGTGCTCTCCGGTGCTTCCTATGAAAACAGAAGAGGCAAGGAGATCAGTAAGCCTCTCGGGTACAGTCCTTGTCTGGGGGCTCATGAATAAAGAGCACAAGGCAATCAAGAGTGTGTCTGTGATGAGAACTCTGAAGACAAGTAACCGGAAAAACCAACTCACCCTCAACATACCCACCCAGGGAACTGGGGCGCTTCCTCCCAATTCTCTCAGTCATGGTCACTGATATATCTATGTCTGAGCCTGTAATAAACACGGGACACCCACATACAGGAGGAGGGACAAAACACAGTCCATGCACAGCCTCTGGTAGCTCAGCCTAATACATGTGCATGAACTGGAAAGACAGAAGGAAACAAACACTGTAATGAAAGCCACAGAGTATGTGGTACTGGGACAGGCTTTACACATTACCATCTGTTTCAACTTTATATTAGTTTTATTTCTCATAGAAGACTACAACCTGTCTTGGGAGGCAGTTCTAAAGATCGAAAAAACAATGTGCTTAAACACTCTACACTGACACAGCACGCATATATGTCAATGGCAATTATGATTGTTCAGTACTGTTTTCCCCATGTTATAGACAGGAGGTTCAGGCGACGGAACTAGGCAGATTTGGATTCAAACCTAGCACTAATTATACCAATACTCCACAAACCCTTCCCCGTTCCACTGCGCTCAAACAGGTTTAGGTCATTAAGCCTAGGATCTGGCAGAACTCTTCCCAGAGTTATTTCCCATCTGTCCCTTCATCTGGAGGAAATTACAGACCAGGGGCAAATTAAACAGAGTAATACAATGAGTCACTGTATATGTACTAGAGGTCGGGGCCAGTCCTGCCGTGTGGCAGTGGAGGAGGGTACCAGCCACCTCTAAGGGGGCAGAAGAGCCAGCTCCCGGGAGCACAGGACTGACAGGGAGAAGCCAGCCAAATGTAGGTAACCTGTCATTACCCTCCTCCATTATGAAAAGCACCTTGCCAACTCCCCACCCCCACAGCTACCCCAACCCCCAAACATTAGAGAAGATCAAAGACAAACATTTGAATCCTGCTGGCTCTAAGTTATTCTCATTGGATTATTATATAACGCAAATGTTTGACTCCTAGAAATCAGCACTACTTCAAGAGATTTTCAAAAATAAAACTCCAAAGATCCTGACTTGAGTCCCAACACTGCCTTTTATTTAGCTGTGTGATCTTGGTGAGCCGTTCTTCAGTCACATGAGAAAGTTTTTTTATACAGTGAAACAGTGACACAATTATCATTTTTCTTCTTGCCCCAGTCACAAAATACTAGAATTGCAAGAGACTTGATCAAGGTTACACAGCAACACAGAGGCAGTGGCACAAGTCCCAGGGAAACAAATCCGGATCAGTAATCCAAGTCCAGGCCTGAAAGGCTTGAAGGGTCCTGCTCCCTTTCCACCAGAGAAGACTACTGTACCCCAACTTCCATTTCCTGTTGAGGATTATCAGATCCTCTATCTGTGGGTAGCTCTGAAAGCTATTAGGGCTCATAATGTGTAAGTTAACTGAGCGGAAGGGTAGACAAAGTGAAACAGAAGATATGAGCTTACTTCTCTATCTTTCAAATAGGCAAAAGGGATAGTCTACTGTCTCGCTTATTTCAAAAGGATTGTTATCAGAAAATGGATGTATAAGTGTTTGCCAGCTAAAGTTCAGGAACACAAAAGTAGTGCTGCTTCCCACAGGAAGGCGTGGGATTTCAATTCTGCAACCTTTAATGCGCATGACTGAAAAGTCATGGAACGTTCAAAAATGTAAACAGAGACAAGACCTTGGCATAAATGCTGCCTTATGAAGTTCAACAATGCCACCTTTGTTTAAAGAATATTTGGAACACCTCTCTTGGAAGTGCCTGTGAAACTAGTTTAAAAGGCAAGAGATCAACAAGCTTGTCCTATCTAGTTCTGCCCTGTTTCTCTGACCAAACACTGTTTTTACTTGACAACAACTTTGAGCCATTTTAAAATATAAGATGTTTTAAAACATAACCTTCACAAGACGATTTGTGATAAGGATGGACATGTCAAAGAACATGTCCAAAACAAACGCAAAAGAAACTCCCATGATTCTCTACACTGTCCCTACAACCAAATCAACAGCCTGTCTCCCAAGAGGCCTCCTTTGGGCAAGGATTGTGTCTACTTTCATTCAAAAATTCTATTTTCAATCTAGGGACCTTAATTGACAGTTAAAAGAAGCTGCACAAAATCATTCCTAATTGTTCTCCAGTGTGGAGGGTCTGCCATAGAGCCTAATGAGGGGCAGACAAAGGAGTCCACTCGGGAGACTGAATGAGGCAACAGACAAGGGTTCACGTACTTCTGCTTCTTTGATCCTTTATGAGTTTTCTCTGTTTTCTCAGCTGATCGCTCCCTTGAGTGGCTTGAGTCTCGGGAATCCACTGATTCTCTTGATTTACCTCGTTTAAGATCTCTCTCTTTATGTTTTTTACGACGTTCAATATCAAGGCGGAGATCAACAGGATCATCTTTGTATTTTCCCTCAGCCTGCCAAGAGAAATCAAAATTAAGGTTTTTGGGATTCAGGACTACAAACTTAACCACCCCACAAACTGTGGTTTCTATTCCAATGGAGTGGTACAGAGGAAGCACTGGGAATGTGAGGCACCTCGCCCAACTCGGGAGAGATACAGGATGTTCCACCAAAGTCACTTCATGAGGATCCCTAGAGAGCCCAAACCAGTTCTCTAGAATAATGATGATAACCTTCTGCATATGCTACACACACACACACACACATACACACACACACCCCTCTTGCTTTGCTATTTCCCTCTGTGGTCCAGTAATGACTTTGGCTAGCTGAAAAGCTGAGAAGCCCAAAATTAACTCTGGAAGGTGTTTGGTGAGGCTGGCTTAGGCTTAGTCACCAGCAGGAGTGGAAATGCTGTCATCTTTCCCCTACCTACACTGTGGCAGCTACCCTGGACCTATCCTCTATTTGGAATTACCTCTCAGTACTGAGTCCAATAATAAGACAATGGAAGACTTACACAGCCTTCCAAAATGTTAGTGATATCAACAGATTTCTCTAGAGAAGGCATATCGAAAATCATAATAAAGAATTCATAAAGTTTGCAATACCAAGTCAAAGTTTATTTTAAAAAGAAAAATGAGAGAACATTTTCTCACTAACTTTCTACTAGTGAAACTTATCACAGTATATGCTGCAGACAGAATGAGCACAACAACAACAGCAGCCTTCTACCCTAAACTATCAGGCAAAGGGCTTTCAACAGGTCTTGAGGAACTCAGTGAAAGCAGAGGAGCAAGGTGTTTTCAGGCATGTTATACACTAAGATTTGTCTCCTGGAAGCAAAACCTTCCTAGGGACTTCTCTGGTAGCCCAGTGTTTAAGATTGTGCTTTCACTGCAGGGGGTGTGGGTTCAATCCCTGCTCGGGGAACTAAGACCACACAAGCTGTGTGGTGCGACCAAAACACAAACAAACAAACAAAAAACCTCTCTAAAAAGAGGAAGGGATGAGCAGTTCACTCTGTATTAACAATTACTTACACAACTAAGCTTTTTGTTGAAATAATGAAGTTTTAATTAACAAGAATGGTAGGTGGTAACTTGGTTTATTTTATTGCATGCTTTTCTTCTGAGGAGGGAATGGGGCCTCTGCACCCTCCAAAGACCAAAAAAGAGAGAAGTACAGCTGCAGTTCCCTTAGGCAGTGCACACAGCATCTCTAATGAACAGGCTGTGTAGGGCAGAGAGGATGACATCTCTCCTGATGTTTCAAAACCTTGTGTGTTCACATGGTTAGTGCCAAGCTGGTGGGTACTTGGAGGAAAGGGGGAATGGGAGAGAAGACAGACTGTGCAAAAGTGCCTCTCATCACATTCAACCAACAAGACAAACTTATTTGGAAAACTTGAAAATTACTACTTTTAGAAATAGTTTCAGCAACATTGGAAGAGTCATCTCCATAGGGATTAAATTTCAATCTAATCTCCACAGGGTCCCTATGTGGGAACTGACGGTTAATAAATACTAAGATTTTTAAGAACCCAAATCTAGTACCTCATTGTAACAGACTGCACACAAGCTTTAATCTCTTAGTAACAGTGTTTACGTGCACATCATTACACATGTAGCTGCGCTATCAAAGCAATGTTTAGCTTTAAAGTAACAGTAACCAACAGATGATAGATATGGCACAATGTTAGGAAAAAAAATCTGGACTAGCTGCTTAAAACAGTCTATTCAGTTAAGATATGAAAATTTCACTCTCCTCTGACATGCATGTCTTTTTGAAATCATGGTTGGAAATAGCGCATGTATATAGTTGATTTGATAATACTTACAAGCAGAAAAATATCACAAAAAGTTTCTTCTCTCATCATGGGCACTTGTTCCAAAACTCCTCTCTTTTTTTTCTCAAGCTCACCTCAATAGACTTTGGGGTCATTTACCATATTCTAACCACTTCACAAAGGTTGTTGATACATTTAATAAAAATTAACCCTTTGTAGTTCATTTTTAGAATTATGCCCATCCTTAAAAGAAAAACACAAACTTAAGTAGAGAGTAATTTAAACAAACACATTTCTGTCAAGTTCATGCCCAACGCACTCATTTTGTTGGAATTACTGATCAAAGCAACAGTTCACCTTGTAGCCAGGTTCCCGGGGACTTTTCATTTCGTCATGAGCCAAACCATGTTTTCTGAATGTACTGGGGGAAATGTCTATCCTCCTAAAATTGTAAACACAAAAATTGTTCAACATTCCATAGTGTGAATATAGCATTTTAGTTCATAAGTGAAGTAGCAGAAACACAGGCATTCCTTTTTATTACACTTACCTTGTTTGTTTATATACTTACACTCTCCCATAGGTATGTATGCACAGGCACACACGTACATGTACAGACACACACACTTTCTCTCTCCCTACTTTCCAAACTCAAACAGAAGGAACTTCATATTCCACCCCGTACTGTTACAGTCAAGAAAACAGACTCACCTATAGCCTTATTTATAATCTTAAATTCACAATGAGACTATCTATGTCCTGCTAACTTCAAAAAGCAGTTTTCACCTTGGGAACTGAAATATAATGGTTCATTATTCACCAATATGATAAAGTCTAAGTAAGAAACAAGTGCCTGGTGTGACACACATCCCCAAAGACCCTAAATCCAAGACTATTACAAACATGGTCCTCTTACCCACTGCAAAGGTTCAATCAAAGTTAAGGCCAACTACGTTTCTAGACAAAGTCCCTATTTGCTGAATAAATTCCCACAACCAAATGTTTAAACCTCTGGGCTTTTTCAACCCTTTGACATAATTCTGTAAGTTCTTCTATCTCCATCCCCCACTTGCTGCAGATTCTCCCAAAGGAAGAACCAATATATGAAATACATGGTATGCTTAAAGGAACATTTACTTTATGTAAAGAAACCTCACCATGACCTTGGGTTATTGTTTGCAAACTCCTCCTGCAACTCTCACAACTCTTAAGAATACAAGGTTTCTTTTATATCAAAAAGGGCTGCTTTCCTCAGGCCCAAAGGGAGAAACATGGTAATCAAAGCATGCCCTTTCCACTACAAACCTAGACTATGGAAAGCATTACCTTAAATTCTGCTATTTACCTAACAAGTGGCAAAAACAAGACAAGTTTATTCTCTGGTGAGCAGTCTTTTGGGCTTCCCTGATAGCTCAGTTGGTAAGGAATCCACCTGCAATGCAGGAGACCCCAGTTCAATTCCTGGGTCAGGAAGATCCCCTGGAGAAGGGAAAGGCTACCCATTCTAGTATTCTGGCCTGGAGAATTCCAAGGACTGTGGAGTCCATGAGGTCACAAAGACTCAGACACAACTGAGCGATTCTCCTTAGGCAGTCTTTTATGATCACCTCCAGTGTAAGCCAAGGTCCTCACCTGTGAATCTCTGGGCTTTTCTTGTTTTTAGCTGCCTCCTGTTCACTTCCTCTCTTTAGATATTTAGTAAAGCGTTCATGCAATGTCATTCCGGAGGACCCAAAGTGATGCTCTGTGGGGAGTCAAAGAAAAATATGTCAGGCTATTAAAGGCAGACCCAACATTCAAACCCCTCTGCACGGATGAAACTGCAGCCACAGTCATGTGAATGAAGTGGTCAGATCCATATAACAAACATACTATGACAAGTAAAGAAAATTAGCTGGTTCAGAAACAATCCACTATTGAGCACTGGATTGCCATGGTAGGACATGGATACAAAGATACTATTCTATGCATCAAGAGCACCAACTCCCGCCTAAGTTCCAATTTCAGATGAAACTGTAACTGGCCCAAACCCAGCTTCTAGATCACATTCTTCAGTCTGTCCACCTCCATTTGCCCAGAAGATGGCAGAATAACGTGGGACAAGATCTATAAGATGCTGCTAGAGGTATCTATGTATTAATATAGGACAAATCAGATGGGCCGGGAAAGCCACTTTCCATACCTCCCTTTTCAAGCAATTTAAATCTTCACATGAAGGATTTCACCTAGCCTCAGGATCCCAGGTTATCACTAGTATTTTCACAATATTCAGCTCTCTGATTAGAAAATGGAAACTTACCCCTGGGAGACATTTCCTTCAAACCAGCCCCTAGGTTCAAAGGCCCTATCGATGAGATAAAGGTCCTCAACAGACTCCCTCATGCCCTGTCTCATCCTTCAGCTTGTTACAAAGAAAGCTAAGCATGTAGAAAGGGAACCTGAGCAGGCTGGGGTCAGGACTCACCTTTAACATGATGAACAATGGTCACTATATGCTGGGCAAACAGCTCTGAGGGGCTCCGCTGAGACTGAGCTGACTGTATGTGCTGGAAAATGGATCGAAATTCCTGCTCCTTTTTGTTGCTATGAACTAGATCCCGACAAAGCTTTCGTTCCTGAGCCAATAAGCCACTGGGTCTGAAAAATAAACACAGGGTGGCCCAATGTAACAAGATACATAGAAAGTCAGAACATTTAAGTCCTAAAAATACAAGTATACTTTTGAAAGAGGTGAATTTCTCTGCAAAGTTCCTTTTTAAATTCCTAGCAAAGTACAAAGAACCTCAAGGCACCGTAACTGTGGAAAAAGGCATTTCTCCCTTTGGAGTTTAATATAAACAAAAGGGCAGGATGAACGATTAAACCTCAGTGATTCTGTTCTGTTCTGGAGGTGTGGGGGGGTGGTGGTGGTGGTCTCCGCTGATTTTAACACATGACAAATAGTAAGGTATCTTAGAAGATCAACTATCTTGGCCAGTCAAGGCCACTCAGTAGAATGACACAATGCAGCAAGAGTGGGATGTGGCTAGACTGCTCTCAGCAGACTTCCAACTGGCTGCGCAACTTTTACACCAGGTGAAAAGCAGCCTGGGCCTCACAACTCTTTCCTGAAGTTCTCAAACTCCGCACCCCAGCCCCAACTTTCAAACCGTTACATTATTTGATGAAGGCCTGATATATTACACATTGTGACTTAGCTAAGAATGAAAAAATGGATCCTGCATGGTTCCATGGGCAAAGACACCCTAAGCACATTTAGGAAGACAACAGGACAGGCGTGGAATGGGGGGAGGGTGTATGACGTGATGAATACAGTGCAAGAGAGAAACAGAGGGGACCCAGTACCAAGACAGACAGTCACTACAGACTAAAAAGACGCTTCACGATACTGCCCCCAAACACGTAACTACTCTGTGATACACACTTCTCCAATGAAAACAGGGAGACACAAGGGTATTCACATTGAAAATGAGACAGTGGGAGAAATACAGGAGGGGTTTGTCCTTGTTCTAGAATGACCTTATGGAGACAGGTTAGGCTAAAGCCCTCAGGGTCAAGATGGACTACATCTCACCTTGCAAGGTCCTCATCAAAAGAGTCCATCCGGACATTGACTTGGGCCTCTCGAGTAATAGAAAAGGAAGACTTCCCTGTGGAAAAGTCTCCTTTGGCTCCTAGCTTCTCTCGGCTCTCAGAGGTCTTTCTTGGGGGGGGTGAAGAGCTCTTCTCCTGGACTGCTTTGTAAGCAGTCACTCGGAAATTCTTTTCAGGCACAAATCCCCTGTGCCCACTTTCGCTTCTCTTGGATCCTCCTCGCTCCTCCTTTTTGGATCTCTCTGAAAAGGATTCCTCCTCCAACTCCTCCGTCTTTCTTTGCTTTTCCTTCCCTGGAGGTGCGTACACCAGGCCCTCCCATTTGCCTGACTTCTCCTCCTCCTGGTTTTTGCTTGCACCTGCTATGACTTTCGACATGAATTTGGGTTCATCATCAAACTCAGATTCCTTCCTTCCTTTAGCCTTATCTTTATCTTGATCATCCATCTCCTCCTTGTGGAAGTCAGCCATCTTCTTCTCAAAGTCATCTCGGAGCTTATACCTTTTGGGAGACTGGCTACCCCGAAAAGGCTTCTCAGTATCAGTTTTGGGAGCAAATGAATCAGATTTCATTTTTGTATCACCCAATCCCGCATCAGAGAAGCTCCCTTTCTCTTTCATTTTCTCTTTATCAGTATTTGTTTGTTTCTGTTCCTTATCTTTTCCATTCTCTGTCTTCTGTTCATCGAGATACCTAGTTATGAAAACACAAGGGAGACACACAAGAGACTTAAGCAATCTGATCCAAAATAAAACAGCACCATATGGTCTTAGGTTTTTGACTCTCTAATAAGCATGACTTGTGGATTCCAGTGTTGTCAAAGGTGTCTTGATTACCTTTTTGTTAATTTCTGAAAAACTGCTCTTCACAGGTTTATGAACTTTGCATTTAAAAGATAAATGTTCTGTGGAGTTGTATATTACAAAATCAAGCAAAAAGAAAATAGCAAAGGCAATTTTTAGGATACTAAAAAATAAAAACCTACTTACCTGTAAGCGGTCTAGGAAAAAAAAAATTAAGGTCTTATCCAACCTTCACTCAAGTCACTTAAAATCTGCTTTCAGCAAAGTTAACATAGAATGTTCAACCTTGGACTGTTTTGCTTTTATACAACTCACATTTGGAAATACAAGTCTCAAAAGAGACTTCAAATTTGCTTCAAGTCACCTAGAAGACCTAAGTATGAAATATACTGTGAACACAAATAAAAACAAAATACATGTTAATTGGAGGAGGGGGCAAACTTCATCCCACTCATTCTTATGGAAAAGCAGAGTTCATGCCCAAGTGTTCTAATAAGATTCACAGTCCTGGCAAGGAACAAAACCTGTATTTTAAAGCAGACTTACTGAAGATTGGGAAGTACAGGTTCTGAACATCTCATCTGTACCATTAACGGAAAAAGTCTAATCAAATTACAGTTCCATTAATATGGCAAAAAAAAACAACCAAAAAAAGAACCAAAGGGACAGCAGGGCATCAAAGAAAAATGCTAATAAGAGAAAAAGGGGGAGGTGGGGGGCAGGAGGGGCACCTGCTTCGTAGGTCCCTCTTGACAACGTGGTCCCATTGCAACTTCCCTGTTATGTCTCTGCCATCCCAATCCATACAACCACACAAAACAAAGACTCATGCTCCAACTCACCGTGTCCCTCAGGGTAGAAAGACAGAAGCACTATTATGTCCTCTCCTAACAGGCAGCCTGCTTGGCTTCTACTGGAACATACACCCACCTTGTGATTTTATAACAAGGTCTTCCTGGACTAAGCCTTGGACTTTCCCATTCTGCCCAGTCTCCTCAACTGGAGGGTGTGAGGGTGCAGCTCTTCACCATGATGGGCTGATGCAGATCGATCATAGGAGATGGTGGATCTTAGAGGGTCTAACAGCTCCAATAGCCATTCATTTTGGTAAAGACCACATTTTTTTTGATAGCTGACCCACAAATCTCTATTGTTCTCTGGCTTACACTGGTAGAATCCAAGGCAAACTTTAAATGTGAAAACATCATTGTAGAGTAATCTAGAATTTGTGCTGCAATACAAATTCAGGAAGGTAGGAAAACCAGAGTTAAGCTAAAGGTTTCCTTGGATGATGCTTTCAAACTGGCGAAATGCAACTTTAGGAAATGGGAATTACCTCATTACTATTAAGCAGAGCTCTAAGGATCACATCACAACTAAACTGCCAGCCAGTGAGACACAGACAGACAGGGGAAAACGAGCTACTTGCCTCTTTGCATAGGCTGCTCCTCCTGGAGCAGCAGCCTCCTCCTTCTGAGATGAGCCATATGCTGAGCCAGTGGCCGGTGGACTCTTACCCACGGGACTCTTTTTGGATGGGCTCAAGGACCCTGAGCCATGGTCAAACTGACCTTGGTGAGTCCCACCCTGGTACCCAGCACCACTCTGCAGAGATGAGCCCATCTGGGATGTGCTGGAAAGTGGAGGGCTAGGTTTTGGCACAGGGCTAGGACGAGGTGACCGCCGCCTCACCACCACAGACTGGAGGGGGCTTTTGAGAGCTGGGCTTCGCTCCCGGGGACTCAGCTCAGACACCCCTGAGGCCCGTGATGCAGAACCAGCACTGTATGTGGTGGCGTCTGGCCATGGCTTTGAGCTCTCAGATGCTTTTGGGTCTTGAGAGGTGCCTCCAGAGAATGGCTGCTCCTTGGCCTCATCTCCCTGGTTATCCCCAGCAGCCTGGGACGGCCGGCTATCCTTGGAAGAGGACTTTTTCTCCTTCGCAGACTTGCGCTTAGAAGATTCAACTCGGCTGTGGTTGGAGGAAGAACGAGAGGACGAGGAACGTCTTGACCTGTCAGAGGAAGACTTATCGGAGTTTCTGGAGTGGCTCCTGGACCTTGGTGAAGGGGACCTTCTCTTTGGGGACCGGGATCGGGAACGGCCCCGACGAGGACTGTATGCTTGCCGGTAGTTCTGCCAATTTGAGCGGTAGTTTCCATAGCCTCCTCGGTTATACTGGCCCCATGGATAAAAGCCTCTGTTGCGCCCACGGAAATAATAGGGCCTTCTATAGCCTCTGTTGTGACCTCGGAAATCTCGATTCTGATATACTCTTGGGTGATTTCTCTCTCTGTTATGAGCTGGAGAATATGATCTGGAACGAGACCTAGAACTGAAAGAGGGGCAGGGGAGGGAAGAAAAGTTTGAATTTTTGACAAAGCATTTTTATTCAAGAAAACCCTGCCAACAAAGAGGTAAAGCCTTACTCTTATAATTTATTTTCAAACAAAAGGTACAAACTTAAATAGTTAATCCTACTCTTATGGCCACATTAAGTACAAAAATTTAAAAAATCACTTTAACAAACCAGACACTGAGATGACTCATTAATACTACTGTAGCACATTCTACATGGAGTTACATTTCTACAATGAGAGAATATAAAAATGCTCTTAATGTACTTAACAAACATCATTTTAATATAGTATACTAGTTAGTTTCAATGGCACAGAGGATTTTACAGATAGGTCCCTACGTCACTGGAAGAGAAGAAGAACTGCAAGTTGTACCCAGAGAGGTAAGTCTTCAGGTCCTCTGGCCCCACATGGTTTATTTCCTTTCCCACCCACCTCTGTCTGTACAGGGCTAATTTCTTGACTTCCACTAAGATTTGGGTTTGTGAAATACAGCTGCAACATGTCTAAACCAAAGAACACTTAAATAGGGACTCAGAGAATGCATCAGTTCAAAGCTTAAAAAAATTTCAACTGAAATCAGATCAACAAATCAAACAAATATTGTTTTTTTAAACTGGGAATTTGGAAATGGTCTCATTCTCTAGAAGGTCAAGTCTCTGTGGCTGAACTACAAGGTCTTCCATAGGTGCCACAAGAGGGCACCATCCGACCATCACACACCCAAGCACACAAGATGGCAGCAGAGAGACTGCAGACAGCCCCACACCTGCACATGTCAGGTCAGTGCTCGTCCTCATCCAACAATACAGAACTCTAATTCAGCAAAGGCCCATTTCCAGAACTACAGGAATTCAACAGTCATCTAACTCTGTAAAAATTACATGTTCACTATTAAGTGGACTTTTTGGAGCAGGGAACTGGAAAAGGAGCTTGCCCTGTCCACTCCATGCATCAACCTGATACTGCAGTACCTCCAGGAACTGGGGTGGGATGACATTACATATTTACAAATGCCAGACTTATCGATGACAAGGAGGTCTGTTTTCATTAAAAAGCCAAAAGCTGTACTTGCTGGTGTAAGAATCTACTGGGCTTCTTCAACGCCACTTATTGGCTCAACTATAATATAGAGCATTAACTGGTCACTACTTCTAAGTATTAACATTGCCTAGAAATAAGCAAAATTACTAGAAAACTAAAAAAAAAAAAATTCCTTTATATACAGAGAATAAAAACCTTTCAGTTCATAAGCAGGCCTTCTCATATCAGACCTAATTGGAACCATACATTTTTACCTGTTCGCTTATAAGTTTTATAAATAACTCCACTTAGCAATGTGACAGGTTTTAACAACTAAATAAAATGTTATCTTTACAAAGAAACTTAGAAGATAAAATAGGACTGGTTTCCCACTACCCATTGTATTCAGGTTCTTTATCTACCCCAAGAACAAGACCTGGTAAAGATGCAGCAAACTGCTGGCTGTTAATGGTTGCTATTTAAGTATGATTTAAAAAAAAAAAAACAAACTTACCTTTCACACTTTTCACTCGAAAACAGTAATAATACAAGAAAGAAGAAGGGAGAAGCAGATGCGGCTATGAAACTGAATATGACCCGATTTAATGGCTATACTTGAGGTAGGTGATGCACCACCAGCACTAAGGAGGGTTTAATTCATGTGCCCATCCTCACAGGCTACTGCTGCTTCTGTCACCAATTATTAGTGAGGGCCCTGCGGCACACTGCATCCAAAACCCGCAGTCACTGCACAGATGCAGGAACATGAGTCTCTGCAGATTGCAAATGAAGTCATTTAGAAGTCACTTAAAAGGATACAGTCTGTGAAATATAAGGAAACAACCAATTTTCTCCAGTTCTGTAGAACTCAGCAGTTAAGTTAAATTAAAGACATGGTTTCTCAAACTCTCTGGATAGTATACTTTCCTTATAGCAGAGGGGAAACAAAAGAAAAAAATCATGAAACAGATAAGCCAGAAATGAAAGCTGAACATCTAGTGGCAAATTTATCTGTTTCTAAAAAACAGAGAAGTCAGACTAGAATTAAATACAAAAACATTTTTCTAGTGAAGATATTCCTCCAAAATAATCTTCCAGGCATTAAGATGGCACAGAGTGGCTCTAAGACCTACCCCAGCACATACTTCCTGCCTAAGATATCTTTCCTTCATTTACCAAATCGATTACCATGCCAAATGATATGTACAATAAGGAGAAGCGATCTGTCCAAAATACCAGTTATCACAAATATTGCAGAGTTAGTTAGCATTTTTCATTTTGATTTATGTCAGTTCAATTCTCTCAGTTTCAGTTGTACAGACTCTTCTTTTTGAACCAATTACTTAGTTTCCATTTATTAGATTAACTTTTAAAATTACCTGTAGGACCAAATGAGCTAAAACTGAAGCTTAAACAGTCCAGATCAAAAGAATCTGGGTGCAAGGTAGAGCTTACTAGCAGTCTCTGCTTAGTCCTATAGCCTTGTTAGCAACTTCCTGAGGTAAATATATTCAGTGAATTTTCCCTCTTTCTTGGGAGGGTAGTGGAGGCAGTGTGAGAAAATGGGATGGAATTTTACTTTTAGAGACTCTGGCACAATTAGGCAACAGACACTCTATCTAGTACAAAGCTTGAATAAAGTCTGATATAAAACTATATGCCCAAGAAATATGGGAGAGAAAAACAAAGCTAAGACTGATTACCTTGAAGACATAATGTTATTTTTTTTTTTTAATGGAGGGTTTCTTTTGAAGGAGAGACCCAGAGTTTAAAACTTCCTACTCTACACTACATGGAAGTCATCACCATGTATGCACACCTACTTTTTGTTCAATCTCTACTCTGAAATTAATTTTCCAACAGGTTCTCACAGATTCCATTTAAGAATTAACTTGTTCTTGTTGGGAAGGTGAGGGTAGGGGGGAATCCTACCAATCTGGAGAAGGGCTCTAGGACACTCATCTAAAATAATCAGCAGGGGCTCCAAGTGGCAAAACAGAACCATGTCCTTGCCTATTGCAACTGACAAAAAGAATGATTTTGGTGTTTAAATATTTAAATGATCAATATTTCTCTAACACACATATAGAAACTTACATTTATTAAAAGGCTCTTACCCACTCACAAAATTAAGTTTTAAAGAATGAAAAATTGAACTCATGATACAGCAAAAAAAAAAAAAAAAAGACGCTGGAAGTTTGGCACCCTATTACAAGACATAGCTGAAATAAGGAAATAAGAAGGTGTAGAAACTAATTAAAGGATATTGGTGATAAATTCAAAAGAAGTATTTGCACATTTAGTCAGGCAAAATGATGCCTGCAATAGTGACTTTTAGGTAGTTTTAAGAAGTGTTTTACTAAATAGATGCAGCTTGTTGGTAAGTGGCATATCAGGTATATGTAAGTGACTACTGATTAGTTTTTTTACTGATTAGTTTTTAAGGTTTATTTTAGTGGGTTACAGTTTCTTTTTCTCGCAATGTTGATTGCACTATTGCTCTTCTTAACTATCTTTTCTTTGCTAATGACGCAACTAAACTTTGGCCCAAGCCTCCAAAAATACTTCAGTGAAAAACAATCTGGTACAGAGATTTCAAGCAAGTAGCTTGAAAAAATATGTATCTTTCTTTCAAAGTGGATGAAAAACAGTAACTGCTGGCAGGAAAGAAAAGGAATTAGGCAAACAGCATGGCAATCAAAGTTGATTTATTAGAGCTGTAGTGTTTGAAGAGACCTGGAATATCTTATAGCCCAACACTCTACACCTCAAGCTAATGCCCTACCTCCACTTGACACTCACAGAAACAGTCTAACAAAAGATCTTCAGAGACCCACACTGACAAACCAATGATGATTGCATTATACAGTCATACCCCCTTACCTCAGCCTGCGCTTCCTTGAACGAGAGACAGAGCGACTTCGGGATCGAGACTTCGAAAACGAACGAGAACGAGATCTTGATGCAGATCTTGATCGAGAAGAGCGAGATCCAGACTTAGATTTGTTTGTTTTTGACATCTCTGAAGAAAGGGTCACGTTTCAATTATACCTAAGAATAAAACAAATGAGTGAGCCTCTTTGCAATCCCAAACTTCTGTGAACACTTAGAAACAAACAAAAAAGATGAAATGACTGTTTTAGAGAAGAAGGAGAGGGTGAGATGTATGCAGAGAGTAACATGGAAATTTATAATACCATATGTAAAATAGATAGCCAGTGGGAATCTGCTATATGGAGCTCAAACAGGGACTCAGTGATAAATCTAGAAGGGCGGGATGGGGAGGGAGATGGGAAGGAGGTTCAGGAGGGAGGGGACATGGGTGTACCTATGGCTAATTCTTATTGATGTATTGACAGAAAACCAAAAAATTCTGTAAAGCAATTATCGTTCAATTACAAAAATAAATTAAAAACAAAAAAAACCACTCCTTGCCCTTTTACCAAGGAGGATGTCTAAGCAGTACAATTCCAAACATACCATCCCACAGCAGCCAGTGGAAAACCTGACTTGTAATTCTCACTGGAGAACACCATGAAACAGACAAAAATGAAGCAAGCTATCGATAATCTGGGGCATGTAATCTTTTCTCAACAAAGCAGACAAGTTTTGCCAACTAAGGTAACTGTTCATACAAGTAATGAGATGCCCTGAGACAGGGTTTTCCCAGTCCTCACAGGAGAAACTATGCAATGGCATCTTGATTATAGAGTAGGTGGCACTTCTGACCATTTATCTCCCTACTTCCTGGACCGTGAAGCCATGAGGCATATCCTTAATATTCACTTCAAAGGAAAAGGTTTAAAATGTAAGAGACTAGTCTCAAATACTGTAATGCCACAAGAGGATGCAGTACCTCATGTAAAATACAGGACATTAATCCATAAACACAGGAATAAAGTAATTTGTAAGGAGAAGAACCATTAACTTTCTTTTAGCCTGTCACTACCTTCAAGAGCCAACCTTCTTTCAGGGTCACTTTCCCAAGAAAAAAAACAAAATTGTCTTTTTTTTCCCCCCAAAGATCATAAAGCTAGTTAATAGCCAAACCAGGTAAGAACTACAGGACCTAATTCTGTCACGCCTCACTGCTTAACAAAAGATTCTTTTATGTGAAGGGAAAATAATAATTGATGAACATTTCACCCTTCTCAGATTTTCTTGTTATTCAGATCCCAGCTCAAAAGCTCTCTCTCCATAGGCTTGCCGTGGCCACCCACCAATCAAAAGCCATTTTCTAAGGTATAGTCCAATACCTTGTTTTCGTCTTCAGAGCACTCAATCTAGGACTTGAAATTTATTTACTTTGCACTTGTTTACTTTGCTTTCCCACTTGTACCCAAGTAGAATGCAAGGTCCCACTGGCAAAAATCTCTTATTTACTGATGCATCCTCAATGCCCAGAACAGCAAACACTTAAACAATATTTTTATTAACTTATCCTCAAGGAGGGTATCATTACATCCGTTTTTACAGATGAGGATACTGAGCACATAACAGAAAGTAACTAACTTGCCCAAGGCACACAGCTTTAAGTGGCAGAGCTGAGATTTGAACCCAGTTGCGCTGTCTCCAAACCAGTTAACTACCGTTATATTATACAGTCTTGCCAGAGACTAGTGGGATGAATAAATAATCCCAAGTCTCCACTCCTACAGAGTTCACGATCTGGTAAAGAGCACAAGACAGAGACAAACTGAAAGACAGTATTTGTTTATAATTACTATATTCAAGTTTTAGATTTGAATTTTAAGAACTTCTGGCAAGGCAAAGAAGTCCAGGAAGCTTCTACAGCTCCAGTTCATAAGGATTATAACCATAATAATCACAAGAGACATAATTTAGAAGAGGACTGAGAAACGGCTAGGAAGCCAAAGACAAAGGATGATGAGTAAGAGAAATGAGGATACCAAAGGCCTACATCTATCTAGATCCTGCCAAAACGATCAAACTGTTACATGCTCTAGCAAGGTCAAAGATGTTCAGTTTGGAGCCAATTTTCAGACTTTAAAAGAAAAGGGAGGGAACCCCCTGGTGCTCCAGTGATTAGGACTCTCTACTTTCACTGCTAAGAGTGCAGGTTCAATCACTGGTCAAGGAACTAAGATCCTGCAAACCCTGCTACGTGGCCAAAAACAAAAATTAAAAAGAAGAAAGAAAAAAGGAAATGGGGGAACAAGTTAGTAAAACAGGAAATACTCATTTCCACTCCCAGACATTGAAAAACTAACACATTTTCATTAACAGGAAGAGAAAGCTGTTACTTAAATACAAATAGAGCCAAATTTAACAGTTTTATATATATTAAACTTACTAGAGTTGACAAGTATATTCAAGAGTCACTTACTGTGACACCATCCTCACTTTCAGAACTCCTTTAATGTGAGCTGAAATTAAAACACCACTATCCCTGAGAGTTAAGAGGAATAACTCTGGATGATACAAAACCAGAGCTGGAAATAGATCAAATGAATACCTTAACTCATTCAGGAGAACTCTTGAAAGTGAACAAACAATGATAAATTAAAGCAGACTTGGTTTTTGCCTCCATGGAACTTATAATCTAGAGTTGCAGATAGACAATCAACAAGTGAGCAAGCAAAAACGTAATTCCGGTAAGTACTAGGAAGATGGCAAAAAAAAAGCATAAATATGGGCAAATTTATAAAGTGTGGTAGCAAGAGACTCGGGTTCAACCCCTGGGTCAGGAAGCTCCCCTAGAGTAGGATATGGCAACCTACCCCAGTATTCTTGCCTGGAAAATTTCATGGACAGAGGAGTTTGGCGGGCTACAGTCTCTGGGGTCACAGAGAATCTAATCTAACTGAGCATACATGCGCAGAGTGACTTATTTACGTAGGACAGTCCAGAGATGGCATTTCAGCTGTCACCTGAAGACTATGAAAAAGCAACTCACATAAAAAAGGGAAAGGTCCAAAAGATTGAGAAGTCTTTTCTCTTGATATACATAAACATATATAAAACAAATATTTTAGTGTAAGGCAGGGACAACCATATCTAAAGTTATCTGATCAAATTACTAAAATTCATTCAAAACAACTCAGTTTTATTTTGAAGACTTTTTAAATGTCACTGCCGTTACACATAGCTTTTCCCATTTCTAACATTGCTTCCATGTCTATGCTCTAAAAATATTATGGAGAGTGAGACAGACAAATAACACCTTGGAAAATAACTCAGCACCTTTTACATGTTACAAGCATCTAGCATTTGGTTTCTGTTCAAATTAAAACTTCTTCCAAAGGAGATTTTGTTTCTTCAGCAATGCCTACTCTTCTTTAACATGCTGTTTCATTTGGAATAAGACAGCCATGTTCCTACACCAGCAACATAAAAGAATCCAACTACTGAACACACGCTAGCAGGCAGAAACACAGAACACAGTTCCTAAACTCCTAAGTTAAGGGCTGGTATGATCCAAATATCCTCGAACGTTCCAACCAAGATCCTTCAGATGACGAGGTTCCCTATCCGCATCATCACCCTATTTGCCACTGAGTCAATTCCAGTTTCTTCTGCTCCACTGGGATACCGAAAACCATTCAGACACTATTAATGCATCCAAAGATCGCTCATTCCGGCAGCCTCACCACCCGCTGATTCAGAGTGAGATGAGTCACTAAGGCCCTCGAGTTCTTTCTCATAAACCCTCCTCAGCTGCAAAATGTCCTCCTCCTCCATCTTGTACTGACACTACTGTTGTTCTATGCCCTCCTCTTTTTAATTTAAAACCCAGGTGCAGAATTCAAACAGCCTTCTGAAATCATTTCAGATACAATCCTGTCACTTGGAGCAAGGGTTTATCTTTTAAACTGTTTTGCAGAGCCACCTGAGAGGACAGTTTCCAGACCCATCAATCTTTTTTTTTCCCCATCACTCTTTTTGAAACACAAGCATTCACCACCAAACCACTTGTCTTTGGAAGAACAGATACATTTTACTTAAAGCAAAAGGTATATAATTACATGGCTTCTATATCATTAAAAACAGATTCTGAGACTTCCCTAGTGGTCCAGTGGCTAAGATTCCATGCTCACAATGCACGGGACCTGGGTTTGATCCCTAGGTCAGAGAACTACATTTCATATGCCGCAACTAAGACCCAGCAATGCCAAATAAATAAGTTTTTTTTTTTTAATGCAGATTCTATTTTTTACCTCCAAGCAAAAAGAGTAATATTGACAGCAAGGGCCAAAGAAAGCATCTCTACATTAAAGACTCTCAAAGATAAGAAAGAATTCAATTATTCCTTCCCCCTCCTCACGCTGGATTGTTAGGTTTCTTCTTAAGTGTCCCTAGTGACTATGCCAGCCCAGCATAGTGCTTGGCACATGGTAGACGTCTGCTGAATTCACCAGAAGGAACATCCTGGGAGTATTTAATACTGTTTGCCCCATGTTTGGAACACGGTGGATAGGTTTCACTGGGCAGGAGACCGAGTTCCTAATACTAAGTAATGCCAAATATAGCCTCTCAACAGGCCGCCCCAGAGCTTCAACCTTTGCAGCCCTAAACGGTCAAGCTACATATAAACCATGCAACTAGTCTTCAATCCATAAATAATAGGTTTATATTCCAAAAGATCCTTCTCAGAAAAGATTTAACTGCTTAATTTTTTTCACAGATTTACTACTAATCAAGCAAATAAAAATGGAAAGCAAACATACTATAACCTGAAAACAAAACAAGAAGATAAAACAGACCTACAGCCTTCCAAGTATGTAAAAACAATTCAGAACTAAGTTCTTTAAAGCTCTCTGAACCCATGAAAGGATGCAGGAATTGTGTTGGGCCAGAGAACTAATGTACATGGTTAACAGTGTGCTCTCTGAGTATCTGTATCTGTTTTCAATGACTCCACTGCATACTTAATGTATGTACAGGCCTTTGCTGGGCAAACCACTTTTTTCCGTTCTCTCATTTCCATTAATATCAAACTTACTACCTCACAGGATATTCCATTTCCTCGAGAATCTTGTGTACCTTAAAGAGCATATTCACAGCATTTCTCTATCACTTCAGTATCCACATTACAACCAATCTAAAATCAAACAAAGTACTGGTATTCTGATAAACACCAACCTCTTCTAGCACCACCTGCTTTCCCTGCAGCAATTAAGCACACACAGTTGCCTCTCGTTTTAAGTAATGAGAATATATTAGTATCATGAAACCTACGTTACTAATTCTCACTCAAAGGACTCACAACTAACTCAAGAAAAGAGTGTTACAAAGGAACATTTATTTTAATCTGCTTAATTTAGGTTACAGGACACAAACAAGATCTAAGCCTAGAGAATTTCAGGAAAGGATCAATAAGCACCACCCTCTAAAAGTAAACTAACAGTCAAAACAATGGATAAAAACAATCACCTATGGAAATCTCTCCAAGAAATAGCTTTCCAAATAGAAATGCAAAAATCTTGGCATAAGACCTAGCATCCCTTTAAGGTAAGTCTCTAATTTAAGATGTACAACTCCGTAAGATACACACTATGACTTGGGTTTATAAAAAAACAAGTCTTTAGTAATGAACGAATAGGGATGGGAAATTGAAACATGGGAATCTGCATCTTCTTGTAGGTCTGAGAAAGAAAAGGCTATGCTTTAATAACCCATACCATACATAAATACATTTGTTTAGGCCAAGCCATGCAGCTCATGGGATCTTAGTTCCCCAACTAGGGATTGAACCTGGGCCCTCAGCAGAGGTAGTGCATAGTCCTAACCACTGGACCGCCAGGGAAGTCCCCATAGTAATAATTTAAAGAAAAAATATTTATCTAAAAGTTGAGGGACTACAGAGGTCAAACCTAGAAGCTAGCATACCGTCTAGAGACCAACAGAGACTTTTGTCCTGCTCTGTCTGAGGCAGGCTGGAGGTGCCTATGTGAGTGCTCAATCGCTCAGTCACGTCCGACTCTTTAGACCTGTAGCCCACCAGGCCCTCTGTCCAGGGGATTATCCAGGCAAGAACACTGCAGTGGACTGCCATTTCCTTCTTCAAGGGGATCTTCTTGATCCAGGGATCGAATCCTCATCTCCTGCATTGGCAGGCAGATCCTTTATCACTAAGCCACCCAGGAAGGCGCCAGATTGGGGGCAGGGGTGTGACATTTATTTGTATCTAGCAATTTAAGGTTTCCAGGATACCTGTGTTGACAATAGGGGGAAGTATTTTACACTGGAATTATCCTGAACAACTGGGACTCATCACTTACTTAAGCAGGACAATTCAGCTACCCTGATTTGATGGACTTACTATTTAGGACTGTCTAGCTTCTCTATTTGGAGTATGTTCATCAAAGATCCTTCTAACTTGAAGTTTGGTCTCTGGATGGACCTGCCTAACAGAAAACACCCTAGGCAAATACTGGCTTTCCTAATAAATACATACCATCTGAAATTGATTCCCTGGCACTTTATCAATAACACGTGTGCCAAACAAAGAGCTATGAACCTTTAGCATTATCTCACTTTATATACACAAAACTCATTAATCCTACATTCTGTACCTGTTTTACTGAAGAGCAAACCAGGATTTATGGAGTTAGGTAAAGAAGTGAAGTGAAGTGAAGTGACTCAGTCATGTCCGACTCTTTGCGACCCCATGGATTGTAGCCTACCAGGCTTCTCAGTACATGGAATTTTCCAGGCAAGAGTACTGGAGTGGGTTGCCATTTCCTTCTCCAGGATCCCAAAGTGCTACAGCTAGTTAAGTCCAAAATTCAAACATGTATCTTCCCAACATTGTGCTAGTGATTCACCATTACCACACAGGCTACCCCCATGTTGTACTCCATCAATCAGCTTCTTGTCAATCTGATCAGCTTAAAAATAACAAAACAAAACTGTTTCTGAAGCAGAATTATCTCTTAAAATATTTGGTTCATAAACCAGCAAAACTGAAATGCTTAACTAAAGCAGCCAACAGTTCTCTTTCCCCACCCCTATCTGCTAACTCACATGCAAAAAATAGAAACGGGCTCTGCCTGAAACATGTCTGCCCAAGATAGCAGAAATGTTTCTGCTATGGATGATTTTAGAAAGTCCAAACTAGGAAAGCCACAGCCAGCTGTAGAGAACAAAGAGCTTCATGTAACAAGAGACTAATAATAAGAAACATATTCCAAAGCAGCTATACCATTTTATTTCCCCAACAGCAGTGTATGAGGGTTCCAATCTCTCTCAATCTTCAACACTTACTGTCTTTTTATTATTGAGCTATAATTTATATATTGAACTTCATAAATGATGGATGCATGCATGCATGCTAAGTTGCTTCAGTAGAGTCCAACTCTGTGTGACCCTATGGACTGTAGCCTGCGAGACTCCTCTGTCCATGGGATTCTCCAGGCAAGAATAATGGAATGGGTTGCCATGCCCTCCTCCAGGGGATCTTCTCAACCCAGGGATCAAACCTGCATCTTTTACATCTCCTGCATTGGCAGGCAAGTTCTTTACCATTAACGCCACCTGGGAATCCCAAATTATAGAAACAGGTATATTAGACATATACTTTGCAAAAAGTTTCTCCCAATTTGTAGGTTGTCCTTCCATTTTCTTGACACAGACCTTTACAGAAAAGAGCTTTTGTTTGGTTTTCTCTAAAGTCCAATTTATCTCATTTGTCCTTTTGTTCCTTGTGCTTTTGGTGTCATATTTAAGAATGTTGCCCAAGGTCACAAAGATCTATTCCTAGGTTTTCTTCAAAGAATTTTATAGTTTTAGCTCTTCCATTTAAGTCCATAATCCATTATGATTTAAATTTTATGTTACAGTGTGAGGTAAGGATCCCATTTCACTTTTTTGCATATGGATATCCAAATTTCTTAGTACTATTTGTTGAAGAGACTAGTCTTATCCTACTGAAATGTACTGGCCATCTTTGTCAAAAATCAATTCACCATAAATGTTAGGGTTTATTTCTTTCTTTCTTTTTTTTTTTTCAGGGTTTATTTCTGTACCTTCAATTTTATTCCATTGACCCATATGTCAATCCTTATGCCAGTCTTAATTAATGTAGCTTTGTGGATATTCTGAAATCAGAAAAGTGCAGGTTTTCCAACCTCCTCCTGCTCAGAGAATTTTGACTATTCTGAGTCCCCTACATTTTCAGATAAATTTTAGCATCAGCACATCAATTTTTGCACAAAAAAAAGAAAAAAAAAACCAAACAGCTGAGATTTTGTCAAAGATTGTTTTGAATATGTAGATCAGTTTGGAGAGAACTGTCATCTTCACAACATTAAGTCTTCCAACTTGTGAACGCGGGATATCTTTCCACAGAGTTTGTAGTTTTTTTCAGAGTACAAATTTTGTGCTCATTTTGTTAAATTAATCCCTCAGAATTTTACTCTTTTTGATGCTACTGGAAATGAACTGTTTTTCTATTTCATTCTGATTGTTCATTGCTGTGTGTGCTTAGTCACTCAGTCGTGTCCAACTCTTTATGACCTCATGAACTGTAGCCCGCCAGGCTCCTTTATCCATGGGGATTCTCCAGGCAAGAATCCTGGAATGGGTTACCATGCCCTCATCCAGGGAATCTCCCCAACCCAGGGATAGAACCCAGATCTCTCTCATTGCGGGTGCATACTTTACCATCTGAGCCACTAGGGAAGCAGTCGTTAGTGTATAGAAATACAATTCATTTTTGTATACTCATCTTATATCCTTTAACATTACTGAATTCATATATTAATTCTACTAGTTTTCAATGGATTCCTTAAGATTTTCTACATAAGATCATATCATCTGCAAAAGAGATAATTTTACTTCTTCCCCGGCCGAGTTAGAGGACTTTTATTTCATTTTAATGCCTAACTGCCCTGGTTAGAACTTCTGGTACAATGCTGAACAGAAAAGAAGAAAGTGGACATCCTTCTCTTGTTCCTGAACCTGGGGCAAAAACACTGTCTTCTTTTCACCTTTAAGTACAATGATACCTGTAGGTTTTTCTCACAGATGTCTACTACTTAGATTGAGGAAGTTCCTTTTATTCCTAGTTGGTTAAATACTTTTATTATGAAAAACTGTTGGATTTTTTTTTTTTCATGTCTGTACTGTATTTATTGAGATGATCAAGTGGTTTGGGTCCTTTATGCTACTGTATTACACTGATTTTCAACAGTTACCACCTAACACCTGCTTTTACAATCGGTCTTAAAATTAGTCTTTTTTCCTATTTACGGATCTCTAACGTAACCCTAATAGAATGGACTGACCCCACATGGGCCTCCACTCCCTGTCCCTTGCCCTAGGAACTACCATCTCTGCTCTCGCTAGAGGACAGCACTTTTCCAGATAGATGGCTCTACATTTGGTACTGCTGCTAACTAATTAAGTTTAACAATTCAGGATACCAAACCGAAGAGGCTACAAAATTAACCGGTCAGAGATTAGGTCTGATTCGTTCTCCCTTTCATGCACAGCCCTTGGCCACAGAGTGGACACTCAGTGTGTGCTCATGAACAGGCTTGTTTCACACTTCCTCCTCCTTCTCCACTCTCACACAAGCAGGAATAATAAAAGATCAGTTCACCAAATATTAACAATCCAATCCAAGGATAAAATTAAGTATGTACCACAGTCCTAATAACTACTGCTAAACTAGAAGTTGAGCTTATTCGTATCCCTTCTCTATCTTCCTCAAAGGCAGAGAAGGTCAAACTGATCTCAGTCTTTAGCAGACATTCACATTTCAATTAGCAGTGCCAGGTCAGAGTGAAACTCCGCCGCCAGCAAGTCCAGTCAAGACAGCCCTGCTCTCAACAGTCACTAAAGGCAAGATGTAGAAAATTCTTGAACAAACTGGCTAAAATTAAAAAAAGACAGATCCAAAAATCAGCCAAGAAAGAAACTCACAGCTCATAAAGGGTTGTAGGCAAAGGACTGGGCCTGACTGTGTGCTCTGTGTGCCTCTGGATAGATGCAGGAAAGCAGAGCTCAGGTGACGTATCAAATGTGTTTACTATTTTATGCTCTCCTCTGGAGATTATCCTCTCCTGAGTAAAAGTGGGAAAGAGAATCAAGAGCAGCTATGGGTATCTCTAAGGTAACACTTTCCCAAGACTTCACACCCCACTCCCAATATCCCTGAAGAAATCTAAGTTCAGAGACCCCTTCCTGATATTTACTCTATTAAGCAGCTCTCTTGAATTATTAAATAAACCCACAAATATAATACTAATTTCAATTCTGAGGTCTTAAAATTTATAGAGGCAAATATCCACATATGCATTGAGCACCTTTCCAAAAGGAGAGAAGGATCCTTTCGGGAGAAGGGCAGTTTTATTGCTGAAACAATTTAACGATATAATAAAAGGTTTACCTTCACCTATATTACAAAATCAAAGTTATTCTGGAGTTCAGTACTAAAATTCTTTAACTTTTTTACATTATACTCTACGTAATTTGGTAGAACATGTTTTTAAAATGTGTTAACGTGTAGGTGAGTGAAAGTCACTCAGTCGTGTTCAACTCTTTGCGACCCCACGGAATTCTCCATGGAATTCTCCAGGCCAGAATACTGGAGTGGGTAGCTGTTCCCTTCTCCAGGCGATCTTCCCAACCCAGGGATCAAACCCAGGCCTCTGGCATTGCAGGCGGATTCTTTACCAGCTGAGCCACAAGGGAAGCCTCAATGTGTAGGTACAGATATACACATAAAACATATCTACATGAGCACATGGAGCAAACTATTAACAGTGGTTACCTCTGTGGAACAGAAAGGAAGACATGAAGAGGAAGGGGGCAGGAAAAGGGAAAGACATGAAATGGGGCAGACAGGATGGGAGCATGTGCTCTTATTTTACATATACATTTTTTTAGCTAGTGAATTTACAGGTGACTTCCCCCTACCAGTCTTTTTTAAAAAATTGTTAATAACATTCATAGAGTTAATGGCGTTGATTCTCTTAATGTGGAATCAAACATCTACCTACTTTCTTCAGAGATATTTTAAAAATCCAGACAAGTAATTTCCACATAACTCTAAATAAACAAAACTGCACTTTACCTATTCAAAGTCCATTCTGAGGAAAACTATTACAGTGGAATATTTTTCCTCTTTTACTACTTAAAAGAAGGCTAAGGCAGGCCAGCCGAATAGCCAACTGGGCTCTATTTTTTTCTTTAGTATTTTTATTATGGAGGTATTGAGTCAAACATACACAAAAGTAGAAAAAAATAGTGTAAGGAACCCAAATGCATCCATCATCCAGTTTTAAACAAAATTATCAACTCTTTGCAGGTGGGCTCAATTCATGATCAAAATCCTAATTAGTCTAAGTGGATACAGCCAGTCTCTGCAGCTATTTCCCCAAGTATATGAGCTCACTCACTCATTCACTCACTCAGCATCAGACTCTGCGACCCCATGGACTATAGCCCAACAGGCTCCTCTGTCCATGGGATTATTCCAGTAAGAATACTAGAGTGGGTTGACATTTTCTCCTCCAAGGAGTCTTCCCAACCCAGGAATCGAAACCTCGTATCCTGCATTGCCAAGAGGATTCTGTACCAATAAGCCACCAGGGAAGCCCCTATTTCCCCATACCTTTTCCGTTAAAAAAAAAGAGAGAGAGAGAATCCTTCCATTAAGAAATCCAGCCATGTGGGAGTTCCCTGATGATCTAGCGTTAGGATTTGCCACTTTCACTGTGGAGGCCTGGGTTCAATCTCTGGTCATGGAACAGAGAATCTGCAAGCCTGCATGGCAGGAGGGAAAAAAAAAAAACCCAGGCATGCAATGAGAGGACCCAAAAGGTGCATATCTATATGCAGCTCCCTGTGTGCTCTGAAAATAAGTCTAAAAAGGGGATCTTTTATATCAGCAAAACAATGACTCTGATTTCAGTTCAAACACATTTAAAGTAAACTGCAAAGTGCAATCTTAAACTGCCTCCTAATTACAGGACATGAGTAGTCCAAAATACTGTGGGTGGGTTGTTTCATCAACTTGTTTTAAGAAGTGGGACTACCTCATAAGTGAGCAATTATGATGAGAAAAAGAAAATATACATGAATAAACTACATTTTTGGGTTAGCAAGGCAAAAAAGTTAAAGCTTCTAATTCTGCAGAGTCCAAAATTCACATAAAAATTGTCAGCTCACTTCAACTGTTTATTTGGCATTTGGAAAAATTACACGGTAATTTTTTTACCAATGTGCTTTTATCCTAGCCTTACTATCAACTTCCCTGAAAATAACCCTTCATTAATAAGAGCATATATTTTAGTTTACTTATGCTAACAATGGACCTGTTTACAAAACAAATTCTCAACTGTTCTTCTTAATGGCTGTTGTCAGGCTGGAAAGAATTCAAAGGAGAAACCAGCTCTGGAAAACTTCACAGGAACAATTCAGCACAGGGACCCCTTTGTGTTCACAAACTGGAGGGTTAAGGGACAGCCAGGAAAGCATATACCCTCAGAGAAACAGTATCTGGCCTTTGGTTCTTATGACAGGTAACTGCAGCAAAAGGCCCAACTCTGTTGTGTGTTTCCACTACTTAAAAAAAAAAATTAATTAATTTATGTTAGTTATCCATGGACACACGGATAATTTTTAAACTGAAAATTAGAAAAATTTCCTTAATGCTTAAGAAGCATTAAGAAAGCTTCCCTAAGGGTAAGCTCTGAAGTAGTTTAAAAGTGTACCAATTAAGGAATGCAAAGCCTGACATAAAGATACACATGGATAATTTATCAAGAATACTGCCAATGTGGGAAGTTCTAGCCAGGTGGATTAGCCAGCTCTTATTCACAAAGGTTCAATTCCAAGTCCTCCAAAAGTCAATCTCTATCCCTCCTTTTCAAGACCTAATTTCTCCAGACAGCAAACAGGAGCACGGCATTATTTAATCGCTTAGAAAATTCATAATAAACTGCACAGCAAAACAGAAAAAATATGATGAGGACTTTTGGCCATCTCTTCCAACTTGAGAAGAAGAAGTAATCCCTTTCCAACAGTATAGCTACTTACACTGGATGCTTTGGCCTGCCAAATGCCAAAAAGACCTCTTTTGACAGAGTTCTTTCCAAAAGCCACCAGAAACCTGTGTTCTGTGGGTGGGTGGGACTACGGGCTCCTGTCTGACCAGTACAGAGCCCGTCCTACCTCAGAGACAAGTTTTCTTGACATCTCTCCTTTTGAGCCCAAGCATCAGTCATCAATAAATACCACATATTGCTCTAGCCTATTTGGCTGTTGCAAACTGCATTCTTCCCTCTCTTTCACCCCAAAAATATCAAGATCCTGATCAAGGCAGAATTGATCTTCACTGCCACTGGTGAGCAATGAAAAGCTAAAATAAATAAATAATGGGCAAGTGTTCAGGCACACTAAATGGAGAAATTTACCAAGACTCAACTCAACGCTTCATCAATAAAATGAAGATTTGGAACAGCTCTACTACTGACAAAAAAAAATTCATATGTTTGCATAAAGTGAGCAGAACATTCCTCATCCTGACTTTAGCCATCCTAAAAAATGGAATTAAGTGGTGAGGGTTGAACTTTTTGCTTTTAAAAAAAAAAAAAGAATGATCCCTCCACTTCTGTCCCATCACCTCTGAAATTTACTACAGAAGAAATCATTTACGATTCGTAACATATTCTACCATTTTAGAAAAATTAGTCCATCTGTCTGAAAATAGCTGACCAGGGACTTGGCTACTTACCTTCTGACTGTACTTCAACTATCACTTGCAAGGGGGCAATCCACCTACATACACCAAATTCAGGCAGCACCACAATCTCACTTGGGAAAAAAGAGTTTCCAGAGTGAGTCAGGACTCTGCAACAGGTTCCTGTCAGGCCGAGGGATACTGCCACTAGCTTCTTTCCATCACAGAGCCAGTAAGAGGTCACATTTCCTTCCAGCTCTTCAGAGACTGAATTAAGTTTCTCAGTTCCAAAGACTTGGCAAACTCCACCCATTCCATCTTTCACTTTTTAAAGAAACAGGACCACACTACTTCTCAATAACTTAGAAAGGTAAGAAAAATGCAGTGAGAGCGGTATTTTCCATATCGCACAGAATACAGCATGCTATTAATTATTTCAGGCCTGATTTCCACACAGGAATGAGTTTCATAAATGTTTTTCTTAACACCAGAGAAAATACTGAAAAATTCAAGATCAGAATGACAAACCTTTACAGGGAAACCCCTTTATTCATTCAATCAAACTGCTGTTTCTCCCCCAATGAGAAATAAAAACATATGAAGATCTTAAGATCCCTGGGATATTATATAATATTCACAGAAGGTAACATAATCAATCAAAGCTGGAAAATTCTGAAAACTACACACAAGTAATAAACACAGGTCTTAACCACCAATTTGAAAAAAAACTAGTAAAAGAAATTGTATGCAAACAATTTTATACATCGATTTCTTCTATTATAAGTATGCCTCCTAGAAGGAGTAAGAAGTATGCAGGGAGTAAATTCAACTGTGTTTGCCTGTACTCTGTTTTAAATATATGGTTTATCTAAGAAAACGACACAAAAGGAAGTGACCTGGAATAAAAGAGGCATTCTGGGGGACTTTAGGAAAGTAACCATCTGTACAGATTTCAGTTCATTCATTTGTTAGATGTGGTGAATACTGAACACACAACCTAACTTCTGAAGTTTCAGGCTGTAGACTGGGCTTCACAAGCATAAACAGGACACTGCACCAAGTGCTGACTACTGGAAAGGTGAAAACACAAGCCTGTCACAATTTTTAAAATTGTTTTGCTTTCTCACTAAGACAGGTTTCACAATCTCTGTATTTTAGTTACTTTGTTAAGATTAGTGTGCGTATCATTTTCAAAAAAATACTCATCCTTGAAGTTTTCTTATGTGTTCCAAACAGGGCTTACGGTTTAATTAATAATAGGGTATCAATACTGGTTCATTAACTGTGACAAACGTATCATATTAACATAAAATGTTAATAATAGAGGAAACTGGGTATAGGAAATACAGAGACTATTACTGTTTCCCTAACCCTATATATTTTTTTTAATATATGTTGAAGTCCTAACACCAAGTACCCGGACCTCATTTGAAGATAGGGTCTTTACAGAGATATGACTGGTGTCCTTATAAAAAAGGAGAAATCTGGACATAGAGATATGCAGAGAGAAGATGCTATGAAGAGATACAGGGAGAAGATGGCCATCTACCAGCCAAAGAGAGAGACCTGGAAGAGATCCTTCCCTCCCAGCTCTCAGAAGGAACGAATCCTGCCAAGCTCTTGATTTCTGACTTCTAGCTTCCAGATCTGTGGGATGATATATTGCTGTTGTCTAAGCCACTCAGTCTGTGCTACTTTGTATGGCAGCCCTAGCAAACCAATACATGAATTCTGTACAATTCTTGCAATTTCCTGTTAATCTTAAACTATTCTCAAACAAAAGTTTATTAAAAACAAAAGACAAGAGTTCCCGCGGAGACGTGCGCCGAGCCGAGGGTGCGCATGCTCCGCAGAGGCCCGCACGGGGCCTAAGAAAACCCTGATAGAGCCATCGCAAGGCGGGGTTATTGCTGGAATGATGGTGGTTTGGGGAACTCTTTTTCTGGTGAGGCGCTAAAGTGGGAAGACATGTAGGATCATAGTTCCCCGACTAGGGATGGAACAGGGGATAAGAATCCACCTGCCAATGCAGGAAGTGGGTTTGACTTCTGGTCTGAGAAGATCCCACATGCCTCGGAGCAACTATGCCCATGCGCCACAACTACTGAGCCCACGCTCCAGGGCCCGTGAGCCACGACTGCTGAACCCAGACACCTTAGAGCCTGCACACTGCAGCTACTGAAGCCTGAGCCCCTGGAGCCTGTGCTCTGCAATGATAAGACATCACCACAGTGAAAAACCCACGCACCACAGTGAAGAGTAGCCCCTGCCCACCACAACCAGAGAAAGCCCACGCGAAGCCATGAAGACCCAGTGCAGCCAAAAATAAAAATAAATAATTTTTTAAAAAAAGACAAAGGCAATGGTATCCACATCTCACAATTTTAAGAGGATCAAAGCAGACAGGTAATTGGGAAATCCCTGCTCAATGGAAAAAGAATCCATTATCTCAATACACAGTAAGCAAACAGCTAGGACTAGAATCCAGGTTTCATTCAGTGTTTTCCATAACATGCTATTCCAAGATAGGGATATAAAGGTGGTATAAGTGAGGGACTATGCTGAAATAGATTATCAATCTAAGTATCATGTCCCAAATGAACAGAACCCAACAGAGTCACTTTATAATACTGGGCTAGGTTCTGCAGTAAGTAGTGGCTTTGGCACCAAAAAAATTAACTGGGTTCAAATTTGTGGGCTCCACCTATTAGCTGGACAAGATACTTACTCTCCTCATCTTCCAAATGTGGCCTACACCTCATAAGACTGCCACAGGAATTAAGAAGTATACAAAAAGTGTAAACTGCCTGGAATTCAACAAGTGACTTCACACCTTGCTATGTTCAGCTGCAACCCTAGACTGGTGACAGGGAGATACTTAGAAACGTCTCTAAGAGAAAATAGATTTCACCACTGATTCTACTTTCCTGCTAATATATTAGTAAGCAATCAGGTATCTTCCGACACAAAACAATAAAGTGTTTTATACTGGCTAAACTGGCACGTGTTGCATTGAAGAGGTTCAGAGAAGCAAGAAAAGGTCAAATTGTAAGGTCCTGACCTTTGAAGAATAAATCCCTTTGCTGATGAACGGTAGCAGGGAAAAATCAATAGCAAACTGAGGGGCCATTCATTTGGAACTTATCTCAACGGACCCAGTGTACATGACTTGTAATATCTTCTAAAATTTGCTCAATGGGTATCTATTAGGCTCAGGACCATCTATGCAACTAACCCTTCATCATTAGAGAAACAGAATGAAAAGCACAGTCAGCAACTTAAATATTATCTTTGACTGACCCCAGAGGCTCCTCTCCTAAATCCCGAGGGGAGGGTGACAGCAATTTTTGTTCCTATTTTAAATGTATTATCACTGGGGAACACAACATTCCTATTTTTTAGAGGAACCCTCAGCTTTTCTAACTTAATAAAGATACTACAGGCTATGTTAACTAATCACCTATGGCCTCCTTCTGGTTCTCATTATGATAAACCTTCTTAAAAACTAAGTTAAAACAGCCAATCATAATACAACTTTTTTTTTTTTTAATGAAATTATTAAGACCTTGGGCTTCCTCCAATCAAAAAAAAAAAAAAAAGAAAAAAAGACAACGACCTTGGACTGAATCAGTGGTACACATTGCAATCAGAGCTTTTAAAAAAAGTCCATCTATCATTCCAATACCAAAGAAGAGCAATGCCAAAAAACGTTCAAACTACTACACAACTGTGCTCAGTTCACATGCTAGCAAGGTAATGCTCAAAATTCTTCAAGCCAGGCTTCAACAGGACATGAACCGTGAACTTCTGGATGTACAAGCTGGGTTTAGAAAAGGCAGAGGAACCAGAGATCAAACTGCCAACATCCACTGGATCACAGAAAAAACAAGGGAATTCCAGAAAAAACATCTGCTTCACTGACTACGCTAAAGCCTTTGACTGTGTGGATCACAACAAACTGTGGAAAATTCTTTAAGAGAAGGGAATACCAGACCACCTTACGTGCCTCCTGTGAAACCTGTATGCAGGTCAAGAAACAACAGTTACAACCAGACATGGAACAATAGACTGGTTCCAAACTGGAAAGGAGTACATCAAGGCTGTATACTGTCACTCTGCTTATTTAACATCTATGCAGGGTACATCATGTGAAATGCTGGGCTGGATGAATCACAAGCTGGAATCAAGACTGCCAAGAGAAATATCAATAACCTCAAATATGCAGATGATACTACTCTAATGGCAGAAAGTGAAGAGGAACTCAAGAGCCTCTTGATGAGGGTGAAAGAGGAGAGTGAAAAACCTGGCTTAAAATTCAACATTCAAAAAACTAAGATCATGGGATCCGGCCCCATCACTTCATGGCAAATAGATATGTAAACAGTGACAGATTTTACCTTCTTGGGCTCCAAAATCACTGCAGATTGGTGACTGCAGTCATGAAATTAAAAGACACTTGCTCCTTGGAAAAAAGCTATGTTAAAATGCAGAGACACCACTTTGCTGACAAAGGTCTGTATGGTCAAAGCTATGGTTTTTCCAGGAGTCATGTACTGATGTGAAAGTTGAACCATAAAGAAGGCTGAGCATCGAAGAACTGATGCTTTTGAATTGTGGTGTTGGAGAAGACTCTTGAGTGCAAGGGGATCAAACCAGTCAATTCAAAAGGAAATTAAGCCTGAATATTCATTGGAAGGACTGATGCTGAAGCTCCAATACTTTGGCCACCTGATGTGAAGAGCTCACTCATTGGAAAAGACCCTGATGCTAGGAAAGACTGAAGGCGAGAGAAAGGGACGAGAGAGGATGAGATGGTTGGATGGCATCACTGACTCAATGAACATGAGTTTGAGCAAATTCAGGGAGACAGTGAAGGACAGAGAAGCCTGGCGTGCTGCAGTCCAGGGGGTCACAAGGAGTCAGACACGACTTAGGAATTGAACAACAATGATCTATCAAGATACTTTCAGGAAACTGAGAAAGGAATTCTAAACCACTGACTTATGTACACACTTTACAGATTCCAAGGATTAGATCTCTGGTCTCTCTTCATCAAGTAATCATCCCACCATCAGTACATAGACAGCTGCTACTTACACAGAGTTCTACATAAAGCTTGTTCTACATTAAGTAGGTCTGTTTACAACTCTCTTAGGAGATAAGCTGTTTAGTACTGTTTAGAGAGAGATCTTTACAGGATCAAATATCTTCCCAAACAAGTTCATCACACAGAGATTGAGAGAGGGGAAAATATATGTTTTAATTTATCTCCTTATATGTTACAACTACACTGCTTTGAATCATGAACATTGCAGGGTCACCTCAGTAACTACACCATGCCAATCTACCCCTCCCTGCAGAAGGAGGAGCCCTGAGAGTTGCAGAGGCCCATATATGCGGCTGAAGTGTGGCCGGCCTGAGCCGGGAGGCGGTGCAGGTATAAAACACAGGACCTCAAAGACTTGGTACAAAACTCAGAATGCACAACATCTCATTCATCATTTTTATATTAATTATATGCTGAAATGAGAATGTTTTGGATATATTAAATTATATAAAACATACCATTAATTTCATCTGCTGCTTTGTATTTACTACCTTAATGTGGCTGCTAGGAAATTTGATATTACGTATATGGCTCACAATGGACTTCTCTTGGATGGTACTGTCCCAAAGAACAATGATTATGTCTTTTCAAATGCTCAAGTTCTGAACCTTATTCAGTATTAGTCACTTTTAAATTCATCATTTATTTTTGTTGTTTCTAGTCTTCATTCACTTCATTCATTCCTCACTTTCCTGTTGACAGAAAACCTGATGTCTGTTTCTGCACTTCACCAGATAAGTTGAGGGGAGAAAAAAAGAGAGGGATGTCTTACACACACACACACACACACACACACACACACACACACACACACCTCTACACAAAAAAAAATGAAAAATAATTTCAAGATATGCTATCATTCCAGATCTTACCAGTCACCTCGGTCTACAAAAGAAATCAAGAACCCAACCTGCTGCTTTCATCTAAAATGAATTAAATAAGGCACTATACAAAGTTATCTAAATTTAGAGACTGCCTAACTATTCCAAGCCCAGATAGATCAAAACACTCAACCAGAACTCAGTTCAGGGGACCTCCCTGGTGGTCCAGAGGCTAAGACTCTTCAGGGTGACTCTCCCAATGCAGGGGGATCAGGTTCAATTCCTTGTCAGGAGAACTAGATCCCACATGCTGCGACCAAAGATGCCACAACTAAAGATCCTGCATGTTGCAACTAAGACCTAGCAAAGCCAAGCAAATATTTTAAAAAATAAACAAAGAACTCAGTTCAGATACATGTGACCAGTGCAACTCCCCTGTCCGGCTCATAATGAATATATTAACTACATAAAGAAATACGTCTAATTATTTTCTAGAACATCTTGTATTTTTTTTTTAAGGAACAAAATCGAATTCATCAGATTTATATATGAAAGCTCCAGTTTCCCATAATTTCAAGATTCTAAATTATCTGGCCCCTATGCCTACTTCTTCAGTTTCATCTCAAACCACTCTCTCCCCATTCAGTCACTACACTGGAGCCACAAAGGCCTTATTTCTGTTCCTGAACACTTACAAGCATCTACAGTCTCGGCACCTTTATACTGGCCGTTCCTGCTACAAACACACTTCTGCAGTCTACAGAATGGTTGGCTCCCTTCTCATCTTTCAGATCTCAGCTTATCACCCAACTCAAAGATGTCTCTCTTCCTTAGCATTCTACCTAATGACACGTCACTCTTATTTTGTAGTCCTACTTCTTTCCTAACACTAAGGAAACCTGAAACGATCTTATCTGCCTTCCCAAACTAGAATGTAAGCTCCCCAAGAACAGGAATCCTGTCTGTCTTGCTCACTGCTGATTAACCCCAGCACACAGTAACAAGCACTCAAGGATATACTGACTGAATGAATCAAAAAACTCAAAAGCAGATTTCAAAGCCTCTAAAAGAATCTTAGAGGGGAAAATCTAGTAAGCTTATTTTTTGAAGTATGCAACTGGCTTCCTATGTAAGGGCCCTGCCTAAGCCCTTCTAGTTTTTGTTTTCCAGTACTAAAGTCTCTTGAAGAACTGTCATAGTTCCACATAGTGAAAAACAATAAGTAGGGAAATTTCAAGTATATTTTGCTTGCTGAGTCTGGAGAAAGGAGAAAGGTTTATTTAAGGTGAAATAAAGCACTCATAATAAAATCACTACTTGTACAAGATTATACAAATAAATAGAACAAAACACAAAGGGTATATTTAAAAATATACCCTATTAATACACTCTCAAAAAGGTGACTTTTCAAAACACTAGGAAAAAAAAAACACTAGAAAAAAGGATAAATGAATAGTTGCTGCTGCTGTTGCTGCTACGTTGCTTCAGTCGTGTCCAACTCTGTGCGACCCCACAGACGGCAGCCCACCAGGCTCCCCTGTCCCTGGGATTCTCCAGGCAAGAACACTGGAGTGGGTTGCCATTTCCCTCTCCAATGCATGAAAGTGAAAAATCAAAGTGAAGTTGCTCAATTGTGTCCATGGACGACCCCATGGACTGCAGCCTACCAGGCTCCTCTGTCTATGGGATTTTCCAGGCAAGAGTACTGGAGTGGGATGCCATTGCCTTCTCCAATGAATAGTTGAGACAACTGATCAACGAGTTAATACAAAATGTTAAGAGTCCTTCTTACCATAAACAAAACTAAAATTCCAGATATACTAAAGAAATGTAAAAAAGCAAGCCACTAAAAAAGAAAATACTACTATTTGATAGGTCTAAATATGCTAAAAATATTATCATTAATTTTCTCAAAGATAAAACTGTATCCATCATAAAAGGACAATAATAATAGAATAGTAGCCAGGCACATCTCTAAATGTTTTATACATACATATATATATATATATATTCACTTATTTATTACTCCCATTTTACATGAGGAAACTGTCCACCATCTGAAATACTATTTCACCTCTGTTTCATTCAGAGAACAAGAGAGAGCTCTTAGAAATTAAAAATATAAGAATACATATCCATCAATTCCACTTCTGGATATTTATCGAAAAGAACTGAAATCAGGATCTCAAAGAGATGTTAGCATGCCTATGTCCACTACAGCACTATTACAACAGCCCAGATGTGGAAAAAACCTAAATGTCCATTAACAGGTAAACAGATAAAAGAAATGTGATAGATAGAATGGAATATTACTCAGTCTTAAAAAAGAATTCTGCAATATGTAACAACACACATGAACCTTGAAGACATTATGTTAAGTGACATAAGCCAGTAACAGAAAAACAAAAACTGCATGATTCCTTACATGAGGTATCTGATATGAGGTATCTTAAATAAATAAATTTATAAATTCAAAGAGCAGACTTGTCTTGGGAGTGGGAAAAGGGGGAAATGGCCAGTTACTGATCAATGTGAATCAAGCTGCAGTTAAGAAAGATGAATAAGCTTAAGAGATCTGTTATATAACGCTGTACCTATAGTCAAGAACAAGGTACTCTACACTTAAAAATCTGCTAAGAGGGTAGACTTCATCTTAAGTGTTCTTATCACACTAAAATAAAACTTAAAAATAACTTATCATCCATGATGCCAGCAAATTAAAAAGCCTTCATGACAGATGAGGAAAAAAGTTGTTTGTAATTTATTGCAAACAGAATCCCTGATTCACACGAGAAAATTTAAAGAACCAACTACTTATTGCCAGTTTGTCCTGGTAGCTGTAGAAAGGCAAAAGTTTCTGCAAATGTGTGAAGGGCATTTTGTAGACAGTATTTTGTAGGCAGTGAGGCTGTTCAGAGTTGTATGAAGAAGCTGGACTGACTAAACAAAAATCTTGACTATAAAAAAAGTATACATATAAAAATAAAATATATGAACACAAGTGAAAAAAATACAACAAATATTAGAAAACACAACCAAGGAAATTTCCCAAAGAACAAAAAACACAGAGATGGAAATAGCAGAAATAAAGTTAAAATTAGAGAATCAGCCCAAAAGATCCAACATCCAATTAATTCCAATTAATTCCAGAAAAAGGGTACAGAAAATAAAGGAGAGAAAAATCAAAGACATAATTTCGGAAAATATCCCAGAACTGAGTGACATAAGTTTCAGTCCCTGGAGTGGCCGGCACATTAGATGAAAACAGCCACACCAAGGACATCATTATGAAACTTCAGAACACTGGGAATACTGGAAAAAAGAAGTTTCAGAGGTTACAAACAGGTTATATGCAAATATAACTGACATCTCACCAATAGTGAAAGTGAAAGGAAACAGAGCAGTATTTTCAAAATTCTGAAGGAAAATTATTTTCAAACCAGAAATCTATACCTAGCCAAAGTAATGATCAACAGAAGGGCAATATAAAGGCATTTTCAAGACATGTATGTCCAAAAAACTTACCTGTTGTATAGCCCTTTCTCAGGAAGCTAATGGAGAAGTGGTTCCTTCAAAATAAGATTGTATCAAAAAGGAAAGGGATAGGACATGGGAAAAGATAACAAAACCAGGAGGAAAAATCACCTGGATGATGTTGGCATAACAACATCCCAGCTCCCTAGTTAAAGCACATGCTCAGAATGAAGCAGATTAGAAAATATCTCTAAGATAAAATTTATAATATAACCAAAATGTTTCAAGTATTGAGGAAGATTTACACTTCTAGGTAGAGTTTAGAAAGAAATTAATAATAACAACATAGAAACTAAGCAAAACAGACCAGAAAAAGATAAATATTAACAAAAGGGAAAACACCCAGTTGTACAAATAAAATAAACTACACACAGCATACAATGTGAATTAGCTGTGAATAAGTTATACATAAACTCAATATTGTTAACAGTAAATACTGCTCTCTAAACAAAATTACATTACAGTCAGAGTGACAATAAATACGGATATGTGAGGAAGTCAGAGAATTCTACCACTATCCAACGTAGGAATAGATAATACCCCAAACTGGAAAATCCGTAAGCAGCAAAATAAGCTGACTATTTAGAGGTAATACCAAAGAAACAGTGAAGAGTTGGAAATGACTGCTTCTAGGGACTGGGAAGGGGGTGGGAGGGCTTGTTTTTCATCAAATGCTTTCTGAAGGGACTTTCCTCGTAGGCCAGTAGCTAAGACTCTGCACTCCCAATGCAAGGGGCCTGGAGTTTTGATCCCTGGTCAGGGAACTAGATCCCACATGCTGCAACCAAGAGTTCACCCGCTACAACTTAAAAAAAAAAAAAAAAAAAGGCCCTGTGGAGCTGATAGTCTGACATGACTATGTACAGGATTTTTGTACATGTATTAATTAAAAAAGTGAAACAAAAAAAGGCTTAAATTAATATATAAAATGTTCTTTAAAATTTAAGAAAAGAAAGCATACTATGGGGGGAAATCTACTCTATACATGAATTTATTCATATTCGTCACATAGTTATCTAAGACATGGAAAACTGAGAGAAAAGCCTAAAATGTTTACCAAAAAGGAACTAGTTACATAAAATTATATGGAACATCCAATGATGAGATATCATGAGTCATTTAAAACTGCAAACAGAATATTAAAACATGAACCAGGTGACAAAAAAGCACAACTCCAATTTTGATTACACATATCCGAGAAACATATGCATAAAAAGGGTCTGTTCCCCAAACTATTAACAGGGACTATATATGTGTCAAGTTTATGGCTGATCTTTTTTAATAAGTCCAAGTGAATAAACATGCTATTTAAAAACTCAAAAGGAATCTTCTGGATAAAAAGCATAAGACTGGTTTTAGAAGGCACTAAAATTACTATTACTTCCTTTTACTATCATGCATTTACCTTATCCGAACAATGATTTGACTTGCAGCACACCCCAGACAGATGCAGTGCCACTGGCTTCTCCAAATTTACCAAGTCAGAATACAACTCTGAAATGAGAAGAAATAAGCAGTGATAAAATAGCTACCCAAACCTCGCAGATTGAACCTTGAAATACAGATGCTTGGAATCTATAAGCAGAAACTCTCCTTTAGCTCTCAACTTCACTCCAAGTGGACACAGGATTCTCTCTCAAAGTATACTGGCTTGAGGGTCTCTGTCTGTCTCCTAAACTCATTTTCATTCACCCCACCTCCTTACAGTAAGGCTGCAGTAGGGAAAGCTAAAACCTTCCTCTTGTAATCTGATACCTTTCACTGGCAGTATTTCAGGTGCTATGGTTTGCATTATACAGGCTGAATTTGCAAACTCCATAATTCAACTTGGAGAATAACTTCAGAAGAATTAGATGCTTTAAACCACAACTTTCAAGTAGGCTGAACTACTGAAAAATGTAACAAATACACTTCAAGTTAAAACAACTCCCCACATTCATCCCTCAAAGTACAAGAAAACCTTTCAGATCCAAGTGTTTATATATTTCCTGATCTAAACATTAACATGGCCAAGTATCAAAGCAATGCAGCATTATATCAAACAGAAAAACAAAGTTCCAACATCAGCAAACTCAGTATGCAGTTAACATCCTCACTCCTAGTTTAAGTTTTATCATTCATTCAAAATACTAAAGCCAAGTTGCTTCAGTGGTATCTGACTCTTTGCGACCCTATGGCCCATAGCTTGTCAGCTCCTCTGTCCATGGGATTCTCCAGGCAAGAATACTAGAGTGACTTGCATGCTCTCCTCCAGGGGATGGTTCTTTACCACTAGCCCTACCTGGGAAGCCCAGAGTAGGAAGGTACCCAAGAATTAAATAATCTGAAGATGCAATCTTGACATTAATCTTTTCTTTTTTCACTTATTCATTTACTCAATCAAGGATACCCACCTTAGCTTTCTCTGAAACCTGTGGTTTGCACATAGCTGAAGACTTGCCTATTTAGCCAGTCTCTCAGTACATGTCAGGCCCTCAGCCTCCTACCCTCTCAACCAAATTCATTCTTAGGAGGGTCTCCTTCCCCAGCAAGCTGTCCTGGGCTCACCTAGGCTGGGTCAGGTACTGTTTCTTGGTGTTACCCTAGACAAGCATATCATTATGTCTGTTAATACTCACAGGGCTGCAAAGTCTATCACCTAACACTGATATGTGTCTGCTGAGTAAATTGAATACACAAGCAATAAACTCTTGACCTATACCAAAGGTTATCAGATAATTAACATCACAAAGAGGCAACAAAAACCTACTGTTAAAACGAATAGGATAAGAGTTACCAGAAGAAATTACTATTCAGTCAGACCATTTAGCAAATTAATGACAATGTTGGTCCATATTTACTTAGTTGATAAACGGTAAAACCACAGCACTTACAAGAACTCACTCTTTCAAAATACTTTTGTAGATATTCTTGCAGGTCATTCTGGGAGTTCATCCTAGATTACATCAACCGAAACCTCTTTCCCTGCTTCTAAATGCAGGGGCACCGGGGCTCACAGGAGTCAGCTTGAGGGAACCCCTGATGACTCCTACAAAACTGGGAACTGCCTACAATGCACTGATTAAAGAACTATTCCAAAAAAAAAAAGAACTATTCCAATACATCTACCTTTTAACATTCTAACCAGTTAACACACACACACTCTCCTCTCTCCATCTCTCATTAATAATGTGTTCTAGTTTCAAAAGCAAGTTGAATAAAAGTGAACAAAAGGGGACACTGTCTTCTATTCAAGTCCCAAAGTAGCCAATAAATGAATAAATTTAATCTAACTACTCCCTAATTAAAAAAAAAAAATACTAGGAACTGATGAGATTATGACAGCTAGGCAAATAACTCTTTAGGGTCTTACTACAGAGAACTGCACAATGTCTTGCTCCAAGTAGCTTCTCTGCTTTCAAGAAGGCACACCAAGACTGAATCCAAGACTGGTGAATTTACTATGAATGGTTTTGAAGAGAAAGGCAAATACTGCCAAACATGTCCAGCATACAGGGTCTTCTATGCTTGGGAGGTGAGCGAATGATGTCAAAAAGCTCAACCTATTTTTTTTTTTTTCCAACCTATTTTTGTACATTCGTTAAGAACAGTTTCTACATTTTCTTTTTTGGCTGCCAGCACATCTTGTAGGATCTTAGTTGCTCAGTTCAGTTCAGTTGCTGAGTCACATCCGACTCTTTGTGACCCCACAGACTGCACGCAGCACGCCAGGCTTCCCTGTCCATCATCAACTCCTGGAGCTTGCTCAAACTCATGTCCATTCAGTCAGTGATGCCATCCAACCCCCTCACCCTCCATCATTCCCTTCTCCTGCCTTCAATAGTTCCCAGCATCAGGGTCTTTTCTGATGAGTCAGTTCTTCGCATCGGTTGGCCTAAGGATTGGAGTTTCAGCTACTGCATCAATCCTTCCAATGAATATTCAAGAGTGATTTCCTTTAGGATTGACTGGTTGGAGCCCCTTGCAGTCCAAGGGACTCTTCTCAAGAGCCTTCTCCAACACCACAGTTCAAAAGCATCAACTCTTCAGGGCTCAGCTTTCTTTATGGTCCAACTCTCATATCCAGACATGACTACTGGAAAAACCATAGCTTTGATCTACATGTCATTTATATCTATACGGATCTTTGTTGGTAAAGTAATGTCTCTGCTTTTTAATATGCTGTTGCTCAACCAGGGATCAAATCCCAGGCCACTGCAGTGAAAGCATGAAGTCTTAACCACTGGACCTCCAGGGAACTCCCCAATTTCTACTTTTTTTTTTTAATGGTAGAAAAATATCAAGGTATTTTATGACGTGAAAATTCTATGAAATTCCAATTTCAGTATCTATAAACAGCTTTACTAGAACACAGCCACATTCATTCCTTTATAACATACAGCAGCAGGCTGATTCATATCAATGTATGACAAAACCCACTGAAAAAATAAATAAATAAAGGGGAAAAAAAAAATATACAGCAGCAGAGTAGGAGCAAAAGAGACTACAAGCAGAGGTCTCACCACTTAGCTGCTACAAATTCTGGTGAAATAATTGTCACTAAAAAGCATTTCAAGTACCATGTATTCTGTCATATCACATTTTATTACTATTTAATTACCAGCATGTATCACTTATGTCAAAACGAAAGAAAAATGGACTTCGAATGTTACCCATTTAAGACACAGTGTGGAGTGTGGGTGCTTTTTTAAATCCAATTAGATGGCAACACTCTGTGTTTATTATGAAATGACATCATAGCTGTGCCAAGAATACAAGAGTTGACATTACCAAACTAAGTACTCACACAGTATTCCCAATTCACAGGAAACCAAGCGCTGGAAAAAAAATTTTAAATGTAAAACAGAGTATCTTATCACAACAGAAAATCTTTATAAAACAAAACAAAAAAAAAGGCTATACAACCAAAATAAGTTTCTGAGTATTGCATCTGTTAGCACAAGGAGGAAAGTCATTTAATTATAGTGAGTTAATTAAGTCATGTTTGACTGCAGCAGCCTAAGAAATGTGTCTAGAGAAAATGAACTTAAGACTATTAGCCTTTTGGTTTGAAGGGCTGAGGACAACAGGAGCAATATAAGTAGTCAATTAAAAAATAGGGCAAAAAATAAAAAATAGGGCAGGTGGAGGGGAAAGGTGCTGACCTAAGCAACTATGGAAATAAGTGAAACAGAAACAAGATAAAAAGCAAAAGAAACGGCATATAACCACTGTATTCTAGTTGTTAAAATTATTCCAGTTGTAAAGTTGTTAGAGGGTGCATGTGTGCATGCTAAGTCACTTCAGTTGTGTCCCACTCTTTGTGACTCTGGATCATAGCCGCCAGGCTCCTCTGTCCATGGGATTCTTCAGGCAAGAATACTGGAGTAGGTTATCATGCCCTCCTCCAGGGAATCTTCCCAAACCAAGGATCAAACCCACGTCTCTTCTGTCTCCTGCACTGGCAGGCAGGTTCTTCGCCACTAGTGTCACCTGGGAAGCTCCTGTTAAAGAGTTCAGTTCAGTTTAGTCGCTCAGTCACGTGTGACTCTGTGACCCCATAGACTGCAGCACACCAGGCTTCCCTGTCCATCACCAACTCCTGGAGCTTGCTCAAACTTATTTCCATCGAGTCAGTGATGCCATCCAACCATCTCATCCTCTGTCATCCCCCTCTCCTCCTGCGCTCTATCTCTCCCAGCATCAGGGTCTTTACTGATGAGTCAGTTCTTCACATCAGATGGCCAAAATATTGGAGATTCAGCTTCAGCATCAGTATTTCCAATGAATATTCAGAACTGATTTCCTTTAGGATTGACTAGTTTGATCTCCTTGCAGTCCAAGGGACCCTCAAGAGACTTTTCCAACACCACAGTTCAAAAGCATCAACTCTTCAGGGCTCAGCTTTCTTTATGGTCCAACTCTCACATCCAGACATGACTACTGGGAAAACCATAGCTTTGACTATACAGATCTTTGTCAGCAAAGTAATGTCTCTGCTTTTTAATACGCTGTCTAGGTTTGTCAAAGCTGTTAAAGGGTACAGGTTAACAATCCTGAAACTACTACACTACACATATACTGGAACTAATGAGTAAATGCATGGCAGATGGTGACAGTCAAAATTCACACTGCTGGAAGTGCGAGGTTAAACATAAAAGAGGGAAACACTAGCATGATCAATGAGGTACCAGATTAGAGTTGGAGGTATCAGTAATCATGTTTATAGATAGAAATCGATATATATAAAAATATCGAATACTTACAGATATTTCTGTAAGTATATGGAATATATGTATTAGTACAGATATATTTCTTGCATTGTCAGCTGAGAAGCAACTACCCTCCAAGACCCAGATCTTGATTTTTAATACATTCTCCAATAAAAGAAACCAGGACTCCTTGGAGAAACAGCTGAATCTAGGGTTGGGGGAAGGGATACACAGTATGAGCTTGGAAGTATCTTACAGAGTCAGAAAGTAAAGAAGTGCTAAACAATAACAAAAAAGCACCACCACATACAATAAAAGTGGTATGGCAAAAGGACACTCCCGTCCGACTGAAAGAGCTCTCAATAGTAACAATCAGAAAAATTGCAACAAAATTAAGTACTGGATTATAACAAAAATACCCATGAATCCATACTAACACTCAGTCACCCTCAAGGAGGTGGCATATAACTCTCCACTCAAGTGGAGGTGAGTGTGTCTAGCTATTTTCTTTTGGTGTACACTATGGAAGGAAAGGGAGCAATTTACACTTGAGAAACCTAATCAGATAATCAAAGTTAACAAGAAGTCACATTGATAGCACATACTCCTTTATATGACATGGCACTTTACCTCTCTGGTCTTTCTCCCCAAAATCCTTAATATTAGTCTACTCATGAGAAAAACATTAGACAAATCCCAACTGAGGGACATTCTATAATAAAGCAAACCAGCAATCCTCAAAGCTGTTAAGATCACCAAAAATGAAAAAAAAAAGTGTGAGAAACTGTCACAGCCAAGAGAAGCCTAAGGAGACATGACAACTTAATGTATATCCTAAATGAGAATGTGGAACAGGAAAAGTACATTAGATAAAAACTAAGAAAATTCAAGCATGGACTTCAGTTAATAAGACTATACCAATACTGGTTCATCAGTTGTGACCAATGTACCACACTAATGTTAGTAGGTGTTAACAGGAGCAACAGGTGTTAACAGGAGCAACAGGTGTTAACAGGAAAAAGGTGTTAAATGGGGTATACATGGGAACATACTCTATTTTCCCAGACTGTCTGTAAATCAAACTGTTCAAAAATAAAAGATTTATTTTCAAAAAAGCCAAAAGATTCTTGGTGGTGTTTCATGGCTCTTGATGATTCCAGAGATATTACTGATACCACTCAGTGGTTTAGTGAAGTCAGTGATGAGTTTGAAGTGACTAAACACTATGAACAGTCTGTATGGAACAACTTCTGGTGAAAATCTTTTCCAAAAAGTTGAGAGAACATTAATTCAACATAGCCTGAACTTGAATATGCTAAGATGTACAGAAATATTGATTATAAAAATGTGTGGGGAAGGAAGGGCTGAGCTGAACATATTTACAAAGCTTCTGAAAATGTAAAGTATTTAAAGCTTATGGTTTACTTACTGTACCACTCACCAGCAGGTACTCAACAAAACAATCTCTCATGTGCTACTGACCCAGTATTGACAAGAGTGACTTTCATTCCCTCTCAGTCCACTTTTGCAGGCTTAGCATCATCATTTCTATGAATTTTTGTCAGAAAAACGTGATATCTGACTTGCCCTACCAAACAGCAGTTAAATGGCTTAGCAGCAGTAAAATTCATTGCAATTTTTTTTTAAGCTCAAAACTGATTTTGTGAATTTTTCCAAAGAATCACCTTTAAATACCATTAATGGATAGTTAATGGCTTTTGAAATTAACTTTTGCTGCACTTAATAACATTCCTTAATAACAAATTTGAAAATTAACAAAACAGCACTTCAAGGGAAAACATATACTATAGCAAATTATACTGAATATTTGTTTGAATCACAAGCAATGTTACTTTCTTCACTTTCTGTAATGCTGCTGCTGCTAAGTCGCTTCAGTCGTGTCCAATTCTGTGCAACCCCATAGACGGCAGCCCAAAAGGCTCCGATGTCCCTGGGATTCTCCAGGCAGGAACACTGGAGGGGGTTGCCATTTCCTTCTCCAATGCTTGAAAGTGAAAAGTGAAAGTGAAGTCACTTGGTTGTGTCCGACTCTTCGTGACCCCATGGACTGCAGCCTACCAGGCTCCTCCGTCCAGGGGATTTTCCAGGCAAGAGTACTGGAGTGGGGTGCCATTGCCTTCTCCGTCACTTCCTGTACTAGCAAAACTCAAAACAAGCAAGATTTTCATTCCCACACAAATTTGAAGCAGATCTATTTTCTTAGCTCAAACTACATTTCAGTATACTTTTTCTGTGCAAGTGCAAAGGAAATATTTGTATTTCAAAATCCACCTAAATGCAACTGAGATGCTTCCATTTAATCTTCAGTTGGAAATGATTAATGTGCAGTGTAATGGGGGGCTAAAAAGCAAATAACGAGAAAACAATCTATCAGAATTCTATAAATGCCTTCCAAGTAAAAAATATGCTCAATTAAAATCATATACTCATGGATTAATATTAGTAATTGGCAGGACCTATCTCTGTGAAAAGAAACTGTCAAAGATGACATATGTAAACTCTCACTACATGTTTCATCATTAACAGATGAACATTTGCCACCAATTTTGATGGGTTAACTTTGGACCCCAATTAAGGGAAGTGCTAGCCCCCCAAAAGAATCCCATTCTTCTAACACAACTGTATTATAAAAACTGTATTCAATTTACCTAATTGTCTAACAGTCATTTAGTGCAAATGCCTAAATAAGAATAAACCCTTAATAAACAGTAATTCTCACAACCACAGGGTCTCAAATGGTAGAATATGTCACTTTTTAAAATACTATGCCTAACAATGTACAATAATGCAAATAAAATTAGCAAATCAATCAATCTAGAGCAATTTGCAAAGCACTAACCAACAAACTCAGTGGACATGAATTTAAGCAAATTCCAGGAAATACTGGAGGACAGAGAAGCCTGGCGTGCTGCAGTTGATGGGGTGGCAAAGAGCTGGACACGAATGAACAGCAGCAACCAGTAACAACAGAAAAGAAAAGAAAGTGAAATCGCTCAGTCATGTCCGACTTGGCAACCCTATGGACCGTAGCCCACCAGGCTCCTCAGTCCATGGGATTTTCCAGGCAAGAATACCAGAGTGGGTTGCCATTTTCTTCTCATCTTCCCAACCCAGGGATTGAACTCAGGTCTCCCGCAGGCAGACTCTGTATCGCTGACCCACCAGGGAATCCCATAATAGAAGACACATGCTCTAAAACCAGATTGCCTAGATACTGATTTTCACACAACCAACTACTAACTTTGAGATCTGTGATAAGCTTCTTAATTAAATCTCACCATCTCTGTTATCTGTAAAGCTGGTTCCTACTCTAAGTGAAGTGAAGGTCGCTCAGTCATGACTCTTTGCGACCCTATAGGCTATATATATATATATATACAGTCCATGGAATTCTCCAGGCCAGAATACTGAGTGGGTAGCCGTTCCCTTCTCCAGGGGATCTTCCCAACCCAGGTATCAAACCCAGGTCTCCCACATTGCAGGCGGATTCTTTACCAGCTAAGCCACAAGGGAAGCCCTCCTACTATAAAGGGTTATGAAAATTGAATAAATTAATATGCATAAAGTTACTAGTACTAATTAGCACACCATTAGTACTCATTATAATACACTAGTCAGGTCAATATCAAGGTGACAGTTAACAGACAAGACTTCAACTAGCTGGTATGGGTAGTCACATGGTTGTTAAACAATTACACTCTCCTGATAATTCAAAATTTGGATTTATGGCAGACTCAGAATATAAGACACATACATCTTCAAAATCTCATAAAGACACAGAACACTCTGGAAAGAAACCCAAACCTATACTTGATTCCAAGCTGAATGAGCATGACCCCTAAATGACACCAGTATTCTGTGCCCCAAGTTCTCAATTTACAAGAGCAGAGAGTAATCAATATGCCATCTGTGTATCCGACAGTTCCTACCTAGACAGGTGGTTTTTAAAAACCACCTTGCTCTCGGGCTATGCAAAAGTGCCTCAGGGCAAAATAATAACATCTCATCTAAATCCTCTGGCTTATCCAGCACATAAGACTGTTGGAAAAATAACATCTACTTTTCCAGAATTTCTTTATCACATTGTAACTTTTTATAAGCTTTCACCATTTCCTTATAACTTCAACCTCTATTTCCTTGAAAAATAATAATACTAATCATGTACTACTACTAGACTATTTTACTCTTGAGGGAAAGTACTTGATTAAATTCCTTTCTGTATCCCCAGTGTTGAATGACAAATAAATGAGTAAATATTATATAATGTGGCTTTTTACTATGGTAAAATACATATAACACAAAACATACCTGTGGCATTCAGAACATTCATATTGTTAATGTGACCACCACCAGTGTCCATCTCCAGAACTTCTTCATCATGCAAAACACAAACTGTGTACCCACTTAAAAAGTAACACACCCCACCACCATTCTATCAGTACTCTTGTCTCTATGAAAGTTGCCTACTCTAGATATCTTATACAAGTGGAATCATACAGCACTGTCCTTTTATATCTAACATGTCACCTAATGTGTCTTCAAGGTTCATCCATGTTGCAGCAAATACACAGTTTTTAAAAAGGGAAAAATGTGCAGAATCATTTGCCAAAGCAAACTAAACGTTCAATTCTTTTTACCAAGTTTTTTCATTTCAGTAATACATGCACAGTAAAAATTTCAAATTCTACAAGAGTACATAATGAAAAGAAGTCTCCTACCTAATTGCTACCCTCCCTATCCTCAACTTCCACTCCCCCTCTCAGGTTTAATTTTTCTATTTTGGAACACAACAACCAACCACATGCTGCCCTGCCTTAAGGTTGTCCTACTAGTAAGATACTCAGTTGGTCTATTACAACTGGCTATTACTCTGTTCTAAAAATACTGATATTTCTAAAAACCCAGGTATCAAACTGGCATCTTGGGTCATTTTGCATCTCCTGCGTTGGCAGGCGATTCTTTACCACTGTGCCACCTCTAAAAATATTAACGGAGAAATTCACTGGTGATCCAGTGGTTAGGACTCACAGGGCATGGGTCCAATCCCTGGTTGGGAAACTAAGACTCTGCATGCCATGCAGCACAAACCAAATTAAAAATAAATTAAAATACTAATATAAAGATCCAAAACAATGAACATAAAACATTCCACAAGTACTTCACTGAGTTAACATTCACTGAGTGCACCCAATGGATATTGTCTTTGCTAGGCAGCATATTGACGCAAGAAAGAGCACAGGCTCTGGTGTCATGTAAAAACTAGTTTAAAGCATTTTGACTTTTTTAAGTCTCAGTTTCCTGATCTATAAAATAAGGGCAACACTATCTCATAAGCTACTGTAGTGATTAAATGAGAAAAACATCTAAATCATAGTACAGTGCATAGTAATATAGCAAGAACTCATATAAATAATAGTAATGTATAATTTTTAAACAGGTAATTGTTAATATCCTGCACTGGGCACTGTGGAAAGCACAAAGATAAATCAAACACTTGCTTCCTTCCACGTACTTACAACACAACAGAGCAGCTTCTCTCTGCTCAGTGTTATCATTATTCTGCCAAGACCCTGGTGCTGGTAACACTTCCAACCTATGTTTATAACGTCTATGACTTATTTCTAAATATCACTAGAACACTGATTTGTTTAAAAAAAAAAAAAAAAGTTAACAATTGTGACTTAGAGTCTAAGAGAATAAAAACAGCGCTATCATCGGACCACATAATTAGTGGGTGTGCACCTGAGGCAGTCTATAGCTAGCTTTAATCAAAGAGCGAGAGTCCTGTGATTAAGAGACCATGGTCCACTCCAATCTGACCTAGGAGCGTATCAGATTTAAGAGTCACAGAGCATTAAGAACTGGAAGCACACATAGAGATCATTATCTAGTACAATCCTAGTCTTTACAAAGGAAAATTAAACCCAGAAAAAGGGAGATCTGCCCACGAAGGTGAGTTAATTCTACAGCTAAAGGCCCGTGGCTCTTGGTGTGTTCCAGTTCTTGCCACATCATCATGCTACCCTGAATCTGTTAAAGAACCTTAAACTATAAACTTCATCCTGTCTGCTCTAATTTCTTATTTTTCTTCCCAGTTACTTATTATCTGAGCTTCCCTGGTGGCTCAGACAGTAAAGAATTTGTCTGCAACCTAAGCGACCTGGATTCAATCCCTGTGTCAGGGAGATCCCCTGGAGAAGGGCATGGCTACGCACTCTAATATTCTTGCCTGGAGAATTCCATGGACAGAGGAGCCCAGGGGGGCTACAGTCCATGAGGTCGCAAAGAGTCGGAAACTGAGCAACTAACTTTTACTATGTGGGGCAGAGGAGGGGGGTAAAAAAATTTCAATGTGTATTACGAAACCCATCTTTCCTAAATAACCTTATTATTTGGCTAAAACATACTCTACTAGAAGCTATGAGGGATGCTAAGTAAGAATAAATCTGGACTTCCCTGGTGGTCCAATGGTTAAGAATTTGCGTGCCAATGCAGGGGACACAGGCCTGGTCCAGGCAGATTCCACATGCTGCAGGGTGACTAAGCCTGTGTGCCACAACTACTGAGCCCCCACACCCTAGAGGCTGTGCTCCACAAGAGAAGCCACTGCTATGAGTAGCCCCTATTCATCACAACTACAGAAGACTCCCAAGCAGAAACGAAGGCCCAGCACAGCCAAAAATAAATTTAAAAAATAAATAAACCTAATCCACTGCAGGTTTATTTGAAAGGAAATTTCAATTAACAAACAGTGAACTTTAATTTTTTTAACTCTGCCATGTAGCTTCAAGATCTTAGTTCCGCAACCAGGGATTGAACCTGGGCCACAGCAATGAAAGCACCGAGTCCTAACCACTGGACCTCCAAGGAATTCCCCCAAAACTCTTAATTTTAGAGCTGGATAAGTGGATGGTACATTCAGAGTGTATCTTCCACAACTGCTTAGTTTTACTAAAAAAATTTATCCAAAATAGTTCATTTGATTAACAACCCATTTAGCAGAGAGCAACAGACCAGGATGGTGTGTGAGTGGTAAAGAATCCACTTGCCAGTGCAGGAGACACAAAAGCTGCAGGTTCAATCCCTGAGTCGGGAAGATCCCCTGTAGTAGGAAACAGCAACCCACTGCAGTATTCTTATCTAGAAAATTCCACGGGCAGAGGAACTCGGCAGGCTACAGTCCATGGGGCTGCAAAAAATCAGACATGACTGAGCACACAACTGACCAGAATAACCAACTTCTAGATGGACCACATTTCCTCTCATCTGTAAACAAGCAACCAGAGACTGAATCTGATGCCTAAATAATCTGTTGCAAATATCTGTGACATTATTCTAGCATTAAATTCAGGTCTGATCATGTCTCGCTGGAGAACCTACTAAGTAAATTCACCCTCAGAGATTTTATTTCTTTATTATTCTTTTTTAAATTACAAACCAGAAGAAGCTACCAGATTTGACACAAAGGTCAAAACTAGTTCACAGAGTACTGCCAAATTAAACTTCTTTTCGAGCAAACTCAGAAGTAATCTTAGCAGCAATTTTGGAAATCTACCCAAGATGCCCATATATATTCTGGTTCTGCTAACTTTATAAACTCACAACTGCTTTGCAAATTTGCTGGTGTTAACCCAACATCAATTTACAAACACCTGTAGGGATAGTAAGCCTCTTCTTCCCACAAAATGCGAAATCCCAAGGCCACCAAGCCACTCCTAAACGGTTTCTCACAAAATGCATCTTATTTCCAGAACACTTGTAAGTGTTCACCAGAACTAGCTCTATATTCCTAAGTTTAACCAGGAAAATAGATTACTATCACCATGAATCCTACTAAGAGAACTATGTCACCTGTCAAAGTGATTCCTATAAATTGAGAGTTCCCGCCAAAAGATTTAATTCGGCTGTTTGACTAATGCCATCCCTGACTTAACAATCCTGCTTTCTATTCCCTGGAAATCTGGTTTTAGATTACATTGGTATTTTTTCAATTCCTCATGCATAAAGTTACGAAAGTTTTAAGCCTGGCAAAAAGCTATTAAGACCACTACACAAAGTATAAAGGCCATTATACAGAGCCCATAAACAAGTCAGGACTTGAGATTCAGAGTATTAATGAAAATTAAAACCAATCATAAGGAAAAAATAAAATTAGATCCCTATATCACTTACAAAAATAAACACCATGTGGACAAAATATATATATATAAATAAATGTTAAATGTGAAAAGCTCTAAACTTTTAAAAGAAAAATGTAAGAAAATATTTGTATGAATTCAAGGTAGAGGATTTGAAACAAGATATTTTAAGTATAAACCATAAAGGTAAAGATTGATAAACGTGTCTATATGCTTTAAGAAATCAAAACAAAACTACGTACTAGGAGAGTATATTTGCAATACATATAAACAAAAAATTAAAATCCAGACTCTAAATAATTTCTACAAATCAATTTTTAAAAAAAGCAAAAACTCAACTGTTTAAGTAAAAAAATAAAGATTAATTTAGTAAGTATTTATTGAACACCTACTATATGCCGGCACTGTGCTTGGCACTAGAGATACAACATTGACAAAAGGAGACAGTCAGTCTCTCACCTTGTGGTTGGTGGGGTAAAACATACACTCAAGTAACTATATACTGTATGTCAGATGATGATAAATGCTAAAAATATAGTGGTATAAGAGAATGAACAATTAAAAAAGAAACCTATCGGCTAAATACTTATGAGAAGACAATCATTTTCTCTACTAATCAGATGAATACAACTTAGAACTAAAATATTTCATAGCCACAAGAATGGCAAAAAATCTTAAAGTTTAACAATTTCATGTGGCATTAAGATGTGTAACAACAGAAATACATACATTGAAAGTATAAACTGTTATAATCCCTTTGGAGAATAATGTGAAGATGTACACAACCCATGAACCAGCAATTTCAGTTTAGATGTAAACCCTAGAGAAATTTTCCCAAGTAAACAGAAAATACATACAAGAATATTCCTGGAAGCACTGAGTATAAACAAGAAAACAGGTAAGTAAAAAGTGGCACATTCATACAATGAATACTAATACAGTAGTAAAGAACACACATACCATGAATGAATCCCACAAACATAAGACTAAACAGAAAAGTTACAAGAATAAACTGGTATCAAACAATTTACATGACATTTAAAAAACAGAAAAAAGCAATACTACATTTTGTTTAGGAAAGCACTTTTTTTTTTTTTTTTAGGAAAGTACATATTTTTAACAGAAATCTAGAAAAATGCATAGATGTCATAAATACCAAGTCAGAAGAGAGACTGGAGGAGGAGAGAACAATCCTAGAAGACTCAACTATGGTGGTAAAGCTTTATTTATTAAACTGTGTATTAAATACACAGGTACCAGTTGTATTATTCTTTGTATTTTTTGCATGTCTTCAGAATGCATACTTTACAAGCATAAGAAAAAATGCTGTATAATGCTGAACACTGTAGTTGTGCTAACTTCAGACTTTCTTTCTCAGTCCCTCTCCATAGGAAAAAAAAGACTGCTGTAACTCTCTATAATAGTGACAGCAAAGTACAAGCATTCGCACATACCCCCACAAGCTTCTTAGCTAGACACATTTAGATTTTTGCAAACAACTTTAGAAGACTGAAATAGGACTTATAATGCAATGCTCTTAAGGTTAAATCAAAGAAACAACTCCACAATGAAGAATAAGCACATGAAAGTATATATTAAGGGTAATTCCCTGGCAGTCCAGGAGTTAGGACTCCAAGCTTCCACTGCAGAGGTCCCAGGTTTGATCCCTAAGACCCTTCAAGTCACGTGGTGCTATCAAAAATGAATAAAATAATCCTTTCTTTAAAAAAAAAAAAAAAAAAGTGAAGTTCTGAGAGAACAGCATTGAAACAAGTATACTATCAAGGGTGAAACAGACCACCAGCCCAGGTTGGATGCATGAGACAAGTGCTCAGGGCTGGTGCACTGGGAAGACCCAGAGGAATGGGATGGGGAGGGAGGCGGGACGGGGGATCGGGATGGGGAACACATGTAAATCCATGGCTGATTCATGCCAATGTATGGCAAAAACCACTACAATACTGTAAAGTAATTAGCCTCCAACTAATAAAAATAAATGAAAAAAAAAAAAAAACCCTCAAAAAAAAAAAGTGTACAATGAATTTAAGCAGAGTGGTTAAGAGTAAGAATTTTACAAACATGTGACCAACATGGATTAGAACCCTGACTCCACTATTGTGAAGGTTTGAACACGGTACTGATTCTCATCTAAAAAACAGATGCACTGATCTAATAAAATCAAAGGATTAAATGAATTAATGTATGCAAGTCACAGAGTATGCTGTATTCTAAAAAGGTGGTTTGAAAAATAAAAACAAAGCTGGACAGGAACAAAAAACAGCAGATAGGCTCAACAATGAGAACTTTATTTTCCCAAATTGCTTCAAAAAATCAACATTCTACACTTCATTAAGGCTCTTTCCTTTTCCCCCAGTAACATGCTTACATAACCACCACCAACAACAAATTAAATCCTTAAAGATATTTCCATTTCCAGAATCACCTTCAAAAAAACTAAGCTGATACACAAGTATCTGTCCAATGCAAAACAGAGATCAGGCTAAATCCGTAGGATTTTGTTTAATCCCACATTAGGTCCATTTCAGGTGCTGACTACTCAGGGAGAAGAAAAAAATCACACTAAATGCTATATAACTTGTATCAAGAAACATACAGTCAAGAGACTTCCCTGGCAGCCTAGTGGTTAAGACTCTGAGTGATTAAGATTCCTAACGCAGGGGGCATGGGTTCGATCCCTGGTTGCAGAACTAAGATCCCGCATGCAGCTCAGCCCAAAAAAAAAAAAAAGAAAAGAAACATACTCAAGAAAAAGTTGTGAATATTTCCTAGTTTCTAGGAAACTAGATTATTCAAGAGTTACTATATGTAAAGCTGAGTTTTATACACATAATGCATCCAAAAGGTGTATCCAGGACATAAAATTTTATTTGAACAATGTTTTCCTACACACAAAGGAGTACTGGCAGGAAGATGAACACCAAAAACAAAGCCCATATCCCTACAGCCTTGCAAGTGATATTTACTACAGAACAAGGAAACCAAAGATCTCCTTAGAAAGTATCTCCTACTTCTTGTTTGAAGCTTCGAAGTTCTAATTTAGTTATCATGATAAGATCAGGTGAGAAGAGCAAGGTCAAAATTCCAGATGGAATAACACATTACTCTAATACTGTATATTACATATATATACTGTGTAATATATACACACATATGTATGTATATATATACATATATAAAATATATGTAATACAAGTTACAGCTAACGTATACTTTTGACCAGCACATAAAATCTTAATCTCCTAAAAACCACAGCAATGCCTTAGTCGACAACCTCAAAATTAATCTTTCACTCACATTCACGGCTCATGTATGAAAAGTAATGGTCAGAGCAGATTATTAGATTTCATCCGGAAGCCACTCTTTGGGCTAACCATGTTAGTACTTTTTTCATTAAGCTGCCTTCTCGCAGAACTTCCCCGGTGGTCCAATGCAGGGAACGCAGGTTCAGTCCCTGGTCAGGGAATTAAGAGCCCACAGGCTGTGATGCAACTAAGCCCTGAGCCAGAACGACTGAGCGTGTGCACCGCAACAGAGGCCCAGCACACAATGGAGACACCACAGGCAACTAGACCTGACACGGGCAGATAAATCATTTCTGTTAAAAAAACAAAACCTGCCTTCTCTCAAAGAGAAGGTATTTCAAAAGTATGTTTAAAAGATCATAAATGATATGACAAAGCACTTGCAATGGTTAAATAACACTTTATGTCATTCTTTTAATAAATTTTGGATCCACTGCTTCTGAACCAAGAGTTTAACAATCTGTTGAAGAGATGGTTCACTACAATGGCTAAAATCAAATGGCATTTAAAACAATTACATTTGAGAATTTTTAGCGCTTAGCTAACACTGTTCACTCAACTGTCGAAACAGCACTAACCTAATTCCATTTGTGCCTAAACTTACATGAGACAGAATTTTCATCACTTTTACATATCCAAACCATTTAATAACCATTTAGCAATAAAAGAAATGATGGTATGTGACTATGCTAAGTTGCGTAAGATAATGAATTATGTAATTTTTCATGTATTCTTTATATTAATGTCAAAATATATATATATACTGTAATTCCCTCGAAAGAAGGTAGGAAGGAAGGCGTATTTTCATTTTAAAGATGGAAAGATACAAAACACTAGGCAAAGGAATTCCTTGGCAGCCCAATGATTAGGACTCTGCACTCTCACTGCCAGGGACCCAGGTTCAATACCTGGTTGGGGAACTAAAATTCCACAATTCACAAGGCAAGGCCAAAACAGAAAGAAAATTGTTTTTAAAAAGCCAGGCAAATATTATCTATTCTGAAATACATTTTCTGTCATTTTATTTGCAACAAGGCAAATGAAAAAGCCTGTGTTGGCTTGTGAATTCATGTCCATTTATTTTTGAAAATAAATTCTGGATCTAATAAGCCTGACAAAAACAAAATGGATGTTTTCCTTTGCGGAGTGAAAGTGAAAGTTTCTCAGTCATGTCTGACTTTTTGCGACCCCACAGATTGTAGTTCAGGTTCCTCCTTCTATGGAATTCTCCAGGCAAGAATACTGGAGTGGGATGCCATTTCCTTCTCCAGGGGATCTTCCAGACCCAAGGGACTGAACCCCGGTCTCCGGCACTGCAGGCAGACACTTTACTGTTTGAGTGAGGACTCTCCTAATTTACTGCAGACTCTTCTCCTTGGACCCTTACTCTGAGCAATACAGCAGCTGCCAAGAGTAGAAGTTTCCAGTCAGACCTAGCTTCAAATCTTCTCTCTCCCTAAATTAATCTCTTATGACTCAACTTTGTCATCTACAAAACAAGAAACCCTTCACTTACCTTGTAAAGTATAGGGTTAAATGAGATAATACATGTAAAGTGTTTAAGAAAGCATTTAGTTTGAAAAAAAACTCCACATATGAAAGTTCTTAATATTTAGGCTGACCTTATATCCAGGTTTGCTTAAGAGAGTCAGTTTACACTTGCTGTTGCAGTGTATTAATAGCATCCCCTCTCTCAATAGCATCCTGGTTCAAAAAGGTAAACTATATGGTCACAATATTAATTGGACAAAAATAAATCCAACTAAGCCCACCAGCCACAACTAAAGTCTATGCACCTCAACAAAAGATCCTGCATGATGCAACTAAGACCCAAAGTAGCCAAATAAATAAAACTAAAAAAACAAAAAAGATTTTAAAAGTTTAAAAAAAAAAAAAATCAATCTCAATTCCAGTTGCTGATTCGTTATTTTTAAAGTGAAGAACAGGGACTTCCCTAGTGGTCCAGTGGCTAAGACGAAAACTCCAGGCTCCCAATGCAGGGGGCTGGGGTTCCATCCCTGGTCAGAGAACTAGACACCACATGCCAAAACTAAAAGATCCTGCATGCCACAATGAAGAGCGAAGATCCCGCATGCCGCAACACCTGGCACAACCAAATCACTATTTCCTTTTTTTTTTTTTAAGTGAAGAACAGAAACTTTAATAGGCTTAAAAGACAGCATTCTCTCTCCATTTCTAAACAAACCCATGTGGGCTAAAAAGTAAAGAATGTTTAAATATTATGAAATTGGTGATACATAAAAGACAGCCAAAGCCCAAAACTCTGTAAAATCTAAAGGGAAAGAACTGCAACTACTCTGAGGCCCCATCTTATGCAGAAGTAATGCTGACAAAAACATGAAAAGACAAACTAAATCAAGGCTCTCCAACAGAACTTTCTGAGATGAGGAAAATATTCCATGTCTATGCTACTCAAAAAGGCAGCCACCAAAAAAAAAAAAAAAAAAGGCAGCCACCAGTCACACTGCTGCTATTGACCACCTGAAATATGGCTACTATAAAACTATTTAATTAACTCAAAGTTAGCTAGTCACACATGGCTACTGGCTACCGAAATGGACTGAACACATCTAGACCACAGATCACTTTTTTCCAAAAGAATTCTAAAGCTCAGTACATACTTAAAAACAAACACTGACTAAGGAGGAAAAGTTTTTGAACAGAACAAAAGTATCAGTTCTGGGCACTTTTCTACACATGGTATTATGTTAACAAATATGGTTCTCCAATCCATATCTCGTTCTACCTAGCATTCCACTGTATAAACATACTAGAATATAAGCAGTTCCCTGGTGTTGTAGTTTAGGTTGCTTTTAATTTTTCACTTATCATAAATAACACTGCAATGATTATCTTCATCTTTAAGGATGTGTCCAATTATCTCCTTAAGATATATTCCTAAAAGTACAGATACATTCTGCTGCTCTCCTGAAAGGCTACAGCAACTTACATTGCTACCAGCAGTACTTCAGAAATGTCCATTTCCCCACATCCTCACCAACAATAATTGTCATATTGTTTATCAAGACAGAAATCTGAGGGAAAAAATGGTATCTCCTTGCTGATTTATTTAATCTGTACCTCTTATTTTCATGTGATTATTATTCTGTCAAAACAATGTAATTTTCAAAATGGTTAGCCAATTGTTCCAGAACTTTTTATTGAATAAGTTATCCCTCCCTCACAATCTTCAAATACTAACTTCATCATATACTCAGCACTTACCATATGCTATCGGTTGAGGGCTCTGGGTGTTTCTCACTATTCTTTCAAGTTTAAGTTTTTTCCAAACAGCTAACAAGAAATCCATCTTCTATATATAATAAAGTTAATTTATTGAATCCCTACTATATGCTCTGGCACTGGGCTAACCATCTAGCCATCACAATAACCCTTGTTGGAGGTAAATAAGAGATTTCCATTTTCATTTGAAACTGAACAGATACTGAGGGGTTAAGCAACTTGCCCCAGTCCCAGTTTAATAAATAAAAAACAACCACAAAAGAAACTTCTAATAAGAATCAAGGACTTCCATTTATCATACATGCATCTGATAAAACCAAGGCAGCTAGGTACCAGAGATCACCTACCTCCATGAGCATGCCCTATTCAATGAACATTGCAGCTGAAAATATTCTGCTGTAAGTGGAATAGAAAATATTCCTTACCAAACTACTTTCATCCTGTATGTATCCTCCAATACTAAACACGCTCCACAGCAAAAAAGAGAATAAGCCAACAATCAAATACATTATCTTCCTCATTCTCTACTGCCATTCCACATGACAGTACATTCAAGTCCACTAGAATCCCCCAGCTGGTTGAATGATGAAACAAATCATGCTTGCTAAAGGTAAAAGGTCAAATGTGACAAATAAGCCCAAATGTGACAAGACAGACAAAAAAGGTCACGGACAAATGATGCCGATATAGAAATAAAGGAAGAGAAGAGGTAAGCTAAGTTCTATATTGTGAACAAAGATAAAAGCATTCACCATCAACCAGAGAATCAACATATCACCTTCCAATTTCCCAGGAAAACAAGAGGAATACCACAAACAATACATTTGCAATTTAAGCCCATCTGAAGTAAGGCTTTAAGCATAAGCTTTCATAATAAACCAAAGACATTTATCTCTACCTCCTCCACATCCCTTATGCTTACCTTAACTATGCAGAAATATATGGAAACTGTAACCACTAGCCTGAATAAATGGCACTGAAGTAAACTTTCTCTTTCTACATTACACATTTCTGCAAAGTCGATTTTTATCAACAAGACCCTATCTGTAAGCAGGGAAAACAAAACTGAAGATGACTACCTGCCCCACTAAGGGTTTGCAGGCTGCACCTTGCTTAACTAAACCCTGGAGTAGGGGTAAGAGAACTTCAGGGAACTTGATGGATTTTCTTTTTAACAGAGAACTAGTAACCAGAACCCCAAAGTACAAAATATCAACTCAGCACCTCTGACTAAAATGGGGGTGGGCTATTCAGAGCATGGTCAGCTCAGCCTCCTTCTCTCGTAACACCTGAGGTACCTCCCGTCCAACCTATACTTGGCTAACTTTACCAAAAATTCAAGGAAAATAATCATTATCACAACCTGCTGCTGCTGCATCGCTTCAGTCGTGTCCGACTCTGTGCGACCCCACAGACGGCAGCCCACCAGGCTCCCGTCCCTGGGATTCTCCAGGCAAGAACACTGGAGTGGGTTGCCACTGCCTTCTCCTTATCACAACTTACTGATAGTTAATTCAGTTTTACAGAACAGCCTTTTCACGATGAGTTTTGAATACAAATTTTTATAAAACAACTTTACAACTCATATAGATGTACACATTTGAAGGGTGCAGTTCAGTGAGTTTTGACAAAATATACCACCACAAAATAAACACCACCCCAACTCAACAAAAGAATATTTTCATCATTCCACAAAGTATCCTTTTGCCCCTTTGCAATCTCCTCACCTATCGCCATACATATTAACATAATCTGAGTAAGCTACAACTTGATAGTGGGAGCACTTCCAGAGACTCCCAGCCAGCCATCTATTTATTCCCATTTTAACTCATCCTCTCTCTCAATATTTACTAAGCCTCTTCTATTTAACAGAGAATGTCTTGGTATGGGGATTCAGCAGTGAATCAAACAAATCCCTGCTTCACTACCTAAAGAGGTGAAGATACAGTAGATGAAAAATAAACAATATAATGTTCCATAGTAATGATGAAGGTTGGACAGTGTTTGATGAGCGGAGTACTATTATTGATAGGGTCATCAAGGAAAGCTTCTATCAGAACACTTTCCAATGGGAAACATGCATACAAAGAGGCATCAAAACTGCCAAAAAGGGACTTCCTTAGTGGTCCAGTAGTTAAGACTCTGCACTTCCACTGCAGGGAGTGTGGGTTCAATCCCTGTCAGGGAACTAAGGTCCCATATCCTGCATGCTATGCAGCCACACTTTATTACATCTGAAACAAGAATTTTTTCTATTAAAAAACTTGCCCATTCTTTTCTTTTATTGAACAACCCCATTCTGGCACCTGACCAACTTTGTGAGTTTTCATTTTTGAAGTTTTTTCTGATAGCCCATGGTCTGGGAGCCAAAGGTTTCAGTCAAGACTCTACATCCTTCAGATACAAGGGGACCATCTTCCGGGAAGCCCTAATACAATAATAGAGTCCTGCAGTGAAGAAATCTCCAGTGTAGCTTCACAAAGCACTCTCTCTATGACCTCCTCTATCAATCCTTTATGTATCCTGCCCTTTTTATTAAAATAGAGAAAGAGAAAATTGAGTTATTAACCTCTCCAAAAAACAGATTACTGAAAGCAAAGTGACAGACTTCCTAAATGCACATATTAAACACACACACACAGACTTTTGCCTCAAAACAGGTGCCAAAAGTCTTGTAATTGGACATTCAGCAACTTCTCTTTGCTTGGCTCTGTCTTCTGCACCAAGCCAAGCTGTGCAGTTACTGCATTCCAGATGCTAAAAAGCAAATCAGGCAGAACAAAAATGAGGACACTGCACATGTGCCAGCTAAAAAGGCATGGGCAGGGGTCAGATCAACCTCTTTTGCTTTCTAAAAACCCTTGGGTTTCTTCAGTTTGTAAACGAAACAATTTAGTATTTTGGGCCCTCCCTTCCCACAGCACTGTTCCTTCTCCCTCTTCTAAAGTTACCTAAAATTTCTTTTTTTTTTTTTTTTAAAGAAGAAACAAGAAATAAAGCACCAAGACAAAAAAAAAAATTTTTTAATGGTGCCTCAACTATAAAAGATGACTGCTGCAAGCAGAAACATGGGTCCGTGGCTGCCACATCTGATTTTTCAAAGCAGCCTGAATCTACATTTTTACATGAAATCTCCCCGCTTTTTAATGTTGACAACAAATTCAAATTTACAACACTGTATGAGCCAAACAAAACACATCTGCTGACTGGATTTAGTCCATGAGCCTTCAGTTTTAAATCTCTGCCATAAAAACACAAATACGTGGTTCTTTCAGTGGTAGAGCTCTAACTTTACACCCTGTTTCCAATAACACACTATCATCTGAAAAACACACTACAAAATATATGAACATACATCTGAAAGCCCTGTTAGAAGGAAACCAAGAAGAAAATGATCTCACTCTTCACACACTAAGGTGCTCCATTTCTACCACTAAAATAGGAACTGTAAACAAAACTCCATAGAAAAAGGGACCTCCCTGGCAGTCCAGTAAGTGTGCTCCCAACATAGGGAGCATGGGCTCAATCTCTGGTTAGGGAATTAAGATTCCACAGGCTGCACAGCAGGGCTCTGCCTGTGGCTCAGTGGTAAGAATTCGCCTGCAATGCAGGAGACACAGGAGGCGTGTTCAATCCCTGGGTTAGGAAGATCCCCTGGAGGAGGGCATGGCAACCTGCTCCGGTATTCTTCCCTGGAGAATCCCATGGACAGAGCCTGGCGGGCTACAGTCCACAGCGTCACACAGAGCTGGACACGACTGAAGCAACTTAGCACACACACACCCAGGCTACACAGTGCAACCAAAGACAAATAAGGTTGTGGGGGGACCAACAGAAGAAAACAGTAGGAATGAATACGGATTTCTGTGAAACTGAGTTCTTTAAGTTCCGCTTCCTCAGTATGTGCATCAGCCCATTAACTCCTAGACAAAAGAAACTAAAAGCTGATTTTTCTATGGCATGGCATTTAACTCTGATTTGAAACAAACAACAAAAAAAGAGAGTTCCTGGAGAAAGTCAATCTTTTAGAAAGGTACCCACGACTCTCAACTTTCTCGGTAAGCTGTGAGCAATTACTTTTTTATGGGTTATAAACCTGCATTACAGACTCTAGAGAACTGGTTCTTAAACCCAGACTCTAATGAATGATGGACGGTAACGACCCCTTGAGAAAATGCACTCCCTCACAAAAATTTTCGAGTCCATGAAGCCCCCTGTAGTCCATGGACCACTGACTAAGAACGTCTTTCTCTAGAGAATACTAAAAGAACATAATGAATCCCTTTGCTTCTTTCCACCAACGCACTTTCTCTTTCCACTCCCCCTCTCAACTTCAGTCAACTATCACCTCCAGGTAAAATCAGTACAATAACCTCTTAACTGATGGTCCCCACAATCCAGTTTTCACACCCCTGGCAAAACTGATTTTAAAATGTAAATCAGAAGACTTCAACAGCTTCCCTAAACAATCTTAGCTCTCCAGCTCTTCTGTAACCACTCTCCTTACTGAAAAGGGCCACAATTGGCCTCTTTTCCGTTCTGAAAGCGCACTAAACTCTTCCCATCTTCTAGCTTTGGCACTTACTGTTCTCTCTACCTGGAATGCCTGCCTTGACACCCCTACTCTTACCAAAAAGAATTTCTCTGACCACCGTTAGGCCTCTTTTTTTTTTTTTAGTGTCCATCGATTTCCCTCCATGATACCTCCACATCACTTTTCTCAATTTGTAACTTATTTGCTCACCTGTTTTGATTTCCCCCACTACCTTGTAGGTTCCCAAAATGCAAGACCCCTTCTGCCTCACGTCCCCTTGTACTCCCAGAGCCTAGCAGAGGGGCCGGTGGATGGCAGGTTCTCAAGCACTATTTATTGTATCAATCAAATACTGAATCAGTCTTAGATGTTTACAAAATAAAGGTGTGAAGCAATCCACCAAAATCTAATCTTTGAGAGCACAGTATATTTTTTAATTTATTTTTAATTGGAAAATAATTACAACACTGACGGTTTGTGCCACACATCTATATACACATATACATGTGTATATCCCCTCCCTTTTGAACCTCCCTCCCACCAGAAAGAACAAGATTAACCACACTCCCTCAATCGAGGTTGTCATTTGGCCCAAGAGAAACAGGGTAACACCTCAAGATTCTTAGTGGTTAAGTTTAACTATTCTACAAAAATTAATAAATCTTAGGTCTTATGCGCTCAGTCAGCCTCATCCCACCTCATCTCGGTGCTAATCTCAGAAATACTCCAAGCTTCCTCCCTTCAATTTCTCAATTACAATACAGGACGCTCCGTAATCCATAATTTCACTGGCTATGCCAAATTCAAAAAGTATCTGGACTACCTATACTAGTAAAGAAATATGCTAGACAACTACTACTGCTGCTGCAAAGATGACTATCGCCACCACCACCGCTAAAACTGGACTGTACTTAGTATGCAGACTAAAACCATCAGTCTCCAAAACCAGCGATCTTTCACTGGTGCTAGGAGATTTAAAACACAAAAAGATGGAACTGTACTGAATACAAAGTCTTTTAGTTAAAACAGTTCCTTACAGAAACTTCACCTCTTCTACAAAATACAGTCAAGCCTAAATGGCTGCAGGGGGAGAAAAACATGTTTTTTTATATTGCTAAACTGCGTACACTGCTTCACAAACTTCCCAGCAGAGAACAAACTAAACCCAATTTGTTCCACAGGTTGTTCATGGTAGCAGCCAGCTCTGGCTCTTTAGCAGGCTTCTACATAATGATACAGGCTGTCTAGATAACAGGACAGGCTACAACAGACGGTATAGCCACTAATAAGAAAAGGGAGCGCCACCTGAAAGCGAAAAACAAAAGGACATGTCTCGCCACTCTGGGCCTCCACGCTATAAATCCTAAAATAGATGATAATGATAACAGTACTTAATACTCAGTAGGTAATAAGCTAAGCGGTTTTCATTTTACCTCACTTCATCTTCACAGTAACCCTATAAAGTGACCAGTGTTACTCTCTGCTATTTTGCAGATTAAGGAAACTGAGGCACCTGAAAGTGAAGCCCCTCGACCCGAAACCAAAAGCTAGCAGAGCCAAAATTTGAACCCAGGCAGCTGGCTCCAGGTTCCTTCTGTTATCCTGCCACCAGAAGCTTCATCGTCTCTCTCCGGCTTTCCCCTCAATCCAATTAACAACCTCCTGGTAAACACTCAACTAACACGGATGGCTTCCAACTTCTGGGCACGAGTGCTACTCCCCAGTTTCTGCTGCGATACTTCATCCCTCAGACTTCAAAAGGCAAAGAGAAGGGCTAATAAAAGTTGCTTGGGAGCTAAGGGAAGCGAAAGAAATTACCTTATTTAAGCGGAACACACGCCAATTACCACAGGAACGCAGGTCGACCTCACCTCCAAACCAAGAAAAATTACAAAGTGGACGCATAAATGTTCCCGTGACTGATAAATTTGGACTATGCCTCCTCCGGCCACCAGGCCGAAAAGAACGGAAGAGGTACTAACACTGAGTACCAGCCACATGCGCCCTAGGAGAAGGCAGATCCAGGCCAATGGAAATGGGGGGGTGGGGGGGCCACTCAAGAGTTCCGGGAAAAAATCCAAATAATAAGGTTCACCCCTAAAGGGGTGAGTGATTAAGCAGGGAGATGGAGAAAAGGGAGGCTTTCTTACAAGAAAGAAAAAGAGAGCTAGGAACTGCTCCGGAGAAAAGGCGGCCCTCAGCGTCGGGAGCTAGGCCGGAGCGAGGGGAAGCCCTGAAGGGCGGGGAGGGGGAGGAGCCGGAGCGAGCGGGGCCCTCTCTGAAGAGGCCGGGGGGCAGGCGCGGGGGAGCGACTCCACGCCAGGCCTGCTGGAGACCCTGAGCCAGCGGCCACGGAGAAAAGAAAAAAGACGAAACGGCTGGAGTCAATTGAGCGGCCCTAATTCCCATCAGGGGCCCTCACTCACCTGGGCCCACCGCAGCGATCGCAGCTGCAGCCTCGCAACGGCACAACCGGCCCGAATCTCGCCCCCGCCCGACAGCGCGCCCCGCGTCCCCGCTCTCAGACGGCGGCAGCCTCGGCGTCGCCCCGCAGCCTCTTGGGAAATGTAGTCCTAGCTCCCGCCTTCCTAGCCAACTTGACAGTCTATAGAACTACGTTTCCCATAAGGCAAGGCGAACACCGGGCCCGCCGCTTTGCGTCACGCGCCAGCTTGTCGGCAGTCACGTGAGCTTCTCCGTTCCATCCCCTCCCCCCGCCTGGGTGGCCTGAGGAAGAAGGAGGGAGGTGGACGGAAGGGGCGGGGGCGTTGCTGACGCCAAGGCCCCCACCATTTTGGAACCAGCCTGGAGCGAGGGCCTGAGCCCCACCCACTCCCGGCCTGCCTTAGTCGTCGAAAAGTCTCTGAGCTGGGAATCTGCTTGTCTGGCTTTCGTCCTCCGCCGTACCACTTCTTGCTTCGTGACCTTGAGCAAATCTGTCTTCTCTGAGCCTCAGTTTCCTCCCCTGTGTAATGAGACTAGTAATTTCTACCTCACAAAGTTGTTGCGAGGTTGCGACAGTCAGGCACGTGAAAGCGTCTGGTGCCCTGAAAGCGAGACTAAAAATGAATTTGTTTTTTGTTGTAATAGTGTGTTCCTGTGGAGACCCAGAAGCCCGGTGGCAAAGTGCTCTCCAGCCTCGTTTCCGCCACCGCTGGCCTCGATTCCCACGACAATGGCAGCACAAAAAGCTGTTTTACAGAGTGAGGCCCTGTAAAGCCTGTTAAAGTGGATGCCCTCACCTATTGAACCAGAAATTTCCCATGTGTAACTTTGAAATCTGCATTTTAAACAGACCTCTCCAGTGATTCTCATGCACATAAAAGTTTGAGAACCGGGGCGTTTATCAGGATTTTTGCACAGGCTGGTTTGTGCTGGAATTCCTGCTCTACTGAACTCCAACCTTTAAGGCTGAGCTCCAGTATCCTCTCCTCTGTGAAGCCTTCCAAGTTTACTAGCTTCTCCTCTTCTCTGTCTTCCTGCAGTACCTTTCCATCTCATAATTATCAAGGACTGTGTTTGTCTTCCCCACCAGACTGTGAGCTCTTTAAAACAAAGATCAGTTTTGATGGGTTTCTGCATCCCCAAGGCAAAGTAAACAAAAAACCTGAAAAAACAAAAATTGAAGGAGTATTTTCTGCCTCAGAAAAACTCGCCAGGCTCAACTCAAATCTCATGGTGCCACATCAGCCCTCATCCTTACTGGCCCCAGGAACGTTCCTTCCACACTGCTTTCTCTTTTTTCTTTCTTTGAGCATTTCTTGTAGGCTGCTTGCTGGGTAGTGCTTCTCGAAAGGATCTGATGCAACGTCATTTTTAATTCACAGATTTTGAGTGTCTACTGTAAGGTTATGCCTGGTGCAAAATACTAGGAACAGAGCAGTAAACTAGATACAAAAATAGTCATTCCTCCTGGTTTCCAAAACGCCTCTTTGCTGGATCTCTTACCTTGCTCCTACCTCTGCCCCTTCCCTGGCCCAGAAACTTACCTCACAGTTCCAGCTTCCTTCTCCTCTTCTCATTCAACCTCTCTCCCTGAGTGACTTCTCTGCTCAAGTGATCTGGCACACTCAGGTAGCTTTTACAGCTCGTCTATGCATTTTTACTCCCTTATCCATCTGAGTCTTAGTATCAACTCAGTTCCAGATGTTTGAGAGTCACCATACCCTGACTTCCCACAGGTTCTCAAACTGAACCTGCTGAAAACAGAACTTTCTTCAAAAAGTATTACCTAGTTAATTGTGCAGTTAATTGTTTACAGATTTGTATTCTCCACTTAGCTTGGGGCCCCTCACAAGGAAATGAATAGGGACTTCCCTGGTGATCTAGTGGCTAAGATCTGGAGGTCCCATTGGAGGGGCTCCAGGTTCAACCCCTGGTCAGGGAATTGGATCCCACATGCTGCAACCAAGACCCGACAGCCAAATAAATACTTTTTTTTTTTTAAAGGAAAGGAACACCTTATGACTCCATTCATTTACTGAGCACCTACTATGGGTCAGGCCCTGTGCAAGAAGCTAAGGAGGAAAATAGTAAACAAAATAAATGTGGTCCCGGTACTTCCCTGGTGTTCCAGTGGTTAGGAATCCACCTGCCAGTGCAGAGGATATGTGTTTGATCCCTGCTCCGGGAGGGTCCCATATGCCATGGGGCAACTAAGCCTGTGCGCCACTACTGAAGCCTGTTCACCTAGAGCCCATGCTCTGCAAAAAGAAGGCACCACAATGAGAAGTCTGAGCACTGCAAAGATGAGTAACCCACACTCCTCACAGCTAGAGAAAGCCGAGGGGCAGCAGGGTAGACCCAGCACAGTCAAAAATAAATAAATCTTAAAAAAAACAAAATTCAACCTGACCTGAGGCAGATCAGGTGGCCTGATAGGGGTTGGCAAGCTACGGCCTACAGGCCAATTCTAGCCCACCTCTGTTTTTCTATGACCAGAAGCTAGGAATTGTTTTTACATTTTTAAATGGTTGGAAAAATCAAAAGAATACTAATATTTCATGACACGTGAGAACTATATACAAAACTCTAAGTTCAGCATCAGTAAATACATTTATGTATTTTCTACAGGTGGGCCTTAGGAAGCATCACTATGAACAAAGCTAGTGGAGGGGATGGAATTCCAGCTGAGCTATTTCAAATCCTGAAAGATGATGCTGTGAAAGTGCTGCACTCAATATGTCAGCAAATTTGGAAAACTCAGCAGTGGCCACAGGACTGGAAAAGGTCAGTTTTCATTCCAATCACAAAGAAAGGCAATGTCAAAGAATGCTCTAACTACCACACAATTACACTCATATCACACGCTAGTAAAGTAATGCTCAAAATTCTCCAAGCCAGACTTCAGCAATACGTGAACCGTGAACTTCCAGATGTTCAAGCTGGTTCTAGAAAAGGCAGAGGAACCAGAGATCAAATTGCCAACATCCGCTGGATCATCAAAAAAGCAAGAGGGTTCCAGAAAAACATCCATTTCTGCTTTATTAACTATGCCAAAGCCTTTGACTGTGTGGATCACAATAAACTGTGGAAAACTCTGAAAGAGATGGGAATACCAGACCACCTGACCCACTTCTTGAGAAACCTGTATGCAGGTCAGGAAGCAACAGTTAGAACTGGACATGGAACAACAGACTGGTTCCAAATAGGAAAGGGAGTACATCAAGGCTGTATATTTTCACCCTGCTTATTTAACTTATATGCAGAGTACGTCATGAGAAACGCTGGGCTGGAAGAAGCACAAGCTGGAATCAAGATTGCCAGGAGAAATATCAATAACCTCAGATATGCAGATGACACCACCCTTATGGTAGAAAGTGAAGAGGAACTAAAGAGCCCCTTGATGAAAGTGAAGGAGGAGAGTGAAAAAGTTGGCTTAAAGCTCAACATTCAGAAAACTAAGATCATGGCATCTAGTCCCATCACTTCATGGCAAATAGATGGGGAAACAGTGGAAACAACGTCAGACTTTATTTTTCTGGGCTCCAAAATCACTGCAGATGGTGACTGCAGCCATGAAATTAAAAGACGCTCACTCCTTGGAAGGAAAGCTGAGTGCAGAAGAACTGATGCTTTTGAACTGTGGTATTGGAGAAGACTCTTGAGAGTCCCTTGGACTGCAAGGAGATCCAACCAGTCCATCCTAAAGGAGATCAGTCCTGGGTGTTCATTGGAAGGACTGATGTTGAAGCTGAAACTCCAATACTTTGGCTACCTCATGTGAAGAGTTGACTCCTTGGAAAAGACCCTAATGCTGAGAAGGATTGGGGGCAGGAGGAGAAGGGGACAACAGAGGATGAGATGGCTAGATGGCATCACCAACTCGACGGACATGGGTTTGCATATACTCTGGGAGTTGGTGATGGACAGAGAGGCCTGGCGTGCTGCGATTCATGGGGTTGCAAAGAGTCGGACATGACTGAGCCACTGAACTGAACTGAACTGAACTGGACTATCAGACCCAGCAGGATCTGGCTCCTGATGACCTCACTAGGCTCACTGTGCTTTAGTTCCTGTTACACTCCAGAGTCAATGGCAGGCCTAACAATGTTTAGAATGTGCCAAGTTCCTTCAGGCTACAGGGCTTTCACATGTGTCATTTCTTCTGTCTGGAATGCTCTTCCCCAATTCTCTACCTGGTTAACTGTAAGTTTATCAGTAAGTTCCTTATGGAAGCCTCCTCTGACCATTAAGCCTAGGTCAGGACCTCTGCATTCTATGTCAAGAATCTGCAAACTTTTTCAATAAGGGGCAGATAATATTTAAGGCTTTGCAGGTGACAGAGCATCACAACTATTCAACTCAGGGTCATAGTAGCTATCAGTTCAATTTGGTCGCACAGTCATGTCTGACTCTTTGTGACCCCATGAACCACGGCATGCCAGGCCTCCCTGTCCATCACCAATTCCTGGAGTCCACCCAAACCCATGTCCATTGTATCAGTGATGCGACCCAACCATCTCATCCTCTGTCGTCTCCTTCTCCTCCTGCCTTCAATCTTTCCCAGCATTAGGGTCTTGTCTTTTTTTTTTTTTGCCTCAAACTACTTTTTATTTGCAACTACATGATTTTATGTAATTCTTCTAAACAATGACATAAAATAGATTTCCATGTATATAAATAACTTACATACTTTCCATAAAGTAAATGCTCAAAGGTGCTAGAACAGATCATCCACTCCTACAGTATCCTCATAAGCAACAGAGCTGATGCACAATATATAAATACTCAAGTTTAATATTAAAAACTCAGGCACTTGACTAACTTTTATAAAGTTTCTCAAACTATATCAATGTATCTAAAGTGCATATATATTTTTAAGAAAAAATTATTCTTAAATAACTTCTCTATAAAAATAAGTTTGATGGTTTAGCCCATCTAACTTTACAACTTTAAGTATGAACTTTTAATATGTAGTCAGGCTTATTCTACCTTCTCTCAACATGACACCAACAGACAAAAGCAGCTAGTGAGGTGCTAACATGTGAGGATTAATCCAGTGATTGCGGTCACAATGCATTCCAGGAGGAGGTACCCATGTTACTGGAATTGGGCAATATGGTTTATTCTTCCGTCCCTGATTTGGATAACCAAATGGAATGGGAGGAGGGTAGTGACTTTGATTGCCATTCCCTCAATACATCATTGGCTTTTTTCTGGGCAATGGGTGCCACATTGGAAGAGGTGGGAATATCAATTCTGAAATCTGGTATACAGGGCTGGGGGTCGCAGCCACAGAATTCGGTTTCACTTCCACTTCCTTACATGTTTCTTCATCTGAAGAAGAGGATCCTGAATGATAATCAGAGGTAACCTTATCAAGGGCCCTGGTAACTTTCTTGGAAATCTCATCCTTGTTCTCATCCTCATTTTCAAAGCTGGCAACAATAAATGCATTATTTTTCTCTCCATACCTACAGCACACCTCACATGGGTCCACCCAGAGAGTTAGTTCCTTTGGCAAGCCTAGGTCACTGTACAAGATGCAGCTGTTCTCACAGGCTTTCAGGACATCAGGATCAACCCTCTGAAACTTATTGACACGAATGCATCTGTAGGCTTGTCCTTTTGATGGTTTTTCCAGATACCAGTGATTTTTATATTTTTCTTGAAGTATTAGGGTCAGTTTCTCAGCAAACCTCTCGACCGCTTCTTTTTTCAATTTATCATGTTTTCGAACTAGTCTTGTGAAAAAGAAGACTACAGCAGCAATTTCGTTCTTCATTTTCCCCGCCTTAGCGGACTGGCGCTTGGTGGTAATGAGCGCTGCAAGCCTCGTCCGGTTTGTACATTAGGGTCTTTTCAAATGGGTCAGCTCTCCACATCAGGTGGCCAAAGTATTGGAGTTTCAGCTTCAACATCAGTCCTTCCAATGAACACCCAGGACTGATCTCCTTTAGGATGGACTGGTTGGATCTCCTTGCAGTCCAAGGGACTCTCAAGAGTCTTCTCCAACACCACAGTTCAAAAGCATCAATTCTTCTGCACTCAGCTTTCTTTATAGTCCAATTCTCACATCCATACATGACTACTGGAAAAACCATAGCCTTGACTAGATGGACCTTTGTTGCCAAAGTAATGTCTCTGCTTTTAAATATGCTATCCAGGTTGGTCATAGCTTTCCTTCCAAGGAGTGAGCGTCTTTTAATTTCATGGCTGCAGTCACCATCTGCAGTGATTTTGGAGCCCAGAAAAATAAAGTCTGATGCTGTTTCCACTGTTTCCCCATCTATTTGCCATGAAGTGATGGGACCGGATGCCATGATCTTAGTTTTCTGAATGTTGAGCTTTAAGCCAACTTTTTCACTCTCCTCCTTCACTTTCATCAAGGGGCTCTTTAGTTCCTCTTCACTTTCTACCATAAGGGTGGTGTCATCTGCATATCTGAGGTTATTGATATTTCTCCCGGCAATCTTGATTCCAGCTTGTGCTTCTTCCAGCCCAGCGTTTCTCATGACGTACTCTGCATATAAGTTAAATAAGCAGGGTGAAAATATACAGCCTTGATGTACTCCCTTTCCTATTTGGAACCAGTCTGTTGTTCCATGTCCAGTTCTAACTGTTGCTTCCTGACCTGCATACAGGTTTCTCAAGAAGTGGGTCAGGTGGTCTGGTATTCCCATCTCTTTCAGAATTTTCCACAGTTTATTGTGATCCACACAGTCAAAGGCTTTGGCATAGTTAATAAAGCAGAAATGGATGTTTTTCTGGAACCCTCTTGCTTTTTTGATGATCCAGCGGATGTTGGCAATTTGATCTCTGGTTCCTCTGCCTTTTCTAAAACCAGCTTGAACATCTGGAAGTTCACGGTTCACGTATTGCTGAAGTCTGGCTTGGAGAATTTTGAGCATTACTTTACTAGCGTGTGATATGAGTGTAATTGTGTGGTAGTTAGAGCATTCTTTGACATTGCCTTTCTTTGTGACTGGAATGAAAACTGACCTTTTCCAGTCCTGTGGCCACTGCTGAGTTTTCCAAATTTGCTGACATACTGAGTGCAGCACTTTCACAGCATCATCTTTCAGAATTTGAAATAGCTCAGCTGGAATTCCATCACCTCCACTAGTTTTATTTGTAGTGATGCTTTCTAAGGCCCACTTGACTTCACATTCCAGGATGTCTGGCTCTAGGTGAGTGATCACACCATCGTGATTATCTGGGTTGTGAAGATCTTTTTTGTACAGATGGACTGGAATGGGTGAATTTAACTCAGATGACAACTATATCTACTACTGTGGACAGGAATACCTTAGAAGAAATGGAGTAGCCATTATGGTCAACAAAAGGATCTGAAAAGCAGTACTTGGATGCAATCAAAAATGACAAAACAATCTCTGTTCATTTCCAAGGCAAACCATTCAATATCATGGTAATTCAAGTCTATGCCCCAACCAGTAATACTGAAGAAGCTGAAGTTGAACGGTTCTATGAAGACCTATAAGACCTTTTAGAACTAACACCCATAAAAGATGTCCTTTTCATTATAGGGGACTGGAATGCAAAAGTAGGAAGTCAGGAAACACCTGGAGTAACAGGCAAATTTGGCCTTGGAGTACAGAATGAAGCAGGGCAAAGGCTAATAGAGTTTTGCCAAGAGAACACACTGGTCATAGCAAACACCTTCTTCTGACAACACAAGAGAACACTCTACACATGGACATCACCAGATGGCCAACACTGAAATCAGACTGATTATATTCTTTGCAGCCAAAGATAGAGAAGCTCTATACAGTCAGCAAAAACAAGACCAGGGGCTAACTGTGGCTCAGATCATGAACTCCTTATTGCCAAATTCAGACTTAAATTGAGGCAAGTAGGGAAAACCACTAGACCATTCAGGTATGACCTAAATCAAATCCCTTATGATTATACAGTGGAAGTGAGGAAATAGATTTAAGGGACTAAATCTGATAGAGTGCCTGATGAACTATTGGACAGAGGTTCGTGACATTGTACAGGAGGCAGGGATTAAGACCATCCCCATGGGAAAGAAATGCAAAAAAGCAAAATGGTTGTCTGAGGAGGCCTTACAAATAGCTGTGAAAAGAAGTGAAAAGCAAAGGAGAAAAGTAAAGATATTCCCATCTGAATGCAGAGTTCCAAAGAATAGCAAAGAGAGATAAGAAAGCCTTCCTCAGCGATCAATGCAAAGAAATGGAGGAAAACAACAGAATGGGAAAGACTAGAGACCTCTTCAAGAAAATTAGAGATGCCACCAGAACATTTCATGCAAAGATGAGCTCAATAAAGGACAGAAATGGTATGGACCTAACAGAAGCAGAAGATATTAAGAGGTGGCAAGAATACATAGAAGAACTGATAGTCCAGGTTGAAAATATTGGATTTTACTCTGAGATCAGTGGGAAGCCATTGAAAGGTATATAAGCTGGAGAGGGATTCATATTTCCTTTTTCAAAGGATTAGATAATGTCCCTGGCGGTCCAGGAGGTTCCCAGGTGGCACAGTGGTAAAGAAGCCACCTGATAATGCAGGAGACAAAACAGATATAGGTTCAATCCCTGGGTTAGGAAGATCCCCTGGAGGAGGAAATGGCAACACAGTCTAGTATTTTTACCTGGAAAATCCCATGAGCAGAGGAGCCTGGCAGGCTACAATCCACAGGGTTGCAAAGAGTTGGACACAATTGAGCATGTATGCACTCCTACTGGTCCCGTGGTTAAGAATCTACCTTCCAATTCAGGGAACACAGGTTCAATTCCTGTGCCTGGAAAATCTCACGGACACAGGAGCCTGGTGGGCTGCAGTTCATGGGGTCGCAAACAGTCGGGCACGACTGAGCAACACTTACTTAGGTTCAATTCCAGGTCTGAGAAGTATTAATAAGACACCACAAGCTACAGAGCAACTGAGCTCGTGTCCACAGCTAGACAGAAGCCTGAGTGCCACAACTAAGACACGATGCAGCCATAAATAAATATTTTTAAATAAAGAATTAAATATATTTCCTAAACAATTAAATAAAATTCCTATTTTAAAGGATTATTCAGCATGAGAATGGATTAGGGCTAACTAGAATACAAGAGGAGAAACTGATTAGGAAGTTATACCACCATAGTTAAAATGAGAAGACACAGTGGCTTGATCTTGTCTGTTTTCAGTGGGGATGAAAACACAGTAAGCAGATTCAAAAGATACTTAGCAGATCAAATCTACTGGTCCTGATGATTAAATGAAAAAGGGAGAGAAGGAGTCAAGGTTGCCCCTGGGTTTCTGGCATGAGCAGCTGTGTGGATGAATGTACTATTACTGTCTCACTACTCCACACTGCTTGTACAAATCTCCCCACATTGATCAGGATGTCCTGAAATCATTCATTACATGCTGTGTCTTTCACAGAGAGCCATCTCCTAGAAGGCAACAATGAGTTTGTTCTTTGTCTTCTGAGGGCCCTTCAGCGAGCTGGGCATAGAATTGGGAGCAGTAAATGTGTGTGAATGTTTCTCAGTTCTTATTTCTCTGTTTCTTACAGGAGACCTCTATCCTTCTGATTGCTCAGGTTAAAAATCTCAGAGAAATGCTGGCTTCCTCTTTCTATCTCACCCACCTTATGGCTGCTGCTGCTGCTGCTAAGTCGCTTCAGTCGTGTCCGACTCTGTGCAACCCCACAGATGGCAGCCCACCAGGCTCCCCCGTCCCTGGGATTCTGCAGGCAAGAACACTGGAGTGGGTTGCCATTTCCTTCTCCAGTGCATGAAAGTGAAAAGTGAAAGTGAAGTCGCTCAGTCATGTCCGACTCTTCGCAACCCCATGGACTGCAGCCTACCAGGCTCCTCTGCCCATGGGATTTTCCAGGCAAGAGTACTGGAGTGGGTTGCTATTGCCTTCTCCACACCTTATGGCATTAGTCATAGAGTCTCATATAATCTGTCCCTTTTGAACTGTGGTGTTGGAGAAGACTCTTGAGAGTGCCTTGGCCTGTAAGGAAATCAAACCAGTCAATCCTAAAGGAAATCAATCCTGAATATTCATTGGAAGGCCTAATGCTGAAGCTCAAGATGGAAGAGACACAGGTTCTCCAATATTCATTGGCCACCTGATGTGAAGAGCTGACTCACTAGAAAAGACCCTGATGCTGGGAATGATTGAAGGCAGGAGGAGAAGGGGATGACCGAGGATGAGATAGATGGTTGGATGGCATCACTGACTCAATGGACACGAGTTTGAGCAAGCTCTGGGAGATGGTGAAGGACAGGGAAGCCTGGCGTACTGCTGTCCCTTAAGTCACAAAGACTCGGACACAACTGAGCGACTGAACAACAACAAAGAACATCTGGTGAATTTCCTAGTGCCCTGTTTCAGGTCTTCACATGTCTTTGTTAAAAAATATTTATTATTTGACTGCTCTAGGTCTTAGTTGCAGCACCTGGGATTTTTTTTTTCTTAGTTGCGGCATATGGGATCTAGTTCCCTGACCAAGGATTGAACCTGGGCCGCCTGCATTGGGAGCATGAAGTCTTAGTCACTGGACCATCAGGGAAGTCCAGGCCATTACATGTCTCACGTGCCAAGCCTCTTCAGTCGTGTCTGACTCTTTGCAACCATATGGACTATAGTCTGCCAGGTTTCTTTGTCCATGGGATACCCCAAGCAAGAATACTGGAGTGGGTTGCCAGTTACTGGAGTGAGTTGCCAATTACTGGAGTGAGTTGCCATTTCCTATTCTAGGGGATCTTCCCGACCCAGGGATCAAACCCATGTCTCTTACATCTCCTGAATTGGCAGGTAGGTTCTTGGGGAAACACTTGGGGAACCACTTGGGGAAGGCCACGTGAAAATCGATCAGTCATGTCTGACTCTTTACAATCCCAAGGACTGTAGCCTATCAGGTTCCTCTGTCCATGGAATTCTCTAGGCAAGAATACTGGAATGGGTAGCCATTCTCTTCTCCAAAGAATCTTCCTGACCCAGGGATTGGACCCAGGTCTCCTGCCTTGCAGGAAGATTCTTTACTGTCTAAGCCATCAGGGAAGCCTTTACATGGCTTAGCACATGTAAAGTGATTACAACAGTGTCTGGGCCAGAGTAAAGGGTGTATAAGTGTTGGCTGAGGACTCTTCCCCAGTCTCCCTGCCTCCTGCCTCTTTCCACTAGGGCCTCCCTCCAGAAGGTGGCCAGCGTGCTGTCTCTCAAGGACAACTCTATTCAGGCCATTCCCTAGCTCCAGTGATCTCAAAACCAAATCCTAAATCCTCAGTGTGCTCTGCAAGGGCCCACATGGTCTCATCTGACTGTCTTCCCAGCTTCACCTTCAAAAGCATCCCATTGCCACTGGGAAGAAGGGCAAGCTCAGGGCCTTGTGCCGTCTGGCCTCAATGTCTTCACCAGCCTCAGCTCTTTCATGTGAAATGCTCCAGTCATGTGTGCTCATCTTGCCCATACGCTGGGTTTCCTGCCGCCTCCTGCCAGCTTATGCCCTTTCTCCCCAACGGCCCCATTTATCGAAGTCTTATCTTGTCAGTTCAGTGTCCCCCTCCATCAGGACTACCCCACTTCTACTCTGCATTTATTAGATCCTACCTTACATTGTGGTTTCTGCACATCTCATTCCTTCATTCCCTGGGAGCAAATGGATTGGCCATCTATTGCTGTGCCTGCTCAGCATCCTTCCAGTCCTCCTTTTCTGGTAACAGCACTCTGATAATCCTCCAAAATGACTCCACTCTCCCACTCTGACTCCAGGGTGAGCAGGTGACTCTGGCTGATGAGCACATTTCATTCCTTTGGCCACAGTGACTGGCAGGTGGCTCATATCAGGCTAGCGGCTGGGGGGTGGGGGTGGACATCAGGCTGAGACCTATGCCAGAACACTGGGAAAAGGGCCCTCTCTTTCTTCTGGGGTTGCTAAACTACAAGAGTAGCAGAGCCTAGACTTGTTAATAGTCATCTTTGTCATTATTTGGAGACAGCCTTCTTGAAAGTGAAGCCAACAGAGTTGAAAAGCAGAGCCAAGAGTTGAGAAAGACAGATTCTCAGCTATTCCAGTTTGAGCTCTTGGATTCAAAAGAACCTGAAATTAGCATCACCTCAACTTTTCCATGCATGAGCCAATAAATGAATTTGTTTGAAATGAGTATCTATCACTGCTTTTATTTATTTCTTTGGTGGCACCAGGTCTTAGTTGTAGCAGGTGAAATCTTTGGTTGCAGCATGCAAACTCTTTAGTAGAAAATCTATTTCCCCAACCAGGGATGGAACCTGTGCCCTCTGCATTGGCAGCATGGAGTCTTAGCCAGTGGACCACCAGGGAAGTCCCAAGTATCTGTCACTTCTATGCTGGAGTCATGAGTAGCAGACTGAAACTGACGGGGATATCTGTTGTGTTCAAGAGATTTTCAGAGAAGGAAGGTGGGAAGGGAAATCAGAAGAGACTGGGACCAGTACCAACGTGTGACCCTTTAAGTTTGAAATACCTGTGGAAAAGAGGAGCAGTTATCTTTGCTGTTGCTCAGACCAACCAAACTGCCTTCACCTCCATCTCTGTTTGGCAGGAGAACCAAACCAAACATTCTGATCAAGGTAGCAGTTGCTTACTTTCCTGATGATCATCGGCAAGAGAAGGCTTTTCATGTATGAGCTTAAGCAGGAGATGGTTACTCTTTAGCCACTTGGCTTGCATCTACCATCAGAGAGTACTTTAGTGATTCCCATACTTGTCTGCACATTGGAATCACCTTGGAATATTTTAAAAATCCCAACACCCAGACCACGTCCCACACCTAGTAAATCACAATCTCTGGGAGTGGGACACAGACATCACTATTTTTAAAGTTTATACAGGTGATTCCAATATGAGATAAGTTGGAGAGCTAAGGACCCCATCTAACATGTTTCCAAGGCTTACACCTCTTATAGAAAGCAGAGATTCTCCGCCAAGTTGACATTAGGTCACCTGGGGGCTCTTTTTTTTTTAATGTCCATGTCTGGGCCCCACCTTCCAGAAATTCTGATTCAGTTGGTTTGGGGTTGGACCTCAATGGTATGCTAAGTCACTTTAGTTGTGTCTGACTCTGCGCAACCCCATAGACGGCAGCCCACCAGGCTCCCCCGTCCCTGGGGTTCTCCAGGCAAGAACACTGGAGTGGGTTGCCATTTCCTTCTGCAATGCATGAAAGTGAAAAGTGAAAGTGAAGTCACTCAGTCGTGTCCAACTCTTAACGACCCCATGGACTGTAGCCTACCAGGCTCCTCTGTCCATGGGATTTTCCAGGCAACAGGACTGGAGTGGGGTGCCATTGCCTTCTCCGAGGACCTCAATACTGGCTGCTATAGACTAAATGTTTTTCACCACTCCAAGTTCATATGTTGATATCTGATTAACCCTTGATGAGTTGGTATCTGGCGGTGGAATCTTTGGAAGGTGATTAGACCATAAAGGTGGTGCCCTCATGAATGGGATTAGTGCCCTTATAAAAGAGATCCCAGAGAATTCCTACCCCCACCCCTCACTCCCATTCCCGTTTCTCATTCACATGCTCTTCCCTAAGGATGAGAAATGTTCTGTGGGATGGGTGAGACTGAGAGAAACTTCAACAAGCAATTAAGACTCTGCTCCTCTCCCTTTTCAGACCTTCCTGTTCCCACCCTTCATGTGGTGAACACAGGGCCAGGGTGCCATCAGATTTCTAAAGGCAAATCTGGAGAACCACCTCCCTCACCCCACTTTCAGGGTTGGTCCAAGGATTGGGTAGCTCTGTCTGTCCTGCCCAGACTTTCCCTGGGTGAGGCTTCCTTGGGTGGTCTCCCAAGGTCTAGACATGGGAGGGGAAAGTTTCTGAGCTTAGGTTCAAATAGCAGCAATTAGCAATCAGGCTGACTTGGCTTTCCATCCTGCTGCCTGGATTGGCCTGGTCTGAGCTTTGGGTTTAGGGGGTATGTTTGTGTGTCTATCACTCTCACACCCCAGCACTAGCATTTTGCACCAGCTTCAGTTCTGGCTTTCTCATGGACCCGAACTGCCTTGTGTCCTGTGACCTCCGTATATTCCCCCAGCACAGAGACTGCCACAGAAGTTCTCAATATATTAAATATGTAAAATAGACTCAGGTCTTAACTGAATTCCTACCCCATTTATGAGATAGTAAAGGATACAAAATATACAAATAGGACATAGCATGATCCCTGCTCTCAGGAGTCTCCAGAGACCAACAGCCTCTGAGGAGCAGGGAAGTCTTCCCAAAAGAGGAGGCATTTGATCTGGTTCTTGAAGGATGGAAGGGTGTCACAGGAAAAGTGGGCAGGTGCAGGGATATGAAAGGTTCATTTAAAGGACTTCTCTGGGGTTCCAGTGATTAAGATTCTGAGTTCCCAGTGCAGGCAGCATTTATTCCCAATCTTAGCTCCTGGTTGGGAACTAAGATCCCACATGCTGCAAGGCAGGGCCAAAAAAAGAAAGAAAGGTTCATTTAAGGGAATATTGAATAGTGTCGGAAGGGCTGTTCTGGTTGATAGTCCCACCCCATCCCCCGCCACATGCACACCTTCTGTGTAAACAGGCTTCCACTTCGGTCCTCCTCAATCCACTGGTCCTTGAGCAGATCAAGGATTGAGACAGATACATAAAGAAGGAACCAGTACCAGATGCAGAAGGAAAAGAGGCTCCTACAACAGGTCCTGTGGACAAGCAGGATGTGACCCTAACCACCAGTTGCTGCTCTATTCCCATCTTGGCCCTGAGCAAATTCCTCTTGCTGCTGGAGCATCCCCTTTGGGAGTGGCAGTAAATGTAACATCACTGATCCCTCTTAGACTCTGATTTGACAGAAGCAGGTGCCGGCAAAGCCAGTTATTCCCAGGAAAGTCAGAGTCAGGCCTCTGAGGATCACTGCAGGCCTGGCTCCTGACTAGGACTCAGGCTTTAGAAGCTGCCTCTCCAGTCCCCTCTTGCATCAGAAGCAGAAGCCTAAACCTCAGCGATCTATCTCCCCTAAGCTACTTTAGAAGAGGGGACCTAGTCCTCCTTCCCTGGAACATTTTATTTTATTTATTTCAGAGTGTTTATGCTCAGTTGCTTTAGTCATGTCAAACTCTTTGCGATCCTATGGACTGTGGCCTGCCAGGTTCCTCTGTCCACGGGATTCTCCAGGCAAGAATAATGGAGTGGGTTGCCATGCTCTCCTACAGGGGATCTTCCTGACCCTTGAATCAAACCTGCATCTCCTGCAGCTCCTACCTTGCAGACAGGTTCTTTACCACTGAGCCACTAGGAAAAGCCCCTTTTTATTTCTAAGACCTGCTTTTTTGAAACAGCTGCTGTTTTATCTTTTGTCTAACTCAGTGGTTCTTAACTGGGGGTTGGGGGGGTGGTGGATTTGGTCCCCAAGTGAACACTTAGCAATGACTAGATACACTTCTTGTTGTCACAGCCTGGGGGGGGGGGGGTGGGGGTGGCTGGGGAGTGGTACAACTGACATATGGTGAGTAGAGGCCGGGGATGCTGTTAAACATCCTATAATGCACAAGACAGCCCCTGAAAACAAGGTAATTCTTGATATTCCTGCCCAGAATATCAACAGTGTTGAGGCTGAGAAACTCTTCATCTTGCTTAGGGAGAAAAAGTTCAGTAAAACTAGCTTAAAATAGCCCCTGGTCTGTCTGGTCAGCATAACTAACACAAGGGTGTTGTCTTGCAATTCATCAATAAATTCGTGCTTGGGGAATTTCCTGGTGGTCCAGAGGTTCATTGCCAGGGGCTGAGGTTCAACACCTGGTAGGGGAACTAAGATCTCACAAGCCAGGGAGCAGCCAGAAATAATAAATAAATTTGTGCTTGCTCTCCTTTCCCTGGCTCCTGTATGGGAATGGGTGAAGGTTGTTTTGTGCAGGATGCCGTAGAAGGAGATAAGGGTTAGGTGGGGATAAGAGATGGGGTCACACAGTGCAGAGTACAGGCTTTTGATCTCAGTTTATATTCCAGCCCTGACTACTTCCTTAGCTGTGTTCTTTCAGGCAAGTGACTTTCCCTCTCTGGGCCTCAGTTTTCTCATCTATAAAGTAGAACAACTCTTACCTTACAAGGGCTTCCCTGGTGACTCAGCTGGTAAAGAATCTACATGCAATTCGGGAGACCTCGGTTCGATTCCTGAGTTGGAAAGATCCCCTGGAGAAGGGAAAGGCTACCCGCTCCAGTATTCTGGCCTGGGGAATTCCATGGACTGTATAGTCCATAGGGTGGCAAAGAGTTGGACACGACTGAGCGACTTTCACTTCACTTACCTTACATTACAAGGTTCAGGAAGTCGGCTGTTGCTATGATTTCATCCTGAGATGGTAGAGAACCATTAGAAGAAGTCTTGTGAACCTGGGGGGAGGAAAATCAGCTCTGAGTGGTCCGTAGGGCAGCCAGGAAGGGAGATGATTTACCCCCACAGTGGTTTAATTCCCTCCAGGCAGGTCCAGAAGTCTCAGTCTATCTATAATCTCTCCTTTCGGGGCCTATACTCTTCCTTTTGTTTAGTTCAGTACCTTAGGGGTTTGTCCCCATCGAGGTACTCAGACTAGGCAGCAGAAAAACACACTGAAGTCAACAATTTGCGTTTTGGTCTCCTTGCAGTCCATGAGGTCTTAAAGAGTTGGACCGATTTAGCTACTGAACAACAGAATAACTCCTTGCTGGGGGTGAGTTTCCTCCTCTCTGGCTGGAGGGTGGGGACTGAGGCTGTCAAAGGTTGCCAGGCATCAAAAGACATCCCCCCCCACCCCCACCCCACCAGGACTTTTGTTTACACGGCAAGACTCTAGCAGACAGGAAGCTGGGTTATTCCAGAGCATGGGGCTCCCAGGCTCCAGACTGGGGAGGGGAGGAAATGAGCCCTTCAGAAAAGGTTTGAAGGTTTTCCCAAGCCTGAGAAAGTGAGCAGGGCTCTGGGTGTCTTGGCCAAGACTGTTGTCTTTTCCTGAGTAAGAGGAACTTTGCATCACTCCCACTCTGATCTCCCAGGACCTCTGATTGGCCAGCAGAGTTTCTATTTGTTGGAGAGGGGATGGGTGTACTAGGAGTGCTGGCTTGGGAGTCACAGCAAAAGATCACAGTGGCTAAGCCAAGCCGGTCCATGAAGATAAATTGAAGTTGATTGAAGATCAAACAGTCCTGCCCTGAATGTTCTAGACTGGAAAAACACAGGAATTAAATGCTGCTGTGCTTCAGGGGGGTGGCGGCATTATAAATAATGTAAACTTAAATTAAATGACACGTATTCAAAAGCAATAGCACTCAAAGCTTGTCACTGCCTAATTATTTTACTACATTTTGCTATTGCACATGTTCTTGGAGTTATTCACTTCTACATGGTGGAAATGCTACATAATGGTGCACCGCTGTTAGCTTCTTCCCAGTAACTCCTTCAGTGATGTCAGGTTGGCAGCTAGAAGTCAGCTGTACTGGGAATATTTACACCATGGAAATTGGCAAATGCTACAAATTTCTCCTTAAGACTACACAACCCCACCCCACCCCAACCTTTCCCTAAAGCCATTTGAAATCGTTTTACCAGCACAACACTGGGTAGAGGATTCCCCAAACATGACTGTGAATGACTTTCCCGCCAGCTTGGCAGGCAGGGGGTTTGGAGCAGATAACGTGATTTAGAGAAATACATAAATATACATGTCTGACATCTGAGCATTGTGGGTAAAATGAATACTTGCTGCATATACCTAGTCCCTAGGACTTTCCTGGTGGTCCAACAGCTAACACTTTGCACTCTCACTGCAGGGGGCCCAGGTTTGATCCCTGGTCTAGGAACTAGATCCCACATGCTGAACTAAGAGTTTGAGTGCTGCAGTGAAGATGGAAGATCCTGCATGCCACAACTAAATCCTGCAGCCAAAGAAATTAAAACAAACAAACAAAACAAAACCCCAAATACCTAGTCCTGACACACTTGGGGACTCATCTTTCCCTCCTCCTTTTGAAGCAAGAGTGTACACCCACTCACAAAGCACCCCCTAGGGCACCCCAGAACACCCGTGTGGTGCCTTCTGGATGGAATAAGACTAGAAACGCCATGAGGGCAGGGACCTTGTTCACCACTGCTTCAGCAGATCTTCAGACCCCTTTTTAGTCTCAGCAACTCTCCCAGTATCCCTGGCTTTGAAGCTAAGCAGGGCACAGTGGGGGTGCACCAGGGCTGGTTCTACACGGGAGAACTAGAACGAGCCAGGAACCAGGGATTGCCTCTCAAGCACATGATCTACGTGGGAGCAGGGAAGCTCGTCGGGGGCAGTTCCTCCTCAGGGGAGGTTGGCAGTGCCCAGGGACATGTGGGTCGTCACACTTCCAGGGGAAGGGTGCTTACTGGCCTTCGGCGGGCAGAGGCCAGGGATGCTGCTAAACATCCTACAGCACACGGGACAGCCACCCCCCAGTCCCATGTCCGAGAATGTTCTGCCTCAAACACCAGCAGTGCTGAGACTGAGAAAGTCTGGGGTGGGAGACACAGTGGGGGAGAAACTCAGACAGGCAGGGTCTAGGAAGAGATAGAGAAAAGGCTCGCTGGCCTGGCAGCTACTGACCCCTCCCTCCCCCGCAGCACCCACTTCTGTGTGTGGCCGTTCAGTCTCTCATTCTGTGTCCTGTCCTGTTTCTCTAGTCTCTCTCTAGTGATGTCCCTGTTTATCTCTGTTTATCTCTTGGTCTCCTTTTCTCACTCTCAGCCGTGCCATCTGCTCTGGCTGGATCTTGTGGTCTGAGTCATGAGACAAGCCTTTGGCATCGGTGCTCCCTCAGCCCACACTCATCACTCCAGTTGCCGCGGCCTGGGAGCCAGGCCAGGAGGTCAGGTACCCAGAGGCTATAAAGACAGGGGGTCTAAAGGGTATCACTCTTTCCACCACCCATCTTGCCTTTGCCCCCAGGACCTTACTGCCTGCCTCCCTGAGGCCTGGTGCTCCAACCTGCTGTCCCTCCACCCCCACCCCCCGGAGCCTGGGACCTAAGTCAGCCTGTCCAGGGGGCCTTACCCAACCTACTGATCCCTTCCTCCCCACCCCACTCTCAGCTCCTTAAATTTCCCCTCTAGCCTAGTCCAGCAGCTGTTACAAAACAACGGGGAACCAGGCAACCCCTCCCACTGGGAGCAGTAAGTGACACCAGGCTCAGGACAGCCACCGAGCCCAGTAACTGCTGCCAAGTGGCCAGGCACTGGTGGCCTCTGCCCTGGTCGTTTCCAGCTCCCAGATCCCAGAGTTCAGGGCCAGGACATGATACTCGGTGCTTGGAGCCCCTGCTCAACATCCAGGCTCAATTACCAGGACCCAGGGCCTGGTGCCAGGACTTTGAGCCCTGCCCCTCTCACTCCCCCTCTCCCCCCGGCAGACCCTGGGGGCCTAGGCTGCCGTGTGCTGGCCAGCAGGGCTATGTAGGACATGGATACAGCAGAAAACTCTATGACCATTTTTAAAATAAATTGGAGTGATTTTTAAAGTAAGAAGTATTCACATGAAGACTTAAAATAAAAATGGGGAAAGGACTAGCAGTGTGGGCAGAGGGAAGAGAAAGACCAGGGTATAGATTTGCCGGGCTTCCCAAGTGGGGTTAGTGGTAAAGAACCTACCTGCCAAGGCAGGAGACTTAAGTTTGATCCTTGGTCAGGAAGATCCCCTGGAGGAGGGCATGGCAACCCACTCCAGTACTCTTGCCTGGAGAATCCCATGGACAGAGGAGCCTGGTGGGCTAGGGTCCATAGGGTTGCAGAAAGTCGGACATGACCGAATTGATTTAGCACGCATGCATTAGGGTTGCCACATAAAATAGAGGATGCCCAGGTTAATCTGAATTTAGGTAACAAAAAAGACTTTTTAAATGTAAAAATATTCTATGTCATATTTGAACATACTTCTAAAAAATTATTCCTTGTTTACCTGAAATTCTTACTTTAACAGGGGCCCTGTATTTTGATTTCTTAAATCCAGTAGCCCCACAGGAAAACAAACCTCCCGCTCCAGTCCTTACCCAGCTGATCTGCCAGCTGCTTCAGGTGGAGAAACAGGGAGTGTTCCTATCACTGCTCACACTTGGGTAGAGGGAACTTTGGGGATTCTATTTTTTTAAATTATTCCTAGTTTTATGTATCTTCTCATTTTCTTTAAAGAGTCAGCATTAGTTTATAGTACAAAAAACACACACACAAATGTTATAGACTCTATGCACTGCATAGATAATTGCAATATATGCCTTTCATCCACTCTTTTTTTTTTAATTTTTCAGTGGCCACACACAGGATTTTTGATGCTGTGTGAGGGCTCAGTAGCTGTGTCATGAAGGCTTAGTTGCCTTGAGATGTGTGGGATTTTAGTTCCCCAGCCAGGGCTAGAACTCACATCCGCTGCATTGGAAGGCAGATTTTTTTTTTTTTTTTTTTTGGAAGGCAGATTCTTATCTTAACCACTGGACCACCAGGGAAGTTCCTCATCCACTTTTTTTTTTTTTTTAATATTTACTTTAATTAATTTATTTGGTTGTGCTGGGTCTCAGTTGTGGCATGTAAGATCTAGTTCCCCGACCAGGGATCAAACCCAGACCCCCCTGCATTGGAAGCACAAAGTCTTAGCCACTGGAACACCAGGGAAATCCATCCATCTGCTCTTTAAAATAATCTTTGGTGGACTTTCCCTCAGTGTGGCCAAATAAATAAATAAATAAGATGATTTTTTTGACCAAGTGATATAGTCATCTGCTTTAAAATTCCACAGGGACAAAAGATCATGTCTCTTCTGCCCTGCCTCTCAACCACCCATTTTCCTTCTCCACTTCTGTGTATGTCCTTCTAAAGACATCTTAGTGCCACAGCCTCATAACTGTCTTCCTGTTCATACTGTCTTCCTGGCCCACCTACCTTCCAATTCTGCCCGGCTGGTCTTTCACCTCCAATCATGTTACCTTCTGACTTAACTGATTAATTACTTTTGACTGAGCCTTGTCATGTTGCCTGAAGGTCTTTGTTGCTGCAAGCAGGTTTCCTCTAGTGGCAGAGATGTAGGGGCTACTTTCACTGTGTGCAGGCTTCCCATTGCGGTGGCTTTCTTTGTTGTGGGGCCCGGGCTCTAGGCATGCGGTCCCAGTAGTTGTGGCTCAGTAGTTTAATTGCCCCAGCCAGTGGAATCTTCTTGGACCAGAGATTGAACTGTTGTCCCTGGCATTATAAGGCAGATGCTAAACCACTGGACCACCAGGGAAGTCCCTTACCTCCCAACTTCAAGCCCTGCAGTGGTTTCAAAGAACAAATTTCCCAGCTAATCAAGATACAGGGCACTTGCTGCCTGATTCTTGCCCAGGTTCTGGGACACTTGGCAAGTGTCCCTGCCAGTTTGACACTCAACCACAGAAACATGACCCTCCTAGTAGTCCCCCTCACTGCCCCAGCTGGCTCTTGGCCATGTTTCTCCATCAGACACTTGTTGCACACAGATGACATCTATGGGGTGCCAGGCACCGCGGGCTACAAAGGACACAGCAGGTAGGCTGGAAGGTCCCTGCTGTTGTGACTCAGGTTCTGGCCAAGGAGCATTCAATAGACAAATTGTTACGATAAAGCATCTGCTATGCAAGGGTAGGTCCAGAGCTCTGGGGTCAAAGAAGGCCTCCTGGAAGAAGACACATTTAAGAACTGAACAGTTATCAGCCAACTACAGAGGGGCGGGGAGGAGGGCAGGCGGGGGAGAGTGTCCCAGGCTCCGTGCACAGTTCATGCAAAGGCCCTGAGATATCGAGAGGAGTCACAAATCCAGGGTTCGGGGTGCACAGAGAAGAGAAGGGTATGAGAGCTCCCAGGTGAGCAGCACTCAGGAAGCCACTCCACAGAGCATGCAGAATCTTAGTTCCTGGACTGGGGATCGAACCCTTGCCCTCTACAGTGGAAGCGCAGAGGTTCCAGAAGTGGTTAAGAAACCACTGGATCATCAGGGAAGTTGCATGGCTGTTCTGGAGAAACTAGATTAGAGGAGAGGACCTTGCTGCTCTTTCTAGGATGGCAGAAATGACAGCAGCCGAAACCAGTGTTGGGGCACTGGGGAGGGAGTAGGGGATGTTGCAGAGGTGAGGCGGCAGGAGGAGTGACTTCCCAGGCACCTGGCTTGAGACATTGGTGGACCCTGTGATGTTCTCTGGTGATATTTCTAAGTCCAGATTTGGACTTGCATCGGAGGTGCCCAAAAGATGTCCAAGTCAAGATGTCTGGCAGACACATATGTAGGTTGTCAACCTCAGGATAAAGGGCTAGACTGCAGATTCTTATTTGGCAGTCATCCACATAAAGTTAACAATAAAAATGTTATCTAGTTCTCATCAAGTGTTAGACACTTTTCTAAGTTTTCTTCTTTTTTGGCTGCGCCATGCAGCTTGTGGGATCTTAGTTCCCCAACCAGGGACAGAACCGAGGCCCACAGCAGTGAAGGTGCAGAGTCCTAACGATTGGACTGCCAGGAAATTCCCTCTAAGTCCTTATATACATCACTTTATTGATTCCTTACAACAACTGTGTGAGGTATGTGCCTTCACTCTTGCCATTTTACAGGTGAAGGGGGAAAGGTTCAGTACTGTCACCAAGATTACACAACTCTAATGACAGAGCCAGGCTGGAACTTCAGAAGTCCAGCCCCAGGATCTGTGCTCTTCACTGGACCACACAACCTCTCACCTACACAGAGGTTTAAGCCCCAGCAGAGGAGGAGAACAACTTTAGAACTGTGAGAAGGGCAGACAGTCAACCCTCAGGAATACTAGCACCTAAAGTCTCCAGGGTCTGGATCTTACTCTTAGGGTAAGTTGTCTCTGAAATTCTACTATTTTAATTTTTAAAAATTGATTACCCTACAAAACCCAACTTGAAAAGAATCACAGCCCTAAATATAAGAGCTAAAACTATAAAATCTTATAGGAAAACATAGGGCTTGCAAAGCTTTATGACATTACATTTGGCAGTGATTTCTTGGTTATGACATCAAAAGAAAGGGCAACAAAAGAAAAACATAGATAAACTGGACTTCATGAAAATTAGATACTTTTGGGCTATCGGCAGAGTGAAAAGGCAACCTATTGAATGGAAGAGATTAGTTGTAAATCACATATCTGAAAAGTAATTTATATCCACACTATATAAAGAACTCCTAAAACTCAACAACAGTAAACAAACAACCCAATTAATAAATGGGCAAAAGACTTGAATAGTTATTTTTCCAAAGAAGATATAAAAATGGCCCATAAGCACATAAAAATTATGCTTAATATCACTAATCATTGTTGTTACTGTTTAGTCGCTTAATCGTGTCTGACTCTTTTGCGACCCCGTGGATAGCAGCCCGTCAGGCTCCTCTGGCCATGGGATTTTCCATGCCAAAATACCGGAATGGGTTACCGTGCCCTTCTCCAGGGGATCTTCCCGACCCAGGGATCAAACTCTAATCTCTAATCTCTGCATTGGCAGGTGGGTTCTTTACCACTAGCGCCACCTGGGAAGATCAAAGAAATTAGACCAATACATTTTTTTTTCAGGGAGAAGCATTTTTTAAGGGATGTTGTTTAAAATGAATGGTGATCTTAAAAAGCAGGCCGATTTTTAGTTATTCTTACTAGGATTCTTTAATTCTCCACCTTTATTACTCACACCAGGGGCAGACCCCAACTCTACCCTTGCTGGCCATTGCCAGCAATGCTGGGATCCAATTCCACCCAGCCACTGTGGACCAGAGTTGAGTGCTAGTGGCTGGCTGTCCTTTGGAGGCATAACGTTCTCAATCCTTAATTTAATGAAGTTTCTCAGGGACTTCCCTGGTGGTCCAGTGGTTAAGAATCTGCCTTCCAATGTAGAGGACGCCTCACAGGCAACTCCTGCCAGCCACAACAAAGACACAGTACAGCTAAATGAAAAATAAATAAAATCTTTTTTTTTTTTTTTTTTAAAAAGGAGATTCTCAAGCCCCTACAAGTAGCCGCCCCTGAGATCTGGATCAAATATTTCTCCTTTGTATTCCCGTCCCATGTGCCTGGTCTTTCCAAACTGAGCGCCCTTACAGTACAGACCTGGCCCCATGCATCACCATATTCTGGCCACGTGAAAGCGAAAGTGAAGTCGCTCTGTCCTGTCTGACTCTTTGCGACACCATGGACTGTAGCCTACCAGATTCCTCCGCCCATGGGATTTTCCAGGCAAGAATACTGGAGTGGGTTGCCATTTCCTTCTCCAAGAGATGTTCCCGATCCAGGGGTTGAATCCAGGTCCCCCGCATTGTAGGACGACGCTTTACGGTCTGAGGCACCATGGAAGTCCAATGGGAGTATGTCTAAAGTGGCTGTTCTGAAATGGAGTGGTCTAGGGAAGGGGGCTGGTAGCACACAGGAGGTGTTGAGCCCCCACCGGATGTCAAGGCCCCTCAAGTTAGGGAGAGGGGTTCTTGAAACTAACAAAACTCTTTTACTCTATGTGTTAACCAAGGAAAGCCTCACCCAGATCACTAACCCTAATTTGCAGGCAAGGAAAGCGGAGCACACAGAGGTCAGGGGAAGAGCACACAGTTATAGAGTGAGTCACTGGCCGGAACTGGACACACACTTCCTGACCCCTCGGCCAGGACCCCGGCCACGGCCCTGCCTCTGGCCCCCGCAGCTCCGAGCTGACCTAGCGCGCCAATGTGCCGATGTCACCACAAGGAGGAGCCAGATGCCCGTTCATGAAGTAGCCCGGCCCAGGCTGAGGGGTGGAGGGACTGCTCCTCTGAGAGCCTCACCCGCACAGGCGCGCGGAGCTGGTGAAGGCGGACGAAGATTTGGGCGGTTATAAGAGGGCCGAAGCCCTGGAGCAGTGGCTGGGAGGGAGCGAGGACGAGGGAAGGGCATTTGTTGCCTCCTCTGGTCCTGCCTGGTCTAGCCCTGTTGCGAAAGGAGCAGAGCTGGAGAAAGGAAGGGCTTTCCTGAGCACAGGCTTTCTGTCCCCGCCTCCGCTCCCCTCGGTCTTGCTTAAGAGCAGACCGGACATTCCTAAAGCTCCGGCAGGAAACCGGGAAATAGACTGGGAGGCCGGCGTCTCTGCAGCCCGCCAGTTCTTACAAAGCAACGCTCTCCCCCGCGCCCCACCCCCAGGTCCTAGGAGCCTGGACCCTGCACCCTCCTAGAACTGCCCTCCTGACCTGCTGGCCCCTTCCTCCCAGCCTATGGGATCAGACCCATTTCCTGAGCTCCAGTCCCTACAAGAAATTGTCATTCACCACCGACCTCCAGGTGGAACTCAATCTGTCCCCCTAAACCTGGCTCTCTTCCAGGGTTCCCTCCCTAAGTGAATGGTACTAACACTCATATGGTTATTTGACTCAGAACACTTAGGAGTCATCCTTGGCACTTTCCTCTTTCGTACCCCATTTTTCACTCCTCTCTACCTCTGGGGTCCCCCCCCCTCACTGCATCAAGTGGCCATCGCATCTCATCAGAATCGTTGCTGTGTGTCTGCACTATCCGCTCCCCCAGGTAGTAGCTCTGATAATTTTTTATTTATGGCAGCGAGTCTTGCAGGGATCTTAGTTCATCTCCAGCCAGGGATGGAACCTATGCCTCCTGCAGTGGATGTGTGGAGTCTTAACCACTGGATGGCCAAGGAAGTCCCATCTGATAATCCTTTCAAATCCTCATTCTGATCGTCTCACCTACCTGCTGAAATCTCTCAACAGCTTCTTGGTGGCTCTTGCAATAAAGACCAAACTCTTATTAGCATGGCCCATAAAGTCCTGCATGGTCTGGTCCTTCCTCCTTCTCTGGTCCCATCCTCCTCCTTATTCTGTTTCAAATGCACTGGCCATGGGCATCACAGGCCCTTTGCACCTGCTGTTTTCTCTGCCTGGAGTGAAACCAACCCTTCTGTCCTGTTAACTCCTACTCCTTCAGATCTCCACTGCAGCATTGCTTTCTCAAGGACATCCTCCTTGACCTCTGTGATCGGGGCAGGTCCCTCATTACTCACTCTCCTAGCCCCACATGCTTCCCCGTCCTGTATCTGTCATAGTTGTAACTGTCCATTTGGTAAGTATTATTTAACTAATGTCTGTTTCTTCCACTAGACTGTAAGCTCCATGAGCATAAGGACCATGTCAGTTTCTGTGTGCTTGAAAATCTCCAGCACCTCTGCGCCTGGCACATAGTAGGTGTTCAATGTTTCTTGAATAAATAAGTAAATTCATGTGGCCCACTTCTTTCCAAGAGTTTCCCAGGTGGCTCAGTGGTAAGGAATCTGCCTGCAATGTAGGAGATGCGGGTTTGATCCCAGGGTTGGGAAGATCCCCTGGAGAAGGAAATGGCAACCCAGAATTCTTTTTTTTTTTTTTTTTTTTAACTCAGAATTCTTGCCTGGGAAATCCTATAGACAGGGGAGACAGGTGGGCTGCTGTCCATGGCATCGCAAGCATCACAAAAGAGTGACTTAGAGACTAAATAACACCTTCTTTCCATCTCTGTCTCCTGAGCTTAAGCCTCTGTCATCTTCTGTCTGGATCTTGGTAATCACTTCTTAACTGGTCAAGTCCCTACAGTCAAGTCCCTACTGGTTTCCCACCCAACAGCCAGAGAGTTCTAATAAAAATGCCAGTCTGACCATGTCACCTTTCCCACCCCATTTAATAGCCTTCAGTGTCTTCCCATGGCCCTTGGAATAAAATCCAGACTCCTGACGCAGCCTTACAAGGCCCCACATGGTCTGGCTCAGTTTGTGCCAAGTGCCACCTCCTCCTCTCTTTTTTTTAAATTGAAACAGTTGATTTACAAGGTTGTGTTAGTTTCTGGTGTGTAGCCAATTTATTTTATATATGTGCGTGTATATATGTATATATATATATTCTTTGTTAGATTCTCTTCCATTATAGTTTATTAAAAGTTAAAAAGCTATTGAATATAGTTCCTTGTGCTATACAGTAGGCCCTTGTTGGTTATCTATAGATAAGAGTTTGTATCTATTAACCCCAAACTCCTCTAATTTATCCCATCCCCCTTCTTTCCTCTTTGGTATCCATAAGTTTGTTTTCTATGTCTGTAAGTCTTTTTTTGTTTTGTAAATAAGTTCTTTTGGATCGTGTTTTTTTTTTTTTTTTTTAGATTCCACATATAAGTGATATATTTGTGCTTCCCTGTTTGACTTGTTTCACTCAGTATGATAATCTCTATCAACAGCCCTTCCTTAAACAAATATTGAGTGCCTATGGTACCAGACATTGAGGACTCCAGTGATGAGTAAAACTCCTTCAGATTTGCTTACACTCCTCCAGATACTGAAACATATCTCCTTTCTGTGCAAGGCCTTTGCACTTGCTTTTTCCCTTGTCTAGAAAATGTTCTGTCTCCTCTTTTTCCATTCCTGACTTCACCCAGTCAACATCTACCAGCCATCATTAATTTCAGATTAAACACCATTTATTCAAGGATATCTCATCTGACTTCAACCTAGATCCTCCTGTTAGGTGCTCTTATTACTCAGATAGTCCATCTTCAGAGCACTTAACCACATTTTATGTTTCCATTTGTGTGGTTATTTGATTCATACCCATCTTTCCCACCAGGAAGCTCCAAGAGCTTCCAAGTCTGGTTTTTCTTACCATCATATCCCTCTGGTGCTTAGCTGGTGCTCCACAACTGATTGAATGAATAAATGAATAAGTGATTCTCCAGCCGCAGTATTCAGAGGGTACTGCCTTCAGGGAAATGGCATCTCTGCCTCGGTATACATATGAGTTGGGGGCTGGGAGGGGTGTCAAAGGAGCTAGATGGGGAGAGGGCCTGGAGACTGTTCGCACCTTCCCTGTATCCTGGATACCTGTGACTCGGCCCCGCCCACCTCTCCACCTCTGGCCGGCTCTTGCCACAGTTCAGGGCCCTCAGCAGCACTGGTCCTGCTCTCACTCCTCTGGGGCTTCTCACATACTGAGGCCTCCCCCTGCAACTCTTCCTGCTCTGTTTCACATGGCTGGCTCCTTCTCATCCTTCAGGTCAAGTTGAAATGCTGCATCTTTAGAGGACACTTTCTCTGAGTAGGTATTGCTGTGATGAGCTTTTCATCCAGTTCATTTCCTTCATCCTAGCTCACTCAGAAATGCATTTATATATTTATCGTCTATGTCCCTAGATGGGTTAGAAGCTTTTGACCACCATAACAGAAAACCCAACTCCACTGGCTTAAACAACAAGGGAAGTTGTCCAGTGGTAGGACTGGTTTTGAGGTGGGTCAATTCAGTGGTGTTCTCAGGGACCTCAGTGCTCCCCGTCTCGCTGCTCTGCCCCCTTGATGTTGTCTTCACCCTCAGGTTAGCAGGATGGATACAGCGATCCCAGGCCTCACAGTAGGACACACCAACAGGGTTCATCCTCAGGTTAGCAGGATGGATACAGCGATCCCAGGCCTCACAGTAGGACACACCAACAGGGTTTTCTCCTCCTTGATGTGCCTCACTTAACTACTGCTGTGTAACAAGTTGTCATAGAACTTGGCAGTTTAAAGTGACATTTTAACTGGAGAGGCTTCGCTGGTGATTCTGGCAGAAGGTCTGTCATGAGGTTATTGTCAAGCTATTGACCAAGGCTGAAGTCCACTGAAGGCTTAGCTGGAGCTGGAGGATCCACTCCCAAGTTGATTCGTGTGGCTGTTGGCAGGAGGCTTTGATGCCTCCATAGGTGGGCCTCTCCATAAGGCTGTTCCTAATGCAGTGCTTGCTGTCTTCCTCCAGAGTGAGAGAGCAACTGAGTCAGAAGCTGCAGTGTCTTTTAAGACCTCATCTCAGACATGACACACCCACCACTGCCACTGTATTCTATCATCACTCAGCCCAGCCCTGGTCCTACACGAGAAGGGACTACATAGGGTGTGAACACTAGGGGGTGGGAGATGCCGGGAAGTCACCTTAGAGGCTGGCTCCCACCTGGTATTTTTCTTTCAAAGTGAGGGAGGAAAAAAAAAATGAGGGAGGGTTTTCTTCGTATCTGCTGACTATAGCAGATACATAAACCTACCTAAACCAATCACTCGCAAGGGGGCTGGGACCATCGATTACAATCCCGATGCACCCCTGGGCTTAGGAGCCACCTCTGCTGAAGTACATAGTGGGATCCAGGAGGAAGACTGCCACCTGCACAGAATCAGGACTCTGGAATGAGGAAGGGGCAATGGGAATGGATGTTGAGAGGGCTCCTGTGTCTCTGATGCTCACTGCTAGACTGTCAACTCCAAGAGAACAGAGACCCATGTCTTTTCTTCCTCCTTGCATCCCTGGCATAGAGCTCACTGTCTAGTATAGAGTAGATGTAACCATTTTTGCTAAATGAATGAATGAAAGACAAAATGGAAGGCCGCCAGCAGGACCTCGGGGACTGGTTACCAAGTAGGACTGGATATCCGCAGGCTACTGGGTCCTCAAGTTCTTCTCAGAACTCAGGAGGATGCCTGCTCCCAACCCCAGTGGCAGCCCTAAGGACAGACGGGACTGGCAGAATTATTCTCACTTTATTTCTGGAGAAATTTGATCAGATGCAGTAACACTGATTCCAGGCGAGGGCAGGGGGCACGGCTACCCCTAAAGCAACCAATATCCTGTGGCCCAAGGTGCCCCCCATCCCCAGACCTGGGTTCCCCCTCAGTTACAGTTAAATAGAGGGAGGAAGCTCTCCCCAGGGAATCTTGGGAGGGTCTGCCTCCTGCACCCGCCCCCTCCACGCCGAGGGGTCTGAGCACAAGCTATTTACAGTATTCACATCCACTGTACCCCACCAAACCAAGGCAAATACTACAGGTGGCTCTTCCCCATGGGAGGAAGCCAGAGAGGCTGTGAGTGTATGTGTGTGTATGGGGGTGTCCGCGCGTGTGAGCACACGAATGCACTGAGGGGCAGGGTCTGGCTCCAGCCAAAGAGACATCAGTCTATAAGGTGCAGGTTAAAAATAACAGAGAGGACCCAACCCCCAGGGGCCCAGGCCACTTCCGGCTTTGTTCTGTCTCCTCTTCCAGACACCCTGGTAGATGATGCAGGGGAGCCCGCATAGCTGTGCCTGGATCCGAAGTGACCCCTTACAGGACTTCTGGGGAAAAGAGCAGGAGGTAACAGTCAGGGCAAACCAGGCTCCAAGCCCAGAACCAGGCCGGGGGTCCTCTCGGCAGAGCTCGAGAGGGCCTCTGATGGAGCTGGGAGAAGAAAGGGCTGGGCGGAGGAGGCCAGGGAAGGCTGCTGGGAGCTAGAGATGCAGGTCCCAGAGAAAGGGATCCCTACCTGTGACCTGCGGGGGCTGCACCACAGCTTTCTTGAGGAAGGCTTCTGCCTCTGCAAAGGGCAGGAGAGCGTCTGGCGTCCGGCCCAGACTCTTATCCCCAGAGGGTCCCTTAGGTGAGAAGCCGTTCTCCTGGTGCGCTGGCAGAGGCTGCAGCCCATTCACCAGGGACCCTGGCGACTCCTTGTTTGGCAGGCTGTGGATGCAGAGGCCAATGCTCAGCACGCTCCCATGGCGGGACAGCCCAGGCGCCCTAGGGTTTCCAGCCTGACCCTGCCTCCCTGCTCCTGGGCCCTGCGCTTGGGAGCTGGTACCTCCACTGAGGCTCCTGGGGGGCCAGCTCCTCTTTCTGCAGCTCCGAGGGCCGAGCCTCCACAGCTTTCGCAGGGTCTATCCCTGGGAAGGAATGGCCATCAGTTAGGGGTGGGGGAGAGGCTGAGGGCTGGGGCTGGAGAGGAGGGGAACAGGCCTTTACCTGGGCTGGAATTGTTGTCCGTCGCCTCCTTTCTGTCCTGCTTCTGCTTTGAAGAGGAAGAGCAGTCAGGCTCAAGGGGATCCCTGGCCCCACCCGACTGGGCCGCTAAATTCTTCTCTCCACCCCACCCCCCACCCCCCTGCCCAGATCCTGGACAGCCTCGCTCCTCCACCCTGAATGCCTTTCCGCGACCTCCCTTCCTTCCTCACCGGACCTCCACTCCCAACACCGCTCTTGGGGGCATCCTGACCTTGGTTTCAGCAGCTTCTGACTTCCGAGTTCTCTTCATGATCTCCTCCAGGCGCTGTTCGGAAAGAAGCCCCACTCCGGTTAGGCCCAAGCCCGGCCCTAATCCTCGACCTCCCACCAGCTAGCCCTGGTCCTGGAGTCTCGGGGGCCCTTCAAGCTCACACCAGTTCTTTCCGGGCCAGGAAGCTGCTCTCGCGCCCACTGCCTCTCGACCTAACCCTCTGCAGCCTAGGCAGCGCCCGCTCCCAGCCCCACTAGCGCCTCTAAAGGGGTGCGGGCCGACCGGGCGCTGTCCCCTCACGGCTCGGCCAGCTGCGCGCAGTACCTTTCTGCGCTCTTGCCGCTCCTGCTCCTCCCGCTGGAAGTGCTTTTCCCGCTCCAGACGCTGCCGCTCCGCTTCTTCTCTGGACCGAGCTTCGGCCTCCTCTTTCTGCCAAAGACCCCCCGGCCCCGGGAGCCTTAGGCGCCGGCCTCCGGCGGTGCCTTCCGGCCGGCCCCCGACCCGCCACCAGGAGGCGCCCGCGCCCCGGCCCGCGGGGGCACCTGCTTCTGCAGCCGCTCCTGCTCCTCCTGCTCGGCCTGCGCCTTCTCCCGAGCCTCCTGCTCCTCGCGTCTCCGGGCCTCCGCCTCCCGTTCCGCCCGGGCCTCGGCCTCGCGAGCCAGCTGCTCTTCTCGCGTTCGCCTGGGGGACACAGGAGACTCAGGCTCATGCCCGGCTCTTTCTCCAGCCCCGTAAAGGCCTCCTCGGTCCCCGCGGGCGTGCTCACTTGTCCCTTTCGGCCTGCAGCCTCCGCTCCTGTTCCTCCCGCTCCCGCTGCTCCCGGGCCTGGCGCCGCTTCTCAGCCAGGAGCCGAGTGGCCTCTTCTCGGTCCGTGGTGCCAGCCATGGGTTTGCTAGGAGTCACCGCGGGAGCAGGGGCTGGGGGTGAGGTCAGGACAGCTGTCTCTGGAGCGGGATCCGGAACCAGGAGTCAGCATGCACCGACCAGCCCAGACCCCTCCATCACTTCCCATCCCCCCCACCTCCATACCCTGTGGCTTGCTGGACCTCAGGGCGACCCCGGCGGCCCACCCACCCAGCCTCTGCCACCGACTCAGAGCACTGAGGTCCTGGTCTCTGGCAGGCACCTCCTCTTTCCTACATCCACTCCCCCAGGCGTCTCTGGCAGCCCGCACCGCTGACCACCTCCCACTCACAGGCAAAGCTGGCTTCTCTGCCCTGCCCACCTTTTAGCCTCTTCTCTGCCTGCCCACCTGCAGGGATCTCTGTGGGCTGCTCTTTCTGGGGCTGGGCTGGGGTGGGTGAGGGCACAGGCGAGGGGGCTGGTGAGGCCAGGGCTGCAGGCTCCCTCTCGTCACTGGCCTTGCCCTTGCTCTGGGTCTTGTCCTCAGGCCCCACCACACTGGGGCTCTCCTTTGCCTCATCCTTCCTCCGAACTCGCCCCTTGGGTGATGCAGTGGTGCCTCGGGGGGATGGTGGTTTTGGGGGCAGAGCATGACCTGGCCCTGGGCTGAGGCAGGGGGAGGCAGGCCTGTGCCAGGTTGTGGAGGGAGAGGATGGCCGGGCCTTGGATTTGGGACTGAGAGGAAAAAGAAGAGTTAGACCTCGAGGGCACAGAGTGTCCACACACACACACACACACACACACACACACACACACACACACTCTTTGAGCATGTCACTTTCCTGGGGAAGTGTCCTCCCAGGTTTGGTCAGCACCCCCACCTCATGTGCTCTCACACAAACATAATTTAGTGTATATATCCCAGTTTGTAATTGCATATTCATTTGTGACTCTTTGACTCCTGTTTGTTTCCCCAAGAGTCAGTAAGATTACTAAGAGCAAGAAGGAGGCCTGGTTTGGCTCAGGGAAGTGTGCTCGGCACCCAGAACACAGTACCTGGCAAGACCATTCCTTTGTCCAGCATGTATTTCTTGAGTGCTTACCAGGCACTGGTTCTATGTGTAAGGGTACTTCAGTGATCAAAACATTCCAGAAAAATAAAAAATTCTGCTCTCAAGGAGCTTTCTTTCTAGAGGTGGGTTGTTGTTCAGTTGCTAAGTCGTTTGGGATTCTTGGGACCCCATGGACTGTAGCCTGCCAGGCTCTTCTAGAGCAACACATATTTATGAATGAATGGCTGGCAAATATGCATGACACATATTTATGAATGAATGGCTGGCTAGCTGGCATGGCCGTAGCAGGCCTTGCCCCATTGTCGGGCCCACCTGTGCTCTGCGTTGCCAGCGGAGAGGCGCGGGCGCAGAGAAGCAGGCAGCGACTGGCGCTTCTTGAGGCTGCGCTCCCGGGCCAGGGCACTCTTCTCCTTCTCGTTTTCCCGCTCCTTGTCCTTCTTCTCCTTTTTCTGCACCTGGGGAGGAGGGTTAAGGAGAGCAGGGAGAGGGGAAACAGAGGTCAGAGGCGCCCGAGCTCCCCAGCACAGGAGCCGGGTCCCCACCTGCGCCGCCAGCCACTCACCGGCGAGGCCTCGGGCCGGAGGCGAGCCGGGGCGGGACTGCCCCCGGCGCTGGCCTTGCGGCGATCCCCGCGCTCCCCGGCGGGGGCGCAGCGGTGCCCGCTTCGGGGGGCGCTGCACGGCGTCAGCGGGCTGGCGGAGGCTGAGCGCGGGCACAGGGGCACGGCTGCGGAGGGATGACTGCGGTCGGGGCGCGGTCCACTGGCGTGGCTGGCCCCTGCCCCGCCCCTCGAGGGGGCTCTCCCAGGGCCGCGGCCCCTACCCTGGTCCCGGCCGTTTCGGGGCAGTGTGACCGCACTGCGACTCCGTGCCAGGAAGGAGAGGGTGGGCGTCATCAGACGGTCCACGATGCTGCTCTCCCACGGGCTTAGTTGCAGGCTGCGATCTAGGGGGAGAATGCCGGGAGAAGCGGGTTACTGCAGGGCTAGAGTGGGCAAGCAGAGGCATCCGGAACATCCGGCCAGGTACATCCCCACGCGGAGCCCAAGGAGTCTCAGACTCTCCCCCTAGTCATGGAGGTTACACTTGTCCGCCCTGGGGTCTGACCCCGACCGCAGACCCAGGCAACAAGACGCTTCCCATGGCAACCTCCTGCAGGGCTAGAGAGGTCCCTCCTACCTCTCTCCCCAGGTGAAAGGGCACTGAACTATGATTATAGAGAGGAGACAGCCAAGGTTGGTGATGTACCCAGTTGCCAACTTCTATGTCCCATTATAGGGCTCTGCTCCTTCTGCCCTCAGAGTGCTGGCCTAGGGAGGCATTGCCCGCAGCCCCCCCTCTCCGCCCCCCACGGGATTTGGGACAGTGAGGGCCCTTGTGCTCCTCTGACTGAGAAGAGGCCCAGCTTTTGTGTCTCCCATGCCAGGGAGAGGCTGCTAGGGGGCCTGGCTGCCCCGGGCCACCCTGCTCTGTCCCCTCAGCTGCTGGGTTATTTTTAAGCTTCAGTCAGGTGGGGTTGGTAACAGCAGCTGATTTCGTTGCTGGGCAACAGAGCAACCAAATAAAAGCTGGAGAAACTTATAAATAACTCCTACCATGGCCCCTTCACTTGTGACATCAGGGCATGGTGGGAACGCAGGGGCTGCGCTACCCTGGGTGGCCACGAGTCTGGAACCAGCCAAGGCCATGGCTGGGGCTCTGAAGGCAGAGAGGGCAGGGCTGTGTGGGCCCTCCAGGGTGGAGGCAGAATAAGAGGGCTCCTGCACACACAGCACCCAGGCTCGTCGGCTACTCCCGGGCAAGGCCACCTGCCTGAGGCTGGCCTAGGCCAGCTGGCTGTGGTTGGAGATGAGGCTGCCGGCCCATTCCCACCCTCCACCCCCACTCTCATCCCCACCTGCTCCTGAGGCTCTAGCCAGGCTCTCTGCCTGCTGGGTCACTGCCCTCTGTTCTCCCCTGTGGGCACCTCTGTTCTCAGGACCCAGATGCAAATGCCGGCTCCCCTGAGGGGTACACAACCCCAAGTGGGGTCGAGTGGGGGTGGAGACCTGGGGTGTGTGAGGGCTCCTGGGACCTGAGGTTTTTGCTGAGCTCTGGAAGAGGCTACCAGGAGGGGACTACAAGGAGCTCTGGAGGAAGGAGGGCTGGGCCTTCTCTTACTTCTACTGGGGGAGTTCCAGAGCGTGGCAGAGGACTTTGAGAGCCGCTTGTTGATTATAGAGTCCACGTGTTTGGGCAGGTTTACTGCCGACACGGAGCACCTGCTCCCACCTGGAGGGGAAAAGACACGGCATTAGGGCCGGGCCGGACGGGAGCCAGGGGGGGCACTGAGGCCTTCCATGCAGGATGCTCCGCGGGCAGGGTGGGAGAGGGAGGAGTGGGCAGGCTAGGGAGGGGGGGAGGAGGCAGACTTGGCTCTGGAGGCGGGGATGGGTAGGTGACCAGAGACAACCTGGATTGGGGAGCTGACGGAAAAGGAACAGAGGAAGGAGATGGAATAAAACTGGAGACGCTACAGCCTTCCTGGCCAGGAAGTCACTCCCTAGGGCTGGGTGCTGCAGCCCCTCCCCCACAACCACCCAGCATTGGCACTTGCTGACACTGCCCAGCCAAGGCACTCTGGCTACAACACCCATGGTCCTGCAGCAAATACAAATGCTCCTAAACAGAAGGACCCACGGTCAAAGGCGCGCACACAAATTCACATATTCACAGGGACACACAAAGACAAAGACATGCACACACAGGCATATAGAGTGACAGGTACTTGTGCATGCACCCGATAGTGCAGACATGCACAGACACAGAGACACAAACAGCCACAGAAAAAGGCTCAGACCCAGATGCAGACGGGCACCAACACATCAAAGCAACTTAATCATATTTGTAACATTTGTTGGGTGCTTACCATGTACCAGGCACTGTGCTGGGCACCACACACATGTTACCACACTTGATTCTCCCAAACATCTACCTACAACCTCGGAGGCAAGTAGTACTGTTATCCCCATTTTACAGATAAAGAAAGTGAGAGAGCAGGAAGTCAGAGGTCACACCACAAGGGCCGGAGCTGGGAATCCAGACCCAATTCTGTCTGACTTGGGAGTCCACAGTGAGGTACACAAGGCCACTCACACATCAAGGCAAACACGTACTAAGACTCGCAATGCACAGATCCATGAGCATATACACCAAAAGATGTACAATGAGAAATACCGAATCTTGCCATTACATAAAGACATCCAAACACAGCAGTACATACATGCCAGCAAAATGTCAGACCAAAATCCATGATAGCCCTACGTAAAGAAAACTCAGAGACAAAAATCTACCTTCCATGACAGGTACATTGGGGTGATAGTTTCCTTTAAATATCCAGTGTCTGCAGGGTATTAAAGTGCTCTTTTCTGTATCAATCAACTAATAGTAATTGACAGGAGCAAAGAAGGCTAATCTAAAAAGAGCAAACCGAATGAAGAGCACCCACCTCTGACTTGATAGTGGAAGTCCTTGGACAGGACTTGGTTCTACAGACTTGGGTTTACAGATCATTCCAGAAGACACAAGGCACATGAAGCAAGGCATACCTGCTGTGGGGAGCTGCCAGCTCCCGGCACGGAAGCTGCTCCCTTCCCCCACTTCTCAGGCCCCAGCCTCCCCCTCCCACCCCACAGCCCCTCCAGCCCACTCACTGGTCTTACGTCCTGGGGAGCTGTGGTGCAGGGCCCCTGCCCAGGACCAGCGCTGCTGCCGGATTTCAGCCCACGTCTTCTTCACTGACCGCTGGATGGCTGCCTCATAGCGCTCCTGGTGGGGAGGGGGCCAGGGGGGATAGGTCTGGGCTCAGCAGCTTGCCTCCTACCTGGGAGAAAGGCTGTCTCCCAGGACAATGCCTCCCCCACCCCAGCAGGTTTCCCTGACTCATGGCGGGTAACCAAGGCTACTGAGGCCTCGCTGTGACTAAAGACAGTTTGCAACAGATCCCTTTCAACTTGTTCTTGGGGAGCTTTTCATTGTTCTTGACTCATTTCCTGAGCCTATGAGCTGTCTCTCTGAGGACTGGGTGGGACTCCCCCTGCCCGGGTCTCCCAGGTGGACCCCTGGCACTGAGGGTTCTGACCCTGGAGCTGGGTTTGCGTTCAGCCTAAGGACTGGACCAGAGCCAGGCCCCCTTTCCCTTCATTTCTTCATAGTGCTCAAGCCAGGGTTCACCTCACTAGGAGTTCACTTGGCGCACGCACACAGACACATCTCTGCACACCTACACACACCCATCCGGGGCACGCACACACACATGTAATGACAGCACATGGCTACAGGCGCCTATCCTGGCACGCACAGAACCAAACGTGCCTGCACAGATGCTGAGATGTAGGCCCCACGGGACCCGACTACACGTGTGAACACAGACATGTGAACACACCGAGCCTGCATGCAGATGTGTGCACATAGAGCCACGCGCGCCTGGCCAGAACCCAGCACAAACGCACCTTGTTCTTCTCCAGCTTCTGCCGCTGCCGCTCCTCCAGGGCAGCCCGGCGCTGCTCGGCTTTGAGCCGCTGTTCCTCCAGCCGCCGCCGGCGCTCCTGGAGCTGCTTCTCCCGCAGTGCCTTGGCCTTCTCCTCCTTCTCCAGCCACACCGCCTTCTTGGCTGCTGCAGCGGGGGAAAGGAACCCCGGGGGTGTGAACATCCTGGCCCCCAAGTGTCTGCTCCGAGTGGCCTTGCCTGTTCCTCTGGCCCGGGGTGGGTCTTTCCCCCTGCCTGCCTGGTGGGGAGGTGCCTGTGCTCTGAGACTTCCCCCTCAAGTTGAAGGGCATGCTAAAGGTGGGCTGAGGCCTCAGAATGAGGGCTTCCCTGGCGGGAGGCCTGTTCCCCCCTCCACCCGCCACTAGCGTCGTGGTCTCTGGACACCCGAGGAGAAGTGAGCTCTCTGGGGCCAGGTCCCTGTCTAGCTTCAGGGCCTGCTGATGTATTGTGATTAAGAGCATGGGATGAGATGAGGCTTCTGGGTCTGAATCTCAGCTCCTCCACCTAGCTGTGTGGCTTAGGCAAAGGGTTTCATCTTTCCGAGCCTCTGTCTCCCCATCCTCAAAATGGGTACAGGGTTGAGGGAGATGAACGGACTGCTCTTAGCACAGTGTACATAACAGAGGTTCCCGAAGGGTTAGTGCTGCTAACAGGATGTCCATGGCGGTGAGGCTGAAGGGGAGCTGTCACGCACTTACCCAGGTACTTGGCCCGCTCTTCCCGCCGCTCCTTTGCCAGCTTGTGTCTCTCTCCTGCCTTCTTTATGTCTTAACAAAAGGAATAAGGAGAGACTTCAGTCACGAGGTTCCCCTCAAAGGGGAGTCAGCCTCAGGGCCCTGCCCCCAGGGCCTCCTCCGGGGCCCAGGAGACTCCCTCTGGGGGCATCACCCAGGGCTGGGACTGGGCCCGGGACAAGGGACATCACACATACCTTGCTTGGTGGGAGGGCTGTCGGAGGCAGGTGCTGCTGGCGGGGATGGCTGGCTGCTCCTTCGAGGAGGCCTGGCATCCCGTGGGCCCGTGGCTGGTGGGGTGGGTCCCCTGGTCTTCACTTCTGAGGAAGGGGACTCTTCCTGCTGGGGGGCTGGCCTAGGCCCTACCAGCTCCGAGGGGCTCTCTGGTTCCAGTGGAAGCTGCTTGGGGCTAGTGGTGTTCTTCATGGCGGGAGGCGTGTCTGGGGGAGTATCGGGCACCAGGGTTGAGGTGGGTGGTGGTGGCGGCGGTGGGGAGGGGTCACCTTCTGGAGAGGGTCTTGGCTCTGGAGGGGTCCTGGCTACCATAACTGGAAGTAAAACACAAGAGGGGAGAGAAAGTGAGACAGAACATCTGTTACCATCAGTTCAACATGTAGCTCTTTCCCTCGTCCAGTTGATATTCATTTATTCGTACGTGTTTATCAAGTTCCTTCTATGTGCCAGGCCCTGTTACAGACACTGATGATGTAATGGTGAGAAAATGGCCACAGTCCCTGTGTCTGCAGAGCCCACACTCTGGCAAGGCAGACAGACAGACAGAGAGGCAATTACAGTATAGAATAAGTACTATGTCTGGAGTAGCAAAGCAAAGATGGCTAACCTATACTGAGGGGGCTTCCTGCAGAAGTAAGAGCCAAGCTGAGGTCTAGGATGAGCTGGAGTTAGCAAACCAAGGCAGAGAGGGTTCTGGCAAAGAGAAGAGCATTTGCAAAGGGGCAGAGGGAGGAGAGTGTATCAGTAAAACTGAGAAGTTGGGGGTAATTAGTGAACCACAAGTAAAGGTTGGTCTCCACGTCTGCCTTCCTCACCTTTCTACTTTCCCTTGGGGTCACAGGACCCATCCCAACACCCAGTGCTCAGGGCCTGTCTGGGACTGGCCGGGAGGAAAGATATAAGCGTGGCACAGTGGGATGCCCAGCTGGGATCTCCAACAGGGTAGGCAACTGGCTACATCCATTTCACCGTTTGTTTTCTTTCCCAGCCACCCTCAGATTTCTTCTTGTAGGACGTTAATATTTCAGGGTCCTTGTAAAAGACACCGAAGTGCCAAGGAAGGAAGCCACATGATTTGATGTATACACGTCCATGCACACACGTGTGAGCAACTGAAGGACGGGCTTAGGGGTCAGCCAGCCGAGGGCCCGATTCTGACTTCACCACCCCAAGATAGGAAGAGAGGGCCTTGGTAACCTAGGGCAAGCCACTCAACCTCTCTAAGCCTCAGTTTTCATATCTGTAAAATGGGGACTATAAAAGCCCAAGCTAGTAGGGATGTCAGTGAAGTGCCTGGAACAGTTCACGGGCCAGGACACAACACTTCCCCCTCTCCTCCTGTTTGTCTTATGAAGCTGCCAAACAGCACGTTGGCACGTTGGTGCCATCGACTGCTGCCGTCTAGGGAGCTTGAGGGGACAGATGGGGAACACACCCGCTGCCTGGGCTGAGGGATCAGGGCCACAGCCCATGGAAAGGTCAATCGAAAGGAGCATTTTTCGCTCTCACCAGGTGCCTCCATCACGCGGGGTCTTCTGCTCTAGGAACGGTGGTCCTCTCAGGAGGTGATCAATTCCCCCTCCCTGTAGGTGACCACGCGTGAACAGAGAGAGGACAGTCCTAAGGAGTCGACTTTGGAACTCTGGGGACCGTCTTCAGGGAGATGGGTGTCCAGTGGGCTCTGACGAAGGCAGACAATTTAACTATCTGGCCTCCCCAGTGACTGTGTGACCTTGGACTAGTTACAGGCCCTCTGTGTACCATAGTTCCTCTTCTGTAAAATGCAGACAGTAGGCCTGTGATGAGCGTTAGTAGCAACAGTAACCACTAACATGCATATATTTCTTGAGAGCTTCCTATGGGGAGAGTATTTTACACACATTAGTTTGAATTCTTATGACAATACTTCTAAAGGCGGCACTGTAAATATTTCTTTGAGATAGAGGAGGAGAGTAAAGCGAAAAGAAATTAAGTGAAGTCCGAGGCCACTCAGCTGGGAAGAGGAGGAGTCGGGACTTGAACCAGTGTTGGGCACCGGTGTCCCTGCTCTAACCCCCACACCCTCCGGCCTCTGCATAAGACAGTGTGAGGTAACACATGTTACACAATGACACCGTCTGAGGCTCACACTATTTTCCCCTCATTCCTGCCCTTCTAGATTCCTGGGTTCCAGGCAAGAGCCCCAGCCAAGGCCCTGTCTCCCCAGTGGTCCCTCCCGCTCTGCCAGTCCCTCCCCACACCAGCTCCAAAAGGCTGCCTGGTCACTGCTAGTCTACTTCCCGACCACCTGAAAACCCCTCCCCAGTCCCGGTGGGCAAGGAAGCTAGTGGCAGTCTTTTAGTGAACGCTTTCTACACGCCGAGAGCTGAGCTGGGCACGTTGTAGCCCCGTCCTGCATCTCCATATGAACTCTGAGAGAGTCTTACCCTCGTTGAACAGAAGAGACCATCAACGCTTACTCCACTAAATGATTCATTCAGTGTCACAGAGCTAGTACGTGGCAGAGGCAGGATTTGAACCCAGGACTGTCTGGGGTCAAAGGGCCTAGGTACATAAGCACAAAGCTTGAAGGCTGAGGGTGAGGCCTGTTTATTGCCATTCTCCTGGCACCTGTGCAGGCTACAGGTGTTGCAAGGAAAACTGGTAGGCAGGTGTTTGTCTGCACCAAGGCAAATCACACCCAGCAGGCAAGACAGTGAGCTTGCTTCTGATTAGACCTGCCGTGTGAAGGGGAGTCTGGGAGGACGTGGAGGGATGAGGCCTGGAAGGGCCTGCATCTGGCGCTCAGATGCGGCAGGGCAGAAGGTGTCCGGCTTCAGTCAGGCAGGTCTGAGCTCCGGTTTTCCCAGTGTGGGGCCCGTGGTGTTGGGAGCTATGGTGAGTAGGCACATCACCTCCGGTACCTGGCAGGAGCTCAGCAAACAGCACCCCTGGAAGAACTGGTCTACTTCTCCCCATCTCTGCCACAAGAGCCCACTGGGGCAGGCCTTCACCCCCACTGCTCCATGACACCGCTCTTCTCAAGGACACCAGTGACATCCACATTGCTGAGTCAGCAGCCACTTCCTGGGCCTCACCCTACTAACCTCTCAGCCGCATCTGACACGGTTGAGCCCTCGGTGCTCTTCCTTCCCTTGGCCCTGAAGACAACACACTCGCCCAGTTTTCCTTCCCCTTGCTGGCTGTGACTTCTCGGGCTTCTTTGCCATCCCTCCTAAACTTCCTAACCTCTTAGCACTGGAGCGCCCCAGGGCCCAGTGAAGACCTCGTCTCCCGTCAGTCTGCACATACTCCCTTGATGACCTCATCCAGACTCATGGCTTTAAATACCATCGCTCTGCTGATGACAACCAAATTTGTATCTCCAGCCCAGACCTCTCCCTTGAGTGCTGGTTTCGCTCATGCACCTCCCTACCTGACACCCCTGGATGTCTTCCTGAGGCCCCAAATTTAACATCCCAAACTCAGCTCCTGATCTTCCCTTGCCAGACCCTGCTCCTCCAGTTTTCTCTATCTCAGTCAATGGCAACTCAGCCCTTCCAGTTTCTCAGGCCCAAAGTCTTCAGAGTCATTTTAGGATCTTTTCTTGTCTCATGCCTCACATCTAATGCCTCAGTAAATCTTTTTGGCTCCACATGCCCGGTATATTCTGAATCCAGTCACTTCTAGCTCCATTTCTGTCATCTTGGTTCATTTCTATCATCTATCATCTCTCATGAAAGACTCCCCGCTGCCATCCTCTGTTCCCCTTGGGTCTTTTCTCACCAAAGCAGCAGAATGATTCTGTTCAAGAATTAGTCGGGGGAGGGGGATTCGGGACAGGGCAGGGGGGGACACATGTATACCCATGGCTGATTCATGCCAGTGTATGGCAAAAAACACCACAATATTGTAATTAGCCTCCAATTAAAAAAAAAAAAAAAAAGAATCAGTCAGATTGAGAGTTCCCTGGTGGCCTAGTAGTTGGAATTCCAGGCTTTGACTGCCATGGCCTGGGTTCAGTTCCTGGTTGGAGAACTGACAAGATCCTCCAAAGACGCCCCACACTTCAAGGGAGGAAAAACCAAAGGCAACTGGTGGCCTTCAAGGCCCTTCAGGATCCCTGCTCTGCGGCCCATTACCTCTGGGCCTCCTCTTCTCCTCCCCGTCTCCCCCCGCTTCGTCTCTTCCGGGCCACCGCTCCTTACTTGTGCCGGGCACGCTCCTGCCTCGGGGTCCTCGGCCAGAACTCTCTGCCCCCGGATCCTGCATGTCTTACTCCCTCACCCCCTTCAGGTCTTCACCTGAGGGTCACTTCTCGGTCAAGCCTTCCCTGATCCCCTCTTTAAAACTACAAACTGTAGGTGAAGTTTCCCTCCCCTTTCCAACTGAATTCTTTTTTTAAAAAATTTTCTCCCCCCCAACATGCAACTGCCTCCCTGACACCCCTAGATGTCTTACTGATGCCCCAAATCTAACATCCCAGACTAGACTGAACTCCTGATCTTTCTCTCCAAAACCCTGCTCCTCTTCCCGTTTTCCTTATCTCAGTCAACGGCAACCCAGCCATTCCAGTTTCCATACATATATATATCATATATTTTAAATTTTGATTTTATATATATTTTATTTGGCTGCATCAGGTCTTAGTTGTGACATGTGGGATCTTGTTTCCCAACCAGGGATCAAACCCTGGTCCCCTGCATTGAGAGCACAGAGTCTCAGCTACTGGACCACCAGGAAGTCCTCCAACTGTTATTCTTTTTCCTTCCAACTCTGTTTTTCTCAGTAAGCATTAGCACCACTTTAACACTGTCTCCCACCTCCAGAAGGTAATCTCCACAAGGGCACACATTTTCATCTATACTTTGTTTAGCTCTTCCGTCTCTAACAGCAACAGAGCTTGGCACGGAGGTGGCTCCCCAGCTATTTGTTGAATGAATATATCAATGAACGCCTCCCTGGCAGATACCATCAGCACCTCTGTTCCCTGGATGACTGCAAACTCCCGTCATCATCCTACCCACACCCTTTCCAGCTCTGCTCTTCAGTGTAGCCAAAGTAATTGTTTTCAAATGCAAATCTGGTCATGGTCTCTTCCTTTTTTGAACTCCCCAGTAACTTCTCATCATTCTGAAGAGAAACACAAGATTCTTGAGCCCAGGATGCAAGTCCAACATAGTCTGAAGTCCCTGCCTCCCTCTCCCACACCTCTTGAGGCCCCCTCTCTGCTCCCTACTTGCTGTCTATACTCCAACCACACTGACCTTTTAATTCTGGTAGCCTTGAACACTCCCTCTGCCCCAGGGCCTTTGCACAAGCTCTTCCCCCTCTCTCTTTTCTTACTTAACTCTCATTCACCCTTCAGATCTTTGCTGAGGCATCATTTCCTTGGGGAAGCTTTCCTGGGCCTCTCTGAACAGGATAAATTCTTTCATTATATGTAGTCAGGGCTTCATGCCTCTTATTTGGAGCACTGTGACTGTTACAATTTTAAACTTCCTTGTTTGGTTTTTTTGTTATTGTCCTCCCACTAAGGGCTGGGTTGCATCTTCTCTGCTTGCCACTGTAGCTTGCCACAGCAGCTACCACAGTGCCCAATACGTGGAGACAGTCATGAAATGCTGCTATATAAGAATAAATCGCTGTATTAGGAAGCCACCCTCGCTTAAAGCACATGCACAGAGAAGGAGATTTTCACCCTAATAATGAGCAGATCCGTGTAGCAATGTATTGCAAAGGGATAAACACTTGAAGGGAGGCAAAACAATTCCATCTCAATTTGGGCAGCTTCCTGGACTAAGGTACTCAGGGAGAAGTTAATAAAAGTAATAATGAGTGTGGATTCCAGCAATTCAACAGGAAAAACCTCTCAGGAGGTAAATAGCATGTTTGGAACTCTTCTGACCTGGC